>NC_140934.1:134231844-134671844 GCF_014529385.1 Adiantum capillus-veneris | reverse complement strand
AGAGCTTGAAGATAGCGGCTTGGATGAGCGCACTATTGATCTTACAAAACATGACGTGCCACCACGACAAACCCCTACATCCGATACAGTGGAATCACAACGGGCCGAGGGGGTCATATCAGCAGAAGATGAAAGAGCCGAGGATGAGGAAAGGTCAAATGAGCATATGGAAGGTGCTAAGGTACAACCGGAGGAGACAATGAAAGAGCCAAGTCAGCCAGTGGAGGAGCCAACAGAGCCTATGGCTGAAACCCAAGATGAGGAAAGCAGGCCTATAGATGAGCAAAAGGATATGGATGAAGAAAGCAGGCCTAGGGATGAGCAAAAATGATATGGATCAGGCAAGGATGTATGAGGCAAGCCGATCAACCGAGTGAGACGAAAAGACCTTGGAGGAAACCTTGAATGAGGCAGAAAGAGCCATGGGGGAGACCCCTGATGAAGATGTGAATGATGACTATGAAGATAAAGCGGAGGAGAGCAACAACGACATGAACACTACAGAGACCCAGTATGGACCCTTGCTACCTGTAGATACGGTTCTTCCGGTAATGTCTATTCAAGTATGGCAAAATATATTCAGCTTCTAACTACTTATATGTACTTGTGAACTTTTACAGAGGTTGATTATCTTGGACGTCAATGGATTGCTGCTGATGCGGGTGCCTCTCAGTGACAGAGGACCCTTTGAGGATTTGCAAACTTTTCGGATGGGAACTTGTCGAGTCGTGGTTCGTCCAGGAACCAAGGAATTTATTCAGTTTCTTCTTCCGCGCTTCAGAGTTGCCATGGTCTTCAATGCAAAGGCAAAACTTGTCGCCACTAGTTGCAATAGTTTGCAGTGTATGCCACGCTCACACGTCAGATTTTGCCTTTTTGTATGATCAAAGAAAATGCGTTACCGTTGAGGGCCACTACCACCCTAAAAAACCACACTTACCTCTTTTGCACAAACCGTTTAGCCAAATCGGTGTACCCTTTGATGCAACTAATACACTACTAATTGATGATACTCCTGAAAAGGGAGAACTAAATCCGCCGGGAACAACTGTCTCACCACCTTCTTTCGAGGGGCATTCCTTCGATTTTTACCTTGAAGACATTCTGATTCCATACTTACAGAAATTGTATCTCAGTCCATTGTTCACGGACGAGTTTGTACTTTCTAATGAATTAAGATGATTCTTCTATCATGTCTTTGTCTTGTCTAACATATATATATATATATATATATATATATATATAGAGAGAGAGAGAGAGAGAGAGAGAGAGAGAGATTTGACGTGGTAAAGAAATGTATTTCAAGCACACTTTTTCACAGGGCACAATTGAAAAATGAGCTCAATAAACTTCATGTCTTGAAAGTCATTTGTATACACTTGGGTTCACAAGAATATCTGTTACATTGACACTACTTCAACCCGACCATCCAACTCTTTGCACAAAATATCTTTTTCCCTTTGCCGCATCACCTTACGGCCAGCTAGGAAAAAGGAAAAATCTGATAGATCCTTGTCCATTGACTCTTCAATGATGTCATTTCGCAAATGCTGAAGACTGCATAGCTCCCTTATTGTAACCACCAATAGTAGGCCATGCTCTTTATCAATCACTTCCACATCCACAGTAGGATTATCTTCCAAACCTGCAGAAACCTGGTCCATAGGAATGTACTTACTGTTTAGCATTTGTGATCGCATATACCAAAATGAGAGTAACAGTGACTGGCTTGCAATCATGTACTGTACAACTAGAGTATCAAGCGCAACCTCGCACCGTAAACCAATCTCTTCCTTTGCATACCATCCTTTGTCAAGAAGTTTGTCACAGGATGACTGCTGAAATGACTTGCACATGAACATAGTTTTTGTAACTCGGATGTTGTAGCTATGAAACAGCTCTATGAAGAGTGCAACAGGATAGAAGTTTGCAATTCTAACCAGTTTGGTAGGAATAGAGCTACGTAGAGACCTTTGTATATCCTTGTAGAGCTTACTTTGCATTGCCTCCACCATTGTTTCCTTGGGAACTGGCCAGTCCACAGTGTTCCAATCGGTTGGTAGAGGCACTTTCACCAACATGCCATTCTTATTCCCTGAGCTGAGTTGGTAAAAGTGGTCATAAAAAAAGATTCCCTCATCAGCCAGTCTTTTGCTGCTCCTCTCTGAGTACTGTAGAGAACCAATGTGGGCATGAACAACATGGAAGAGGCCTATTATGCACTCCACAGGCTCCCATTGCTCATAAGAAGAGGGATAAACATCTGCAATATATATAAGAAGAGTTAAACTAAGAGTATCAATAAGTACAAATGACAAATCTAATGTAATTGAGCTGTGAAGAATGGAGACATTACTCATAACAAGCGGGAGAAACATTGCAAAATATATAAGAAAAGTTATAATGAGAGTATCAGTAAGTTCACATGTCAAGAGTACTTACAATTGCAACGTGGTTGATGTATAGCTGATACATTTCCACCGTTTGCTATCACCTCAGGATGGGTAAACACATGCTGAACAAGAACTTCCTTTACAGATCTTTTGCCGATTTCAACTTTGAAATCCAACACTCTGGCCTTCCATGCTGAGCGGTAAACATTGATACCACTAGACCTCTTGGGTCTTCTTGGTTGCATGAGGACCCATGAACCTTTGTTTATCCTTTGTCCAACCCATTGGTTCTCTGCACTTATTGAAGCTGGTATTGTAATTGAGGATATGCTACTACTTGGCCTTCTAGGCAAAGTGCAGTTGTTGGTTGTTGGTGTGAGAGACAGTAAACACCTGGAGCCTCTTGGGCGAGAAGACGTACGCCATAGCTCTCAGAGAAAAGCTTTAGTGGAGGGAGATTCACTTTGAAAGCATTCTAATGGAGGGAAAGTTTTTTAGAATTCCAATATCTTGTGCGGGCTTAATGGTCACCCTCCAGTACGTTAATGACCATAAGAGAATATCAGAAGTGGGACCATATGCAAGCACCTAAAAGCTCGGTAAAAGGAAGGAAATTACTATGCTACAATCCTAGTTTCGTGAAAGTTTTATGCTATTTTCCTATTTTTTGAGTCTTTCCACGTACTTTCCTACGTAATGTAGCCTTCATGCTCATTGGACGCGCTCTATTTTTCTCTCTCTTCATATGGCCCTCCAAATGACCTCTGAAATTTCCTAATGGTAAAGGTAAAAAATTAAACAAGTCTGGGGTCACTAATTTGACGGTCGAAAGGCACTAGAGATCGAATATTAATACCATGGGTAAGCTTCTTAATTTTCTGTGGTCAATTAAGTTGTTTAATCACGAGAGCCAAGTATTCATGTTCGAGGGCTGACTAGAGGCTATATCTAGAAGACCTTGTAGTTAAGCTACCATAAAAGGAATTTCTCATGAAATCATCGCCTGACTGATTACTTTTTCTTTGACCCCCCAAAGTCTTTTCACAGTGATACAATTTTGATGTGTGTGCTTATTTTGTATGCCTTGGGTTTTTTGCTTTTCAAGTAAAAGCGCCCATACTGGGAACCTCTAGGGCTCTAGTACCATAGGCAATACATGTGAGTGAAGTACCAAATCAAGCCGAGATTTCTCTTCCAGCTTAAGATTTTACAGTGTGGCACTTTGATTTTTTGTTTGTTCATTTTTAGCATTTTAATTTTGTAACTTTGGGGGGTCATATAACACTGATACACCTCCCCAGGCTCATCACACTAGTAAACTCCCTTTATAATACTTAAGCTAAAGGTCAATAGGGTCAAGCCCGCTAGAAAGCCCTAGTACATTTCACACAATGCTGCCTAAATCGGATTAAGAACCTAAGTAACCATTAATTATTAGGAAGGCATTCCCCATGGTATTAAGAGAAGATTTCTAACACCTAACTTGGTCAAACTAGTTTGTCGGACTGCTTGATTTTTAAACCTAGACAAGTGATTATGACAAAAAATTACATTGAATTAAATGTTTGATACTAAGCAAATGCGGTGAATATTAGGCTACCAATCACAATTAAAGCTGACAATCATAGATGCAAAAAAGATAAGGGGCAATGCTAATGGACAAAAAACACCTGTTTGTGTCGATGGTCGCGCTTGATTTGAAGAGTGAGTTGAGATAAAGATTCCATGAAGGTCCAAATCCTACCAATAGCAACACGCTCCTATACACACTAGGAAACAAAAGGAATACCTCCAGGAGGCACATTAGTGGAAAAAGGTACCAACACTTATTGAACACAACAAAAAACATAAGGAACCCTAACCTAATTATTTGCACTCCCCCTAGCGAGTCAAGGGAATAGGATATTGTAGAGGTTGGGGGGAAACCCTAAGTCTAAACCCCTATCCTCGATGTCGAGATAAACAAAGTCATCATCGATGAGACCATATGTGCCATCCGTGTAGTCATGTAAATTTTATTCTTCATCATAGATGCCCATGTTTACTAAGAAGGTCACTAGACGCCTATAGTCATCTTGGTCAAAAGGGTAGGCTTGTGCAATGGGAGAAGCGCTCTCTACTAAGTATGGATCAGACGTGGTCAAGAGACGTATCAGCCATTCTAACTCCTCAAAATTCCTCTCACATGCTAGCGTACCTATCAAATCCCATTCACATGCAAGCACTGTAAAGACCATGTGAAATATTTGTGAAAAGTAACGAGGGTACCTCTCACCCAAGGCAGGAGTGGATGACTCTAGCGTACTAGCCATATCTGTACACGCAAATAGATGATGGTTAGAGTGCAAATATTACAAGGGTCGTGTTCTTGTGCATAATTTGTTTTTATGATTTGTGTTATGGCTCTTGCTCTTTTACTTTTTTATCTTGTTTTTGTGAGTATAAGGCTTTATATATACATTCCCTAAGATCGGAGATTAAGAGGTCAGGGAGAAAGGTTGAGAGGGAAGCAAGTGAATAATGGATGTCCACAAACACTCCCCCCTTCCTTGGGTAGATCATACCGTTTGAAATTATGTCGTCACCCTTTGAAACCAATTGTTCCAGTTGGTAATAGGTGAGGATTTTTGCCAGTAGTTTTCTATTACCCTAGGTGCCTCGTCAAGTTGCAAGGGTGGTAAGGTACTCTCTCAGAATCGAACTTGAAGTGGTTCATCAGGTGATTCTTGAACACTGGGAGGTGTGGATTCTTTTGTAGCTTCATGGAGGTCCACTACTATAGATGGAGGCTGTGTAGAAGCTTTTACCTCTATGGATGTATTACATGAGGAGCTAGAAGCTTCATGGAACTCCCCCCTTCCTGAGCTAGGTGGAATAAATTGGTTTTTTCTTGGAGCCCAAACTAGCTCTGGACTACGTGTGTAGCATTCTGTGATCTTTCCCTTCCCACGGTCTGCCATTGGCTTTAGCATTACACTGTTTGAATCATATGGGTTTGTTGTCGATAGGGAAGGACACATTTTACGTTTAGGTACCCAACTTTGCTCATTTCCATCATAGTATCCTTGGGCTTCTAATAGTTGTTTTGGAATCCATCGTGATTTGGTCTTGACTCTCCTAGGGCGCGCTCTTGGTTTTCCCGGGAAATTGTTTCTTGGAATGGATGGGAGGGTTGAGGTAGTTGGAAGTAAGGCCTTGGGGACCCATTGATATGTACTCTTAGGTCGTGCAGGTTGAGTACTTGCAATATTACTGCTTGCTGCAACTACAAGTGTTGAATTGCTAGATTCATGGGTAGCCGGCAAAGACGAGTTAATCACCTTGGCTTGTGAATGTTGGCTATCCTTCAACTTTGCTAGAGTTTGCAACGTAGGTGACTTTGCTTGAATGATAGGGGTAAGAGTCGGTGGTCGCGTCGTGACACTACCAGTATCCCAATCAATAGTGCATTTGGTTGCCAACATCCACGTGCATCCCAGGTTTACGTTGCCTTCCATAGCTCCTGCGGGCATGACTAGAAACCTCTGCACTATGCTTCCATTGTCATAGACAACAGGGGTCTGAAGGACTCCAAGAATAGCAGTTTTCTTTTTATTAATTCCCTTGACTTGCATCGTACTCGGGGATAGGGTCGGTTTCCCTAATTGACACCAAACTCCATAGGATAACAAATTGTGTTTAGCTCCCGTATCTAATAAGGCATTGTATAGTACTTTCCCATAGGGGCTATTTAGCTCAATTGGGTGTCGTAGGGGTGGCTCAGATTCTAATGAGTCGTCATCTGTGTCCTCGAAAAATGCTTGCGTGATTCCCAAATTAGCCTCTCGTTGACGTCTAAGACGTTGTTATCATTCTCGAGCCTCAACTCTTGCTTGGATTTTTTAAAGCTCTGCTTGTTCCTTGGCAGCCTTCTTTTGATGGATGGCTTGCAACTCTTCTTGGCTTAGAGGATCATAATATCTTTTGAATTTACTCCCATTAAGGAATCCAATGGTTTCAACTCCATCTAGAGTCTCCACACGAATGGTACCTTGCGGGGTAATTTCACACACTCGATATGGTCCCTTACCAGCGTATTTCAATTTCTTCTTTTCATTACGTACCCCGTACATAAGAACTTTATCACCAACCTTGATGTCTTTATCCTTTAAATGGCTATCAAACCACTTCTTTCTCCTATCCTTCTCCACTAGAGAATTTCGCACAGCTAATTGCCTCTCTTCATCTAGCCTTTCCAGGATATATAATCGCTCCACTAAGGGGTTACCATCCCAACCTTCTTGAGAAGTTACTCGAAGACTAGGAATGACAAACTCCCATGGCATAACTGCTTCTTGGCCATACATCATCTTAAACGGTGTGCAATTAATAGCAACTTTATACGCAGTACGATAAGCCCATAAAGCTGATGTAAGCTTTAGGTCCCAATCAGTGCGATGAGCCTCAACTGTCTTTGTCAAAATGGAGATGAGAGTTTTGTTGGTACTCTCAGCTTGGCCATTTGCTTGGGGATAATAGGGTGTAGACTTGTGGTGAGATATCATGAAGTTTGATGTGAGTTCTTTTATTACTTCATTTATAAAACGAGTTCCATTGTCACTCACAAGTTCAAAGGGGCATCCAAAATGTGTGATAATGTTCTCAAAGAGGAACTTAGCTATTGTTTTTGCATCCGCCTTTCGTGTTGCTTTTGCTTCAGCCCATTTGGTTACATAGTCGGTAGCCACAATGATATATCGTGATTGTGTGTTACGTGCAACCGGACTAATCGGTCCTACAAAGTCTAAGCCCCACTTTTCAAATGGTTGGGTTACCTTGATGGGATGTAGAGGCATCCTATCCCTTCTTTGTGGCTTGTTGAAGCGTTGGCATTCATCACATCCCTTTGCAAAAAGTGATGCATCCTTAAACAGAGTGGGCCACCAATAGCCTGACTATAAGATCTTTCGGGCAGTCAAGTTTCCTAAAAAGTGACCACTAGCTACGCCCATGTGTGCCTCTTGTAGAATATATAAATACTCATCATCGTGGGCACAGCGTCTAAGAACATCATCTTTTCCTCTCTTATAGAGAGTTCCAGCCAGTAAGCAATAGGGTTCGCATTCCTTGATTAATCTTCGAGCTATATCTTTTCGCAGTTCTTTGGGTGGAAAACCATTAACTAAGAAGTTAACAATCTTTTCACTCCATTCAGGCATTGTCTCAACAATGAACAAAGGAGTATCAGGCAATTCATCATCAACCCCTGTAGGAGATTCGCCATTAGGGATACGAGATAAATGATCCGCCATGACATGTTTCCTCCCAGGCCTCACAACAACGGTGAAGTCAAACTCAAGAAGAATTAACAACCATCGTGTAATTCGACCTGTGGAACACGGCTTGTTTACCATATATAGCAATGCTTGATGATCAACATAAAACACAAACTTGGTAGCAAGAAGGTAATAGCGAAATTTGTTTACTGCGTAAATCATAGCTAGACCTTCGCGCTCTGTAGTAGTGTAGTTCATCTCGGCATCGTTTAATTGACGACTTGCAAAGCTAATAGGGTAGTCCAATTTATGTTCTCCGAGTTGAGTTAGAACACACCCAATAGCAAAATTTGATGCATCAATATGCACATGAAAAGGTACATTCCAATCGGGTGTTCGCAGGATTGGAGCACTTGTTAGGGCCTTCTTTAATAACTCATAAGATTGATGACATTCTTCCGTCCAGTGAAACTCGATAAGAATCTTGTACAATGGACGCGCTATCTTGGCAAAGTTTAAAATAAATCTTCGATAATAACCAACATGGCCCATAAATCTTTGAACTCGTAGGTGGTGGCAAATCGGCAATGGCTTTAATCTTACTCTCATCTGTGGATATCCCGTTCTTGGACACTATATGCCCTAGAATGACTCCATGCTTAACCCAAAATTGGCATTTGAAAGGGTTCAATGAGATGCGATAAAATCTGCACCTTTCAAATATTTTTCGTAGATATAACAAATGCTTCTCCCAAGAAGAATAAACACAAAGGTCGTCTAGGAAAGCTTCATAAAACTCCCTTAGAAATTCTTTAAACGTAGTGTTTATTAATCGTTGGAATGTAGCAGAGGCATTTGTTAAGCCAAAAGCCATAACACGAAATGCAAACACTCCAAACTCTGTGATAAAAGCAGTTTTAGCTTGGTCCTCTAATGCAATTGTGATTTGATTGTAACCAGAGTACCCATCTAAAAAGCTATAAGCTTCCTTGCCCGCAACTCTTTCAAGCACATGTTCTGAATATGGCAAGGGATAATGATCTCTTTAGTAGCTGCATTAACTTTCTTGAGGTCCACGCACACTCTTAGTTTCCCATTATTTTTTGGCATAATGACTATTGGAGAAACCCATTCTGAGTGCTCAATAGGGTATATGAATCCACATTGGATAAGTTTTTCAATCTCCTCTTGTACAATTTTGGCGTACTTAGGATTCATTGGATAGGGTCGTTGCTGGACGGGTTTAGCAGTGTTGATCATGGGAATTGTATGTTTCACCACAGAAGGTGGAACGCCCTTCATGTCATGATATGTCCAAGCAAAGATATCCTTGTATTCCTTGAGGAGCTCCTTAAGTACAGCCTCTTCAGTTTCGGTAAGGTCTTGAGCAATAAAGACTGGTTTAGACTCCTCACCTGGTTTTGCTAATTCTATCTCTTCAACAACCGGTGGACCATCATAGACTCCACTGCTTTCATTGGTAGGTATTCGTTGGGCTTTGGCATACACAACCTTTCGCTCCCCCGTGGTATAAGATTTAAAATGTTCAGGAGCCGTATGTAAGTCAGCAGGCTCTTGTCCTGACGGAGACCTTTCTTTTAGTTCTGCCTCCTTTTGTTGTTGTGCTAACTCTCGGTTTTGACGTCTTCTTATAGTTCGACTCAATTTCGGCTCTGTAACCTCCAATTGAGCGAGGTCAATGGGTCGCGGGCTGCACCACATGACACTCTGGAGATGTTCACCCCAATTGTCTACTAGCTTTCGATGAGCATCACATGCCCCTAGATAGCTAAGCCATTCTGCAGTAGATCTTTCCTTGTTTATCCTAGATCTCACATTTGCTCGATATCGTCGTCTCTTATATGACCTTTGTTTCTTGTTAAGGTTTTGATTTTGGTAAATGTTTGAACTCGACTCGCTTGATAGGTCTTCGCTTGTATCTTCTTCACTCTCATATAAATTACCATAGATGGTCGTACTAGACCTTGAGTGTTCAGTTTCTATACT
This sequence comes from Adiantum capillus-veneris, assembly GCF_014529385.1. Classification (NCBI taxonomy): domain Eukaryota; kingdom Viridiplantae; phylum Streptophyta; class Polypodiopsida; order Polypodiales; family Pteridaceae; genus Adiantum; species Adiantum capillus-veneris. The sequence continues at coordinate 134,662,189 of NC_140934.1, read as the reverse complement.
TGGCTCACTCGATGTTTCCTCAAGTTCTGAATCCATTTCTCCCTGAGATTCCGTTTCTGATGTGTATTGGCCTGAACCCTTTGAGGAATCATCGGTTTCACTCTCAGGTAGGTGTGCCTCTTTCTTATCATCGGATGTTACATGCGCTACACCTAACATGTTTACTGGTGCAATGTGTGGTATCTCTTCCCCATCTGGTGTTACCCAGGTTGTTCCTCTAGCTCCCCATGTATCTATAGTTGCCGCTAGGTGTACCCAATCGACATTGTCTGACTCAGCCATTCCGGGTAGGATATCCATATAAGGAGAGTTCTCCCCAATATCCGTTTCTTCGTTACACGTGTAACAATACTGTAATGGAGCTGAGTGAATTATTGTGTCTGATCGATTATCAACGATGAATTTATTTCCTAGAGGATGCGTTCAACCACTTAAAAGATCAACTCGAATGACAGAGTCTTGGAACTGTAAGTAGACGTGGTTTTTGGACCAGTCATGCACCATTTTTGCTTCCCTCATGGACGCCTTAAGATCATCTCAAATGACAACGATGAATTTATTTCCTAGAGGATGCGTTCAACCACTTAAAAGATCAACTCGAATGACAGAGTCTTGGAACTGTAAGTAGACGTGGTTTTTGGACCAGTCATGCACCATTTTTGCTTCCCTCATGAATGGACGCCCTAAGATCATCTCAAATGACATAGGATACTTAGAAAAATCCATAACAATGAAAGTCTGCCTTACCTTGTGTCCCAAGACCTTGAGCCTGAGATCCTTAAGCATTCCAATAGGCGTAACAATAGATCCATTAGCCATTTTTACCACTACGCTTGTGGCTTTAAGGTGAGGTCGCCCCATAGACTCCCAACAACTCTTTGTCACCATGCTGACTCCCGCACCACCATCAAGGACTCCCTTTACAATTAATCCTTTAGTAGTGATTGGCATAGTAGCATTAGATTCATCACCTTCAAAGTATTGCCCCAACTTGTTAACGGGTACTTCAATTACAGATTCATGTCCCGCTAGGTCAGATGGTGGTGCTAAATGTTCCTCATCATTCATTATCGAGTCAGGTTTGTTCATATGTGCAAACTGTGGTAATCCGGCCTGTAATTCTCCATTGAGGAAGGCTCGAAGAGCTGAGACTAGCTCGGGGTCTTTATATAGTTTGGACATGATGGTGGTTCTAACTTCTGAAGACATGAAATCCATCAATTTGGCAACATTTAATGGCATCTTGTGGGACGTAGGACCCTGACAAGAGAATGGTGAAGATGGAATCTCCACTTCCTCAAGGGGGTCGGTCATTCCCTCACCAAACATTCTCTCTAGTAGGAAAGGTGTGTGTCCACTTTCAGATGTCCTACCCTCACTCTCTTCCCGAATGATACTGGGTATAGCTAACGGCCTGTAGTTCTTGTGAGGTTGAACTTGTGTGGGAAACACTGTGTCCGACATCTGGATGTGTTTGGGTTCAGGTTCTAATGTTCGTTGAGTTTCTTCCATCAAACCCCTCAGTTGTTGGACTCGTTCAATTTCCACTGTTGGGTTTGGATAGGTTCCAATCTTTCTCTTGCAATCCTCATTTTTTGTCTCTTGTGGCTTATCTTGGGGGTTCGCAACTGGGTAGTTTAACTTTGAATACTCTTTTGGTGTTCGTCGTAATCCCCTCTCGTGATCCTCCTCACTGGCTTTTTCCTTTGTAGTAACAGTTTTGGTATCCGTGGTCTCTATCGAATCTGAGTCATCCTTAGGGTCACTCATATACACGTGATCCTCTCCTGTCCCTATGTTAGTCTTTGAACTAGGTTTTGAGCTAGAAGCATTAAGGGATTTCTTTCTTCGTGTTTTCTTCTTTCTCGCTCGGCCAATGGATGCAGCATCTCTCTCTTCGAGGATGTAATTTTGCTTTTGGAGCATCGACCGTGTGAGTGCATTCACTGGTGCTATGTTTATAGTTGGTGGTGTCCCATCAACGATCTCTATTATGTTCAATGGTGTGATTTTCGGTGCGTTTGGATTGTTAGGACACTGTGCGATCAAATGATCTATGCCACAACGATTACAAGTGAGTATTGGCATTGCCAATGCACTCCCTTGACTTGTTTGCATTAGTGCGGCATTCTTTTGCATTCTAATGGGGCACTCAGCTACTCGATGTGGTCCACCACATTCGTAGCACTGAAGAGGTGGTCTCTTGGTAAAACTATTAATGTTTTGGCCTCTTGCTGCTAGCGCAGTAGCTTGATATACTGGTTTGATTTGTCCCCAATGGTCTTCCATATAGTACATGGGACACTCCTCAAGCATGTCGACTCCATAGGTGATACTAGAGTCTATGTCCTCTTCGCAATCTACATAAGTATTAGATGACTCGCAACCTATTTGGTTCATAGGTGTAACTCTTGGATGAGGGGGTTGCGGTCCTAGCACTGGAGGTGGCAACAATGTGGTTTGGACCACATTTTGGGTTCTAGGGACCATGTGTTGTAATGGCAACTGTTGCTCCATGGGTGGGGTAGGCATCAATGCAAGAACTCGAGGTGAGTCTGCCCAAGCTATAGGCGGTCTATTTTCCATGATGCGTTTAAGCATTAGGCAATCCTTCGCTTGATGGCCATACCTACCACACGCGTTACAAGTCCCGTTAAACTTTACTCTAAAAGTAGGGCATTCATTCGTAGTATGTGGGCCCAAGCAAATTGAGCACCATTGTTGCTCCCTTCTTGGATACATATGAGTGTTTTGTGGAGCACGATTACCCCTAAGGCTTTCTTGGATGGCCTTTGTGAGATCTGCCAAAGTCATCTCAGATATCGTTTGCTCTTTCACGATTGGCTTTATCTTCATTGGCTCATGCCTTGATGCTTGCGAGCTACTAGACTTCGGCTCGGCAGACACTCTTTCTCCTGCAATCATTAAATTATCCTCCAATTGGATTGCATTCATGGTGACTGCTTCCCAAGTAGTGATACCTCTAATGACTAGACCATTATAGATACTTTCATGTCGTAGTCCCCTAATGAATCTATCGAGCAATTGGTTGTTGTTGAATCGCTCGTTTGGATTGCATTGAGAATTCAAATTCTTTGGGCGACTAATGAAGTCTCTCACGGATTCACCTTCTTCTCGTTGGGATTTCTGGAGCTGGGAGGCTACACCCCAAAGTACTCCCTCTCGTATGTATTCTTTTAAGAACAGTCTCCTAAGAGTAGAGTAGATCGTTTTCTCTTCTACTCTTAAGGTTCTATACCAATCTCCAGCCTTTTCGCTTAGGGTCAAACTCAAAGCCTTACACTTATGTAGCTCATTGTGCTCTTCCAAGGAATCGCACACATGTTCAAAGACTTCCATATGCTTTCTAGCATCTCCGTCTCCACTGAATTTTTGTGTGAGCTTAGCTACTTGAACTGCCTTGCTCCTAGGCTCTCTATCAGGTGCACTACGCATGTTTTCCGCAATAGAGCGACCGATAGTTTGAGAAAATGCTGCCAAATCTCCTATTTGAGCAGGTATAATGGGTGTATGTGCTCCTGGAACCACATGTGAGATGGGAGTTTGCCTTGGCCTTGGCATACGCGCGGCTCTTGGGTCCCAAATTTCATATGGTGGTGTACCAGACAGTGGTCCAAAGTTTACAGGCGTGGCCGTAGGCATAGGGGGTGCCTGATATGGCATGTTATTATTAAATGGCATGGCTCCACTTGTATAAGAGCTTGGATAATTCCATTGTGGATTGTAAGCTCTTGGAATAATCGGAGGTGTAGGAGCTACATGAGGCTGAGGTACGACAGGTGCACATGATTGATACATACATGTAGGTATAGTTGGGGGCACTATGCTACTAGGCATCGGCGCAGTATTAAGAAATGAACTCCATGGTGTACTTCTTGTCATGCTCACCACTGGGATATGCATGGTAGCCGTAGTGTCATTAAGAGAAAGATGAGCTAGATCTGGGAAGGTAAAGCTGCCACTTGTGGGCTCAGATTGTACTGAGGCTCCTGGCGAAACAACATATGGAGGATCAATGGGGCTCACTGAGGGAGTTTCCATTTGTGACAGGGTTGGTTGGTTGGCCTTTCCCGTATCCAAGAATCTCATTAGGCCTGTTGAAGGCATGTTGAGCCCTGTGTTCTGTCTTTCTAACTCGACAATCCTATGGAGGACATCACAAACTTTCTGTTGTTGCTCATCTATGCTAGTAGCACCCGATGTGGATTGTAGAACATCTAACCAACCCACATGATAGGTGTGTCCTGTGTACCGATCAGTTAAAGCTTCTGCTTGTAGGTCATACTCCCAATTTTCGTTTAGGAATATCCCATCTAGGCCTGGCGTGCTGGAGGTTTCCCTTGAAGTGGAAGCATTATTGCTCCCCATAGCTTGCCCCTCTGTGACTGCTACCTTGGGAGCACTCGGTTGCTCGGCTGGCATGATTGTTGTCATAAGAGCCTTTTCTTTCAGGGCTCGAATTTGTTCTAGCCTTCGTAGGTTCTCAATTTCCCTCTCCCTTGTTGCTTGCATATAGCGTTCGATCTCTTGTACTTCGGCAAGACTCCTACCATCGGGTAGTAAAACCTCAGAGGGAGATAGTCCTAAAGGATCAGGAGGTGCAGTGGATGGAACATTCACATGCACACTCTCAAGAAGCATAGGGTCCATTTTAGGCATGAATGACGAATTTACTTCCCCACTCCCTTCATTTATTTCATTAACCGCATGTTCGGAGCGAGTAGCTCTACTAAGGGTCTCTTTTAAGCGGCTAAACACGCTGGACCCGGGCCGTGGGCCCATGGCATGCATGTCTTGACTTGAACTATCAGGGTTTGGTGTAGGATACCCCTCCATGACTTCGTAGTTAGAGGAAGAATCACTAGACGCGATATGAGGATCTTGGGTCGCGCTACCTTGAGTCCCGGTCGAAGGTCCAGAACCTAGGGTGGAGGAATAATGGGTGCCCGCGTAAATGGAGGCACTACCAATATGCTCGTGCTGTAACACTCGTCCAGAGCGTAGGTTCATATGACTTGGATCCCCTAGGAGTGTCAGTGAGGGCCCGTGAAGGCTGCTCACCTAGTAATTTTGGGTGTTTTGCAACCCAAGTCTTTTTTTTTTTGATTTTTTGGTCCTTTTTTTCTGACCCAGCTATAGAATAGAACGTATGATAGCTCAAAACGAGCGTCTCGGTCAGAGGGACGTGCCGTGCTTTACAACCCTCCGTTTGGTCACTTTATGCCCTCGGAATCCCTAAAACCGTCAATTTCTAGTAGGGAACTAAGCCCAAATTAGAAAGTCTAAGGGTGCAAGTGGGAAGAGAAGGGAGGAGAGTGGAGGACTTGCCCCACATGCTCTCATTCCCTCTTGAGGGGGTAGGGTATATGTATAAGAGTGAGTCTAGTATATATCATAAGACTGAGGACTGAGGCTTGGGCTTGGGCTTGGGCTTGGGCAAATGATCCCGATCCCGATCAAAATTTTAGTGTAGCCCCCTAGTCACTCACGCTTAAATATTTTTGATTTTTTTTTTAATTTTTAAAATTTTTTTTTGGGCGACGACCGCACGCGGTTTTGGTGACCCTTTCTTGGCCACACACACTGTCACCTACCTAACCTCCCAGTCAACAGCTCACATACAGCTCACTACCTTATCTACTTAGTGACAGTGCTGCTAACCACTAACTAATCTACTAACTAATCTGTTAACCACTCTACTAACTGCTTGCTGACAGTGAGCTATTGTCCACCTGCTTCCTCTCTCACTACCTTCTGTGCAAAGACTGTGTGCAACCAAACCTTGACAGAAAATTGTGTACAGACTGTGTGCAAACAGAAATTGCTAACTGCCTTCCTACTTATTCATTCACTGCAAACAAGCTAACGACTACTAATTGTGCAAAGACTGTGTGAAAACAGAAAACACAACATTATTCAAAAATCACAGAACTTGCAGACAACACAGAAATTAACAACTTACAGAAAAACAACTCATTCCTCTTCCTCTTCCTCTTCTTTCCTACTACAAACAACTCATAGGAGAAGCACAAAGTGCCTCTTGGGCTTAGTGCAGGGCGATTCCCCAGCAGCGGTGCCAAAAATGTGCGCTCCTTGCCGCACTGTCGAAGCAAGGGACTTGCCGATACACCGTGTGCGAGCCACAAATGGCTCCAAGCACACAACAAGACTAATCTAGCAAGCTCAAAAGAGGGCAATGGTGTGTCACTCACCGCTCTATGCTCCTACCGTGGAGGATTCCTCGTCACGATGAAGAAGAAGCTGCAGTCGTTCCGTGCTCAACCGCTTCGCCGCCGTCGTGCCTTCGTAATGCTCGATCGCACACACACTCTCCCTCTCTCTCTCTCTCACACACACATGCACACACACACGAGGAGGTGAAGAAGAAGAAGATGGAGATGGAGATGGAGATGGAGCAAGAGCACTCTTCTATTGCAAAAATGAGAGAATGAGTGAATTTTATGTTTAGTTGGATTTTATATGAGCTCACCCCATTCACACTTGGGCGCCCATGCTTAGCCAACTAATCCCTTGAATGTCCCAGTTAGAGTGCGCCTCTCATCGGCGATCACTCTTACCCTTTTCCTATTGGCCCGACAAGCCCGGTACCTGACTCTACCAAATACATAATACACGTCCGTCGTAGGTGATGGGGTGTCCGTGAGCCGTGAGGGTTAACAATGCCAAAGGTATGAATTGAGATAGATATTTAACCTTCTGAATGAAAGTAGCCAATTGTCTTGTATCCTTTGGGGATGACAACAATAATAAGGCTTCCACTTTCTCTGGATCTGCCTCAATCCCATTTTGTGAAATCACATGTCCAAGAAGCTTCACCCTTGGCTGCGCCAAATGACATTTTTTGGGGTTTAACTAACCCCCGCATTCATCATACCTTGCAAATGTCATTTCAAGCTTCTGAACACGCTCTTTCCTTGAACTGTATACACAATAATCATCTATGAACCCTTTGACAAACTTCCCAAGAAATGGGGCAAGGACCCAATCTACTTTTCTTTCAAAGGCTCCTGGCATATTTGTCAACCCAAAAGAAAGGCAACAAAAGCAGAAATAACCCCATGGCGTGATAAAAGTAGTCTTTTTCCTATCTTGAGGAGTAAGGATAAGCTGAAAGTATCCTGAATACCCATCACAGACAGTGTATCTCTCAAAACTAGCCACTACATCTAGCAATTGATCAATATAAGGCAGAGGGTAAGGATCTTTCTTGGTCACCGCATTTAGTGGCTTGTAATCAACACATACTCTCCAACGCCCATCTTTCTTTGGGGTGATTACTACAGGGCTTACCCATTCAGCATTATCCACTGCCACAATGAGCTTTGCATCCAAAAGCTTATCCACTTCTTCCTTTAAAGCATTCATTTGCTCCTTGCCCATCCTCCTTGACTTCTGTCTGATTGGTTTTGCCCCTTCAACTAGCTCGATATTCACAGGATCCCCAACAAAACCCCTTATTTCCTGATATGAGGCAATAAAAAGATTTGGAAACCTGTCCAACATTGCTAAGTACTCCCTTCTTTCTCCTTGTGTCAGATCAGTACTCAACATATTTTGAATCAACTCTTTATTCACTGGCAGTTCCTGTTTAGGTTGCATCAACTCTTCAAGTTGCTCTAAACGGCTTGAAGCATTTATATTCCTTGATAATTGTAGCACTTCACTAACTTCTCTTTGTTCCTCGTCTAACAACAAGAATGACACTTCACCCTCATCATTGGAACTTGAAGTAGTGCCACTTTCTGAGTCTCTAGAACTATCATCACTGGTACTTTTGGACTCATCATTCTCACTCACATCTTTAAGTGCCATAGGTTGTTCGGTCGTCATATCAAACACCCTCTTTTCACCCTTCTTGTCCTGCACACCGATTGTGCCCTTGGCCCAATCTGGCACGGCACTAACGGCTCTCAACCAAGGTCGTCCCAAAATGAGAGGAAAGGCTCCCAGATCGACTGGCATAACATGAAAGTTCACCATAACTTTCACGTTAAAGACTTCAACTTCCAAATTCTTGATCATCCCCAAACATTTCACCTTGGCATGGTTTGCTAGTCGAATCCAAAACCCAAAGCTTCCGCATGTGATGAGACCCAGTCTCTCGACACATGACTGTGTGATCACACAAACTTGAGCACCTCCATCAATGTAGGCTTCTCCCATGCCCACACCTTTGTGCCAAGCGTTCACCACAGGACAAATGTCGGGTAACTCTCCCACGGAAAACACTCTGACTTGTCTATGCTTCGGCTCTTTTTCTAGATTCACTAATGACTTCCACTGCCTTTTAATTTTGGGCACCATATTCATCAACTGTCCAAAAGTACAATCTACTTTCTTCCCAATCAGGTCTTCCTTTAAATTGTAAGTTGTTTAGCCTTCTCCCAAAGGCAAATCTGCCACTTCAAATCGTCTACGACGCTTTCTCTTTCTCTTGGCTTTCGCATCTTCACCCTCCTTCTCCTTCCCTTTCTTTCAACTAGGCCCTGGTGCTGCGTAGCCTTCCCTTTCTCTTTTGCCTACTAGAAACACATCTGCGTCTTTCTTTTCTACCCGCACAATACCCACATGACCACCAAAGGTTGAGGCTTGATTTTTCTGTCCAGTACCTTGATCTCCCCGTATATCCAATGCATAATCATTGGCCCTATTAGGGATATTTTTAGGAAGTGGAAACATATCACCTCCCATCCTTATTGGTCCTGGGCAATGAGTGCTGATATGACCAAGTTTACCACAATTATAACAAGTCATATGGCTGGGCCATTCCTCTACCACGGCCCCGACCGCGACCACGACCACCTCCACCTCCAAGGACACTGAGCCATAATTCCTACATCATGTTCATCATGTCATGCATATTACATTGTTATTGCTGAGGGTCTACAGCCCTTTGAGTGGGTGGGACTCCAGTCTCTGCCTGATATCCTTCACCTTGGCCACCATTAGCTTGCATAGGAACCGCCTTGCCGTACTCATGGAGTCGTTGAGCCTTCCATTCTTTCTCCCTGGCAATCGTGACTGCCTCTTCGAAAGTAACGAGCGTTTTCAACTCAACTTTGAACTTCAGATCTTCCTTGAGATTGGCTACAAAACGGTCCTTCTTTAACATGGCCGACGGAATTTCATTTCCCAAAGCTCAAGCCCATTTATCCCGTAAACGGGTAAACTACATGACAAAATCATCCACGCTTTGATTAGCCTTCTGAGTGTGCCCCAAAATTTCATGCCAAACTTCGTCAGGTGCTTCAATGGAGTGGTATTGTGCCAGGAAAGCTTGCTTCACACGATTGTAGTCAAAAACCACCCCTGGATTTTGTGCCTGCATCAACTCCTCAACATTGTGTAACCAAACTTTTCCCTCATCCTGTAAACTATATTGCAGCAGCGGCAACAATATAGCTTGGTCGAGTATATTGCACAATAAGCAATTGACTTCCAACTTTTCAATAAACATCTGTGCATTTTCATTAGGCAATTCATGAAACTGTGGTAACTCGTCTGCCATGTTTGATTGCCACAAAAACACTTACATGTGACGACGAAAACTCAAGGGATGTCGATGGATCGCTCTAGTACCTAATCCACCTCGCATTGGGTAACCCGGCCCCTAGTGCTCGCCTTCACAAAACCTCACGACCCTCACAAAGGTTGCAATCCAAATTAAACAATTGCCTCAAATACTATCCACAGATAGCACATACATAGGGAGTTGTCCATTAGTACCCACATCTGCTTTACATTCTCTGCCTCCATAGTGGACAAATTTTGCGAAAATTGGAGCACATGAGAATTTTTCCTCCGTGGGGGCACCAAAACGATGTGGAGTGAAAATGACAATGAAAATGAATGCCCCTATAGCCTTGCACCGATCACACCGTCGGAAAGAACAACAGCTGCACCATCCAATTCACTTGTGTTAAACACTTGTAAATCTTGGAGAAAAACAGCTCTAGCGAAAACCACACTTGGAATTAGAAGAATCAGAGAACATGAGTGTATAGATTCGCTCGCGTAGATGTCTGTAGAGTCCGTAGAGCATCCATATGATTGATTCCGATAAGGGATGAGCAAGTTACAAGCATTTGAAGTTCGGGGGTTTTCAAAAAGCTCCAAAAAAAGAGGTCTCTGGAAAGTGTCTACAGATGTGTAGAGAAATGCAGCTATTAAAGGGGGATTTTTTGGCTCTTATCCCAAGGGATTTTCTCTCCCCTCTTAGTCGACTTCATTTCCCCCTTTAGGCACCTTTTTTTTGGTCCATTTTGAGCCTTTTTTGGGTAAAAAATGGGCTGTCGGCCACTTTTTGACCAAGGCAAGTGAGGGGGGATAGTGTTCGGGGACCAAAATGGGAAGGGCACCTGTCCAGGCAGTGGGAACACAAATTGGGCACCCCCTCCTCTCCCCAAAGGCCATGAGCCGCCAAGAAGCTCAATTAACTCCTTTGATACACCCTTAGGGGGTACCCACTTCCTCCCTTATACCCTCCAATTTTCACATGCTCCCCCCCATGTGGGGTTATTCCATTGCCACTTGGCATGCTCTCACCAACTTCCCCAACTTCCCCATGTCCAAACTTGAAATTTCTGTTTTGCCCCCAACCTGAGCCATTTTCTCGGAGGCGTACCAGGTGACCCCGACCACCAAATATAGCGCCGTAAAGCATGGCTTGGAGCTTATTACCCCGGCTAACTCCAGAATTTCTAAACATACCATTGCTAAAAAAACCATCAAGTCGGCACACTTGCCGTCTTCCCATGAGCATCCGCCGCTACTTTTTAAGTGAAAAACCATCCACTTCGAGTGTGTGTAACTCATGATGTCGGAGTCCGATTTGCAAGCTATCAAGCACGGCTAGGAATGCTCAAAAAAACCCAAAATTCAACCAACAGCTTGACCAAAAACAAGCCTTTGTACATAAATTTTATAAGAGCACTCGAAAAACACAAAGCATTATGTACATCTATGTACTCGGGGCTAGTGAGCAAGCTTTTTAGCATGATTAGCAACTTCATTTCCACCCCAAAAATGCCTGACAACGTGTGTCCCATCAATATGCATATGTGGACATCTAGTACACAACTGGTGATACGGGATGGTTAGATACATCAAGAGCATTCATACTATGTCTTTAAATCACACCTGCATTACACATTGAACCACATAACCATGAGGTACACTTCACAGTCCAACAATAGAAAAAAGAGGTCCATGAGCAAAATATGCAGCACATTTTTGAACCAATGGCATGAATGGTGTTAGGGAAACATGGACTACAAGAATAAGTGCTTGCATTAAAAAAAGGGTGAAGCATTATCGGACATGCATGTCCCATCCTAGATGTGTTTTTGGAAAATTTGATCACACACATAGGATCCCCACCTCCTCCTAAGTTCAACCATGCAATTGCATCACAAAATCACCATGCAAAGTGACCACAACATTCAGGTTTGCAAATCAATAAGTTGGACAGATCCGAGAATCAAACATCATCTGTGATTTCAACTCAGAGGGTCATAAATAGAAAGGTATGCATGCATACCTCATATCCAAGCATCATCCATAGAAGCTCGTGGTAAAACAAAAGAAAAAGGCAAAATACTACATCTACCAATTATTCACTTTTTTGGGTAATACAGATCATATCAAGCCAATTCATGCACCATCACAAACCACATTTCATGAAAAGGCATTTCAAGTCCATTTGAGGTGAAATTTACATAGCATGGTAGCCTAAGCATGGGAAAAACACATCTCAACTCAAACACTACATCTGTCAATGTAGGATAAGACACATGTGTCCCATTAATATGCATCCTTGGGCATCTACTACACAAGATGGTGATAGGGGATGGTTGGGTATATTGTTAAGTATATTGGAGCCTGATTTACCCTTGTAATTTTATGTGGTAAAAGCACACACTTGTAAGGCTCCCATTATGAGGAGAAGCCATCGTGCGTGAAGGAAAATCACTCGCCGGAAACTAAAATTTTCACGGCCAAAAATCAGGGGCAACTTTAGGGGAATATTCCTTTTCGTCGAAATATTATAGTCGGACGATGGCCGGAAAGTGGGTGGAAAAAAACTGTCAGTTGGCCGGTGGCCGGTAGTCAATGGCCGGTGGCCGGTGGTTGGAAGTCAATGGCCGGTTGCCGGTGGCCGAATTCAAAAGCGGACTCCTCTTCTCAAGGGCGGCCACACATGGGCGGATTGGAGGGTCCGATTTGGACTTATCTACACAAGGACGGCTACACATGGCTGCCTCTCATGAGAGAGGGCAGCCCTTTTGGCCTATAAAAGGAAGCCATTTCTACACACATTAGATAGTGTGTGAAGTTGATGCAACAAGGTGAGTGTGAGGTGGTGAGAGTGAAGCAAGGCGGGAGCTCCATTAAGGGTATAATCCCTTTGTAAACTACTTCTTGTTTTAAAGTACTAAAACCATTGAGTGGCTGCTTTCCCGTGGACGTAGCCCACATTGGGTGAACCACGTATATCGTGTGTACTCTCTCTCTCTCTCTCTCTCTCTCTCTCTCTACTCTATAATCTCGTGTATGTAAATCTGTCTCTCTCCATTAAGTAATCTACTCAATTATCTATTTAGCTACGTCTTATTTCCTAACATATATAAGGAGCATGCATACTATGCCTTCAAATCACACATGTATTACACATTGGACCACATAACCATGAGATACATTTCAGAGTCCAACAATAGAAAATGGAGGTCCATGAGCAAAATATGCATCATATTTTTGAACCAATGGCATGAATGGCGTTAGGGCAACATGGGCTACAAGAATATGTGCTTGCAAGAAAAAAAGGGTGAAGCATGATGGGACATACGTATCCCATCCTAGAGGTGTTTTTGGAAAATTTGATCATACACATGGGATCCCCACCTCCTCCTAAGCAGAACCATGACATTGCATCGCAAAACCACCATGAAAAGTGACCACAACATGCAAGTTTGCAAATCAAGAAGTTGGACAGATATAAGAATAAGACACCATCTGTGATTTCAACTCAGAGGGTCAAAAAGTAAATAGAAAGGTATGCATGCATACCACGTATCCAAGCATCATGCATAGAAGCTCAAGTGGTAAAACAGAAGAAAAAGGAAATATAGACAGACTTCAAAGTGCTGGTAGAACAAAATTGGCATAGCCCCATCATGGAAAACATGCACTTGAGATGTTAATGCATATTTGTCATGAGGAAGGCATACACTACACTGCTATAAGGTCAAAACATGCTATAGACTACACTGCTATAAGGTCAAAACATGCAAAATCTCAATATTCATGGGATACGCGTGTCCCATGATTATGACATTTTGGACATCTAGTTGATGAGCAGATCCCACACATAAACTCCTTATGATTCATACAACATCACTCCACAATTGGATCATCAAAAGCTTATGTCTAGCTGGGACACTTAGTTCAAATATAGGGCCAAAAACAAATATAGGGCCAAAAACAGACAATTGTCTTCAACAAGCAAATGAAATGTAAGATTATGAATCCAAGACACAAGTGATGCGAAACAAAGCAAGTATAATACACTTGTACCCTCAAACATGAAGGTACACTACTCTAACATCAAAATCAAGGGACACACGTGTCCCATGAAATGAGCCTTCTGTTGGAGATTTGTTAATATAAGAAAATGAGAGCTACAAAATTAAATTCTATAAAAGTGGCTTTGATACCTTAAGAGTGTTTTAATACCATGTTTTCAAGAGATCTAGGGATAAATTTTGTATATGAAAGGGGCGTGTAATTTAGATTCAATGTGTAAATAGATGTAACATTGTATTATATTTGGGTTTTCATTCTTTGGCACTAGGAGACAATGAGAAGTTTGTATTCGTTGTTAGTAAAATCACAAATACATTTTGTCCCTTGTAGCATGACTAAGCACACACATAGACAATATAAAAGAAACAGCCATGTGAAGATTGCAATTGATTTTTGCACTATAGCATTTAATTGAATTATAATTTATTCATCTTATGTGTTAATGATAGAATTGCAATATTGAGATCAAATTTAAAATTACCTCTATTAATAGGAAAAATATGACAATTGGAGAGAAGACATGTACTTTTTAGCAAAATTGAATATTTTTTTGCCTAATGGTGTGTAGTATGTTGTAGACTGTTTTCATTTTTGTGTTTCCATTCAGAACCAAAGTAAAATTTAGAAGACAAATATTTGTTGCTTTATTATAAAGTTTTTATTATTAAAAAGTTTTTATAACGTATGAACTCTCTTTTCATACGTTGTAAAATGGACAATCATTCCTAGATAGGAATCTATAACTCTCTTTAATAGGTTGTAAAATTCACACTCACATGTTGTATAGTTGGCATTCTCATGACTAAAAACATTATTTTCCTGTGTGGGATATTGTTTTTTCCATAACATAGGAAAAATTTAATATCTAACATTAGTACCTTACTAAATATACATCCATATGTAGGAAAACTTCCACCTTCATAGTCTTACCTTAAAAAGTAAATTATCCATTTAAAGGAATACTTCCACCTTCACATTGTTACCTTAGAAAATATGTTTCCCTACATTTAAACTTGTTTCTCACTTGTGAAAATATTCCTCTCAAAGGAAAAAAATACAATACCTGGTAAATATTTTGACTTGAGTTCATACCGAGAAAAGTCGAGGTGAGCATGAGCTTCTTCCAATTGCACACAGTTGATGACTTCCACAAGGTGAATCGGCGTAGGGCTTCTTTAGCTTCCCACCATACGGAGCAGACATCCACCATGCCTACAAACTTCGACAAAGCACACTTCCAGAAGATAAGAGATGCACCTTGACTCAACAAGTTTTTGCCAAATTCCCACTATAATTCACACTCCACGGATTATGACAACACCATGAGCGCCTTGTGCCCCACCACACCTAGCTATAGGTATGCAGAGCTTCTCCTGCAGAAACCATGAAGATGTTGAACACTAGAGGGTAACAGAAGGGAAAGGCAGCATCTTTCCCATACAGGAAAATGCCCAAAACTTGTAGCAACTAACCAAGAGTTGCACCAACCTATTCATTACTCCAAATATGGTCAAAGAATAAGTACACATTTATAATGGGGAGGTAGAATCTACAATTGGAAATCTGACATGATATAAAAGGCAAGCAGTGTTCGCTACAGATAGGACTCCAACATGGGACCAATTAGAGTATCAAGAATTTTAGAGTCACACAGCTCTTTCATATGCATTTTTCTATGGCACATGTGATTCATTGTGCCACAAATCATTATGCCTTTTTTATTCTCAAGAGCAGTAGAAGACATTGAAGACCGAGTAAGCTTGGGCTTAGCAAAACAGATCCTGCATATGATCAAGAGGATCACAAATAACAAGAGAAGGAAGATCAAAGAAAGGCAAAGGAAAAGGTTGCACTAAGAGCACATTTTGTAGGAGTACACTTATGCACCTAGCATATTATGCTATCTGGAAGAACTAGCTAATTATGCCGCCATCACAATCAAGAACTAAATAATAGATCAACAACAAACACTTCAACAAACGCACAAGGAAGACGAGACAACCCAGAAGTAGTTGAAACACATCGCAAGAATAAAAATCAACCAGAAAAAGGGGAGAGAAAGAGATTACCCGCAAGCGCAATTGCGGAGCAAAAATGACAATGCTGTAAACACGGAATTTCTTTGCAAGGTGGATGAAGAAGCAAGGAAATTGAAAACAGGAAGAAGAGCTAGAAAAGTCTCACAAACAACAAACAAATTAATAACAGGAAATTTGGGGCCTCTAACAAGTAAAGCACCAATCCAAAACCCAACTTGGAGAGACACTAGACCATCAGACCAACAAAATAATCAAGAGAAAGACCGGCAAAGGGAATATTTCAAAGACCAAAGAAGCCATTCTACATAGATCTAACGAGTGCAAAAGACAATGCAAATAGCAATGTACTGAAAGTATGCTAAACAATGACCTACAAGCTCAAACGACATTTGCTCAAGTGATATGCACAAAGCTGAGAGCCAAAAGATTGGTAAAAGCACTAGCCAATGTTGCTCTTGCTACCACTTATCAAGAGCTGGAATGAAAGGAGGCAAAGAATGAAAAGTTGATACTACTTCTCAAGAGCTAGAATAGGAGGAAAATTGCATAACTTACTCCAGCCATGGACGATGCCAGGAGACCTAAAAAGCTTCCTAGGCTTACGAGAGCCCAACTTTAAGCGACCTAGCTCTGAAGACTAAACTACATAGCAAATTCAACTAATGAACAGAACAAAGTGATAGATCAACAAGGGTGGCCAGTTCAACCCCAGAAGCAACAGCAAATGCTAAGATTGAAAGGTTTTAAGGCAGATCTTATGTTTTGTATGACTTGACAAATACAAGACTCACACAAAGTAAGGAACTTTGGGACTACAAAAGCCACAAAAAAAGATGGATACCAAGATGCCAGTGGAGCACCCCAAGCCCACCAAGACAACATGGACGAGCTTTGCAAACGCTAACAACCACAACAAGTTGAAACCTATAAAGACTACCTACACCAAGGGATAATTCTTCACTACGGCATGAAGATCAATAACAAACGGGAGGCACAGGTCATCAAAGGTACAGTCTCATAGCCGCCTTCACAAAAACAACATTACTAGCTAAGAACACACCACAAACACGATAGAAATTTAATTGAGTTACCAGAGAGAATCCTTGTAAAACAAACACTGCTATGGAATTTCCTTGACTTACATAGGTCTTACCAATTTCCCAATGTAATTTCACTGCCATAACTAGACGATTCCGAATCTAATTACACTGCCATAACCTACATTTGAGCTTCTCGACCTCATGCAGACCACAAAATGCCTCGCTTGGCCAGACCGCAGACAATGTTTACCTCATTTTGGTAGCACATATGCGCTTTGCAGTGTTTAGCCTATTGCAAAGCTGATAAAGTGATAGAAATCTGGCAATATTCTCCTTTGAGCAGACGTTCAAGGCAGCAAATCGTGCAATGACGTTCGACCCGCTTTGAACCACCCTTTGAACATCCTTTGACCCAATGCCACCGCTCCAATACAAATGAGGGGTTTCAATTGACACGCTCTCTGCTTCAGGCCGCCATTTCTGCACCTCCTGCATGGAGAAATTCCTGTACGTTCTCTCCCAAAACATGCTGTCAAATCATGAGAAAACCATAAGTAGATTACAGATACTTTCAACACTACCTAACACTTTCTTGATGTAACTTAAGTACATACCTCTCCATGTGGATTCCCAAAAGCTTCCCATGAAGGGATAACACTACAAATAACAGAAAGAAAGGGGCCAATTGTTCAATTTTATGGTTAACATAGGTCATATCAAGCCAATTCGTGACAAGTCCATGCAAATCACAAAACCACCATGCAAAGTGACCACAACATTCAAGTTTGCAAATCAAGAAGTTGGACAAATCTGAGAATCAGACATCGTCTATGATTTCAACTCAGAGGGTCAAAGAATAAATAGAAAGGTATGCATGCATACCACATATCCAAGCATCATCCATAGAAGCTCACGTGGTAAAACAGAAGAAAAAGGAAAAATATTGCATGCATACCACATATCCAAGCATCATCCATAGAAGCTCAAGTGGTAAAACAGAAGAAAAAGGCAAAATACTGCATCTCCCAATTATTCACTTTTTTGTGTAATACAGATCATATCAAGACAATTCATGCACCATCACAAACCACATTTGATGACAAGGAAATTCAAGTCCATTTGAGGTGAAATTTACATAGCATGGTAGCCTAAGCATGGAAAAAACACATCTCAACTCAAACACTACATCTGTCAATGCAGGATGGGACACATGTGTCCCATTAATATGCATCCCTAGGCATCTACTACACAAGCTAGTGATAGGGGATGGTTGGGTATATAAGGAGCATGCATACTATGCCTTCAAATCACACATGTATTACACATTGGACCACATAACCATGAGATACATTTCAGATTCCAACAATAGAAAAAAGAGGTCCATGAGCAAAATATGCATCATATTTTTGAACCAATGTCATGAATGGCGTTATGGCAACATGGGCTACAAGAATATGTGCTTGTAAGAAAAAAAGGGGTGAAGCATGATGGGAGATGCATATCACAAACATTGAGAAAGTGCATGTCTTTTTTTCCCTAAGTACCATGCATGTGTTTATACCATGGGAAAGTACATATGCCTTTGTTGCAAAGTGCCTTTCATATGTGCTTGGTAAGTTCTTATGATTGGTACTCTAAGCTTGTCCTTGGTACTCTCATAGGTACTTAGAGTGTATCCTAGGTACTTTTTTGACATGGACTAATATTTACTTATCAAGTGTGGTGCAGAAAGAACTAATTGAGTTGGCAGCATCCGCTACATGTGTTGCTCAAGTCACATTTTGTGAGAGCTTGCTAGATCAAGTGAAGAGAGGTGACTCAATGTTGCTACGATCGACAAACTGGCAAGCATGGCAGTCACCGACAGGCCAAAGTGACTGTTCCAGGAGCATGTGCTGCATGTGGTTTAGGTTTTGTGGCTTCCAAAGTAGTGTGTGTGTATACACTAGAGTGTGGCAATGCATACCATGCTTTGTGTTTTGTTGGATTGGCTAGGTCAGAGAAAGAATGTGCCAACCCTTCATGTAGGCAGAGTATTCTAGAATCGACAAAGTCGACGCGTGTGCATAATGGTTGGTTTTCTATTATCCATGTCTATCGATATTAACAGAGTTTGTTAAGAATGTAAGAAACCTTTTCTGATTACACAAGCTAAAACTCTATGGTGTAGGTGCAAGTTTCAGTCATATGCCATATGTGGCAACATTACCAGCTGAGGTGCCAAACCTGAATGTTGATTCAACTCCGGAAGCCCACACCATAGACAGAGACATGCA
Organism: Adiantum capillus-veneris; assembly: GCF_014529385.1. NCBI lineage: Eukaryota > Viridiplantae > Streptophyta > Polypodiopsida > Polypodiales > Pteridaceae > Adiantum > Adiantum capillus-veneris. The sequence continues at coordinate 134,643,211 of NC_140934.1, read as the reverse complement.
ATTTGATGATCAGCCAACTCCAGGTGGTAGGGAAGGATCATCCTTGGCAACTAAAAAAACTCTGGCTTGCGAGGAAGGCTCACATGTGGCAATTGACAAAACCCTAGCTGCTAAGGTGGATCCCTCTCAACAGATAGTAGGTGAACCAGAACCAAAGGAAACTAAACCAATGGAAGATGTTGATATAAAGATGATAGATTTTGTAGCACAAGAGGGGGTCGAAGCGGTGCAATGCGTGGTTCATGGTGATGCAGATCCAGATTCCCCTGTCTTTATTTGTGATATCATGAAGAAGTCAAGGAAGCGAAAGAAACATGCTGATGGTAAGCTGTTTTGGCTATCTAGGACTTGGCTCCCTACAGGCATTGAATGATTTTTATTAATGTGTCTCTTTATGGTGTAGCTGGATAGTACAAAAATACACGAGCATTAGAGATGAACCGCTCAAAGCAGCAAAGTAACAAGGTTGAGGAAGAGAATGATGGTGAGACCTCTTTTACTCATGGCTTGTTTAGGAAAATCATCTCAGCACGTAGAGGAGGTTTCTAGGGTCAACCTCATTGATAGTTTTATCTCTATAGCTCATGTTCATGCTCATCAGCGTGTAAGTCGCTTGGGTTTTGGTTTTAGGTGGAGATGGAAAATCGATGAGCGAGGAAGTTCCGAAGTCACGGCCTCCTGCGAAGAAGTCCCCCAAAAAAAGGTACTCCCCTCCAACATCCCAGTATTATTTCCCACCCCCCAAAGCCTCGTGCTTGCAAAAAATTGTGACATTGAAGACACTTCGTGTCTGCACTCTCTTGTAATGACAGAATATTGATTCTTGCTTTTTGAATAGAAATGAGAATTTTATGTTGGCCTCCATTTCTCTATCTCTCAATTTATTGCAATCATCACTCATTTTTTGGTTAAAAAGTGCTTAGTCTACTCCTTGAAGTATGTAAAACCCATGTCTTTTACAGAGATACCAAAAGAAAAGGGGACTCTCAAATCACCTATCGAAGAAATAATAATTGTCAGAGATCCACCCCCCTATATTCCAAGAACCATCACATCATTGCCATTTGATATCCCCTCACGACCAGCATTAGTGTTTGATCTTAACGGTGTCCTCTGTACTTCATGGATTGAAGATCCTGATAACCTGGATGCTCAACCACCTGATCTTGAAACTGCTGGGTTTGACCTCATCAACGAAAAGGATGACAGGTTTGACTGAGGCTTTGAAGTATTTTTGTTGTACGTATGACTTGTGCATGCCCATAGAGCGGGAGTTGTTGTTCTTTAGGGACCTCTTTGTTCCCAAGGATGCAAAACAGTTCTTAGCTTGGACTGTGGGTTGGGAAAATATTTAAATATGGACTTCAGCAATGCTGAACAGAGTGGACACGATAATCAAGGCAGCTTTTGGAGGGCTTTGTGACTACTTCAGCAGATGGGTTGGGAAAATATTTAAATCTAGAGTTCAGCAATGCTGAACAAAGTGGACACGATAATCAAGGTAGCTTTTGGAGGGCTTTGTGACTACTTCAGCAGATGGGCTAGACAACAGTTATGTGATGTAGCCACATTCAAAATGGTAGGTGGAACACTACAAGAGGTCACTTAAATTCCGGCTCCAATGGTAGGCTTCGGTATATGTGTAGGTAAGTATGGAGGGAGATGCAGTTTTTTTTAAAAATCAATTTTAAATTTTCGATGGCTGTTCCGATGCATTTTTCGACGTCTGTACGAATGCATGTTCCGACGCCTCTACCGATGCCTGTACCGTCGGACCCTGCAAAAAACGAACCCACGGGATTTCCTTGCGCATTTCTCTTCTTCTTCTTCTTCTTCTTGCACCTTTTCTCTTGCTCTCTTCCTCCTCACCTCTTACAGATTTGGTGCGAAACAAGTTGTCGGAGGTGCTAATCTTGCTCGTGGACTACTCCATATCACTAATGTGAGATTGTTTTCAAGTTTACTTGTAGGTTTAGGGTTTAGGGTTTAACATGGTGCCTATGTGTCCGTTTTTTGCAGGTTCGAAGACGTTTACAACACCTTTTCTTGCTCAAATAGGCCGCATGTGAGTGCTTGAACTTTTAATGCATATTAAAATTATTAAAATTAATTTGTATATTGATAAAATAAAATTTCATGCTTTAAAAGAAATTATGGTTTGTGTTGTGAAATTTCGTTTTAAATTAGGAAAAAATTTCGTTTTGGTTTATGAAAAAATCTTGTTTTGAAGAAATTTCGTTTTTAATTATGTCGTTTTTGAAATTATACGATTGATGAGGTTTAGGTTTTAGGTTTCGGTTAGGTTTACTTTAGGTTATATATTAGGTTAGGGTATATATAGGTTATATGTTAAGTTATAAGTAAGGTTATACGTTAAGTCATGTTAGGTTAGATTAGCTTATAGGACGTTAATTATGCTAGGTTAGGTTTAAATTAAAGGTTAAATTAAGTTATAAGTTACGTTATAGGTTATAGGATATGTTAGCTAGATAAAAGGTCAGGTTTAGGCAACAACTTAGGTTATAGGTTCTATGTAAAAAGTTAAGTTAGGTTATATGTTAAGTTAACTCATGTTTAGATTATAGATGGACGTTGTGTTTGGACAGCTAGAACTTATGTACTTTTATGTTAATCTAAACACTTATCGGTGAAACGTCCAAACACGACCATCTATCAGTGTCTAAACCATAACCCTCTAACCCTATTAGCAGACTGAAATGGCCAAGCGCTACAGTACTAACTGGGCTTGGAGCGACCAAATCAAAAGTTGCCAATCCTAAGCGGATTTACATAGCCTACCCTAACGCTCCAAATATAGTAATGTATTAGCAGCCAAAACAAAAGTCCCTAATCTAAAACCGATAACCCTTAGCAACTATCCCTAAGCAGACTAAATGGCCTAACAATACCCTAATATGTTTTAGAACACTTTACCTCAGCGGCTTTACATAGTGTGCCCTAATGCACCGTTCGAACACGGTGCGCCATCTATTAGCGGCCAAACTAGAATCCATAGAACCCTAGTGGTTAGCCCTAAGCAGATTGAAATAGAAAAATGCTACACTAATCCAATTTGGAGTGGCCAAACCTAAGCAACTTTACATAGCGCACCCTAACACTCCAAAATACGGCCATCTATTAGCGGCTAAACCAACACTAGTCCTAAGACGTTAACCCTAGGTGGCTAGCCCTACGTGGATTGAAATGGCTAATTGCTATCCTAATCCAATTTGGAGCAGCCTAACCTAAGCGACTTTACACACCATACCATAAGTTCTAAATGTCCGAACAGAACGTCCATCTATTAGCGGCCAAACGAAGATGACTTGTGTACTTCTAAAAACGCAAACGGACTTTGGTTAGGTTAGGTTTAGGTTATAGGTTAGGTTAGAGTATAGGTTAGGTTAGAGCTAGCGACAAATAGTAGAAAAAATGCAAACGGACTTTGGTTATGTTAGCCTATAGGTTAGGTTTATGTTATGTTGGAGTAAAGCCCCATGTGGCCGGTTAGGCCAAGTGTTCACTCACTATACTTATTCATTATGTACATAATAGAATAAGGAGGCTCACATGTAGAGAGTGAGTTTTAGCCCCTGCAAACACAAGGTCTCCTCTTCTCCTCTCTTCTCCATTACTGCACACACTCACACATGCTATCGCTCGCACACTTCAACTGGTATCAAAGCTTTGGCTTCGCGACAGATGGAGTGCTACAAAGAAGTGAGCTTTCGGCTATGGTGAGCTCGCTTTCGGTGGAAGCTTGAGATCGGTGAGAAAACACCAGATCTGTGTTTATGGAATCTTGAGGGAAATTCCCAAGCTTGAGAGAAGGGTGTAATGTAAGTGTGTATGCTTTTTTTGCAGCCATACTTGCAGGAAGTTTTCGCAGGTCATTTTTCGGGCTCTAAAAAAGTGTTTTTTGCATAACTTTTGTATACGGAATTTGATTTATGCAAGGTTAGGGTGTAACCTGAGGTTTTGGCACGCTTTGGACGCAATGGTGATGTCCATTTGGACTGATTTTGACCTCTAAAATTTCTACTGCAACAACTATTTATTGTGTGTCAAGGATTCCACACATGGTTTTCTCTCGAATGTGAGAGCGGTATTGGCTACAAGTTTGCTCACAAGTAAAAGGATACGATGTATGGTGTTAACCCTCACGGCTCATGGACACCCCATCACCTACGACGGACATGTATTATGTATTTGGTAGAGTCAGGTACCGGGCTTGTCGGACCAATAGGAAAAGGGTAAGAGTGATCGCCGATGAGAGGCGCACTCTAACTGGGACATTAGTTGGCTAAGCATGGGCGCCCAAGTGTGAATGGGGTGAGCTCATATAAAAGCCAACTAAACCTAAAATTCACTCATTCTCTTATTTGTGCAATAGAAGAGTGCTCTTGCTCCATCTCCATCTCCATCTTCTTCTTCTTCACCTCCTCGTGTGTGTGTGTATGTGTGTGTGTGAGAGAGAGAGAGAGGGAGAGTGTGTGTGCGATTGAGCATTACGAAGGCACGACGGCGGCAAAGCGGTTGAGCGCGGCACAACTGCAGCTTCTTCTTCATCGCGGCGAGGAATCCTCCACAGCAGGAGCATAAAGCGGTGAGTGACACACCATTGCCCTCTTTTGAGCTTGCTAGATTAGTCTTGTTGTGTGCTTGGAGCCATTTGTGGCTCGCACACGGTGTATCGGCAAGTCCCTTGCTTCGACAGTGCGGCAAGGAGCGCACATTTTTGGCGCTGCTGCCGGGGAAACGCCCTGCACTAATCCCAAGAGGCACTTTGTGCTTCTCCTATGAGTTGTTTGTAGTAGGAAAGAAGAGGAAGAGGAAGAGGAAGAGGAAGAGGAATGAGTTGTTTTTCTGTAAATTGTTAATTTCTGTGTTGTCTGCAAGTTCTGTGATTTCTGCATAATGTTGTGTTTTTTGTTTTCACACAGTCTTTGCACAATTAGTAGTCGTTAGCTTGTTTGCAGTGAATGAATAAGTAGGAAGGCAGTTAGCAATTTCTGCTTGTACACAGTCTGCACACAGTTTCTGTCAAGGTTTGCCTGCACACAGTTTTTTGCACAGTAAGGTAGTGAGAAAGGAAGTAGGTGGACAATTAGGTCACTGTCAGTAGGCAGTTAACAGATTAGTTAGTAGTTAGCAGCACTGTTAGTAAGTAGATAAGGTAGTGAGCTGTCTGTGAGCTGTGAGCTGTTGACTGGGAGGTTAGGTAGGTGAGAGTGTGTGTGGCCAAGAAAGGGTCACCAAATCCGCGCGCGATCGTCGCCCACAAAAAATAAAAATAAATTAATTAATTAAAAAAAAAAAAACAAAAATATTTAAGCGTGAGTGACAGGGGGGCTACACTAAAATTTTGATCAGGATTGGGATCATTTTCCCAAGCCCAAGCCCAAGCACAAGCCCAGGCCCAGGCCTCAGACTTATGATATATACTAGACTCACTCTTATATATATACCCTACCCCTTTAAGAGGGAATGAGAGCATGTGGGGCAAGTCCTCCACTCTCCTCCCTTCTCTTCCCACTTGCACCCTTAGACTTTCTAATTCGGGCCTAGTTTCCTACTAGAACTTGACGGTTTTAGGGATTCTGAGGGCATAAAGTGACCAAACGGAGGGCTGTAAAGCACGGCACGTCCCTCTGACCGAGACGCTCGTTTTGAGCTATCATACGTTCTATTCTATAGCCGAGTCAGAAAAAAAAAGGACCAAAAAATCAACAAATAAGAAAAGACTTGGGTTGCAAAACACTCGAAATTACTAGGTGAGTAGCCTTCACGGGCCCTCACTGACACTTCTAGGGGATCCAAGTCATATAAACCTACGCTCTGGACGAGTGTTAGAGCACGAGCATATTGGTAGTGCCTCCATTTACGCAGGCACCCATTATTCCTCCACCCTAGGTTCTGGACCTTCGACCGGGACTCAAGGTAGCGCGACCCAAGATCCTCATATCGCGTCTAGTGATTCTTCCTCTGACTACGAAGTCATGGAGGGGTATCCTACACCAAACCCTGATAGTTCAAGTAAAGACATGCATGCCATGGGCCCACGGCCCGGGTCCAGCGTGTTTAGCCGCTTAAAAGAGACCCTTAGTAGAGCTACTCGCTCCGAACATGCAGTTAATGAAATAAATGAAGGGAGTGGGGAAGTAAATTCATCATTCCTGCCTAAACTGGACCCTATGGTTCTTGAAAGTGTGCATGTGAATGTTCCATCCACTGCACCTCCTGATCCCTTAGGACTATCTCCCTCTGAGGTTTTACTACCCGATGGTAGGAGTCTTGCCAAAGTGCAAGAGATCGAAAGCTATATGCAAGCAACAAGGGAGAGGGAAATTGAGAACCTACGAGGGCTAGAACAAAGTCGAGCCCTGAAAGCAAAGGCTCCTATGACAACAATCATGCCAGCGGAGCAACCGAGTGCTCCCAAGGTAGCAGTCACGGAGGGGCAAGCTATGGGGAGCAATAATGCTTCCACTTCAAGGGAAACCTCCAGCACGCCAGGCCTAGATGGGATATTCCTAAACGAAAATTGAGAGTATGACCTACAAGCAGAAGCTTTAACTGATTGGTACACAGGACACACCTATCATGTGGGTTGGTTAGATGTTCTACAATCCACATCGGGTGCTACTAGCATAGATGAGCAACAACAGAAAGTCTGTGATGTCCTCCATAGGATTGTCGAGTTAGAAAGACAGAACACGGGGATCAACATGCCTTCAACAGGCCTAATGAGATTCTTGGATATGGGAAAGGCCAACCAACCAACTCTGTCACAAATGGAGACTCCCTCAGTGAGCCCCATTGATCCTCCATATGTTGTTTCGCCAGGAGCCTCAGTACAATCTGAGCCCACAAGTGGCAGCTTTACCTTTCCAGATCTAGCTCATCTTTCTCTTAATGACACTACGGCTACCATGCATATCCCAATGGTGATCATGACAAGAAGTACACCATGGAGCTCATTTGTTAACACTGCACCGATGCCTAGTAGCACAGTGCCCCCAACTATACCTACATGTATGTATCAATCATGTGCACCTGTCGTACCTCAGCCTCATGTAGCTCCTACCCCTCCAATTATTCCAAGAGCTTACAATCCACAATGGAATTATCCAAGCTCTTATACAAGTGGAGCCATGCCATTGAATAATAACATGCCATATCAGGCACCCCCTATGCCTAGGGCCACGCCTGTAAACTTTGGACCACCGTCTGGTACACCACCATACGAAATTTGGGACCCAAGAGCCGCGCGTATGCCCAGGCCAAGGCCAACTTCCATCTCACATGTGGTTCCAGGAGCACATACACCCATTATACCTGCTCAAATAGGAGATCTGGCAGCATTTGCTCAAACTATCGGTCGCTCTATTGCGGAAAACATGCGTAGTGCACCTGATAGAGAGCCTAGGAGCAAGGCAGTTCAAGTAGCTAAGCTCACACAGAAATTCAATGGAGACGGAGATTCTAGAAAGCATATGGAAGTCTTTGAACATGTGTGCGATTCCTTGGAAGAGCACAATGAGCTACATAAGTGTAAGGCTTTGAGTTTGACCCTAAGCGGAAAGGCTGGAGATTGGTATAGAACCTTAAGAGTAGAAGAAAAAACGATCTACTCTACTCTTAGGAGACTGTTCTTAAAAGAATACATACGAGAGGGAGTACTTTGGGGTGTAGCCTCTCAGCTCCAGAAAGCCCAACAAGAAGAAGGTGAATCCGTGAGAGACTTCATTAGTCGCCTAAAGAATTTGAATTCTCGATGCAATCCAAATGAGCGATTCAACAACAACCAATTGCTCAATAGATTCATTAGGGGACTACGACATGAAAGTATCTATAATGGCCTAGTCATTAGAGGTATCACTACTTGGGAAGCAGTCACCATGAATGCAATCCAATTGGAGGATAATTTAATGATTGCAGGAGAAAGAGTGTCTGCCGAGCCGAAGTCTAGTAGCTCGCAAGCATTAGGGCATGAGCCAATGAAGATAAATCCAATCGTGAAAGAGCAAACGATATCTGAGATGACTTTGGCAGATCTCACAAAGGCCATCCAAGAAAGCCTTAGGGGTAATCGTGCTCCACAAAACACTCATATGTATCCAAGAAGGGAGCAACAATGGTGCTCAATTCGCTTGGGCCCACACACTACGAGTGAATGCCCTACTTTCAGAGTAAAGTTTAACGGGACTTGTAACGCGTGTGGTAGGTATGGCCATCAAGCGAAGGATTGCCTAATGCTTAAACGCATCATGGAAAATAGACCGCCTATAGCTTGGGCAGACTCACCTCGAGTTCCTGCATTGATGCCTACCCCACCCATGGAGCAACAGTTGCCATTACAGCACATGGTCCCTAGAACCCAAAATGTGGTCCAAACCACACCGTTGCCACCTCCAGTGCCGCAACCCCCTCATCCAAGAGTTACACCTATGAACCAAATAGGTTGCGAGTCATCTAGTACTTATGTAGATTGCGAAGAGGACATAGACTCTAATATCACCTATGGAGTCGACATGCTTGAGGAGTGTCCCATGTACTATATGGAAGACCATTGGGGACAAATCAAACTGGTATATCAAGCTACTGCGCTAGCAGCAAGAGGCCAAAACATTAATAGTTTTGCCAGGAGACCACCTCTTCAGTGCTACGAATGTGGTGGACCACATCGAGTAGCTGAGTGCCCCATTAGAATAGAAAAGAATGCCGCACTAATGCAAACCAGTCAAGGGAGTGCATTGGAAATGCCAATACTCACTTGTAATCGTTGTGGCATAGATCATTTGATCGCACAGTGTCCTAACAATCCAAACGCACCGAAAATCACACCATTGAACATAATAGAGATTGTTGATGGGACACCACCAACTATAAACATAGCACCAATGAATGCACTCACACGGTTGATGCTCCAAAAGCAAAATTACATCCTTGAAGAGAGAGATGCTGCATCCATTGGCCGAGCGAGAAAGAAGAAAACACGAAGAAAGAAATCCCTTAATGCTTCTAGCTCAAAACCTAGTTCAAAGACTAACATAGGAACAGGAGAGGATCTCGTGTATATGAATGACCTTGAGGATGACTCAGATTCGATAGAGACCACTGAGACCAAAACTGTTACTACAAAGGAAAAAGCCAGTGAGGAGGATCACGAGAGGGAATTACGACGGACACCAAAAGAGTATTCAAAGTTCAACTACCCAGTTGCGAACCCCCAAGATAAGCCACGAGAGACAAAAAATGAGGATTGCAAGAGAAAGATTGGAACCTATCCAAACCTAACAGTGGAAATTGAACGAGTCCAACAACTGAGGGGTTTGGTGGAAGAAACTCAACGACCATTAGAACCTGAACCCAAACATATCCAGATGTCGGACACAGTGTTTCCCACACAAGTTCAACCTCACAAGAACTACAGGCCGTTAGCTATACCCAGTATCATTCGGGAAGAGAGTGAGGGTAGGACATCTGAAAGTGGACACACACCTTTCCTACTAGAGAGAATGTTTGGTGAGGGAATGACCGACCCCCTTGAGGAAGTGGAGATTCCATCTTCACCATTCTCTTGTCAGGGTCCTACGTCCCACAAGATGCCATTAAATGTTGCCAAATTGATGGATTTCATGTCTTCAGAAGTTAGAACCACCATCATGTCCAAACTATATAAAGACCCCGAGCTAGTCTCAGCTCTTCGAGCCTTCCTCAATGGAGAATTACAGGCCGGATTACCACAGTTTTCACATATGAACAAACCTGACTCGATAATGAATGATGAGGAACATTTAGCACCACCATCTGACCTAGCGGGACATGAATCTGTAATTGAAGTACCCGTTAACAAGTTGGGGCAATACTTTGAAGGTGATGAATCTAATGCTACTCTGCCAATCACTACTAAAGGATTAATTGTAAAGGGAGTCCTTGACGGTGGTGCGGGAGTCAGCATGGTGACAAAGAGTTGTTGGGAGTCTATGGGGCGACCTCACCTTGAAGCCACAAGCGTAGTGGTAAAAATGGCTAATGGATCTATTGCTACGCCTATTGGAATGCTTAAGGATCTCAGGATCAAGGTCTTGGGACACAAGGTAAGGCAGACTTTCATTGTTATGGATTTTTCCAAGCATCCTATATCATTTGAGATGATCTTAGGGCGTCCATTCATGAGGGAAGCAAAAATGGTGCATGACTGGTCCAAAAACCACGTCTACTTACACTTCCAAGACTCTGTCATTCGAGTTGATCTTTTAAGTGGTCGAACGCATCCTCTAGGAAATAAATTCATCATTGATAATCGATCAGACACAACAATTCACTCAGCTCCATTACAGTATTGTTACACGTGTAACGAAGACACGGATATTGGGAAGAACTCTCCTTATATGGATATCCTACCCGGAATGGCTGAGTCAGACAATGTCGATTGGGTACACCTAGCGGCAACTATAGATACATGGGGAGCTAGAGGAACAACCTGGGTAACACCAGATGGGGAAGAGATACCACACATTGCACCGGTAAACATGTTAGGTGTAGCGCATGTAACATCCGATGATAAGAAAGAGGCACACCTACCTGAGAGTGAAACCGATGATTCCTCAAAGGCTTCAGGCCAATACACATCAGAAACGAAATCTCAGGGAGAAATGGATTCAGAACCTGAGGAAACATCGAGTGAGCCAAGTATAGAAACTGAACACTCAAGGTCTAGTACGACCATCTATGGTAATTTATATGAGAGTGAAGAAGATACAAGCGAAGACCTATCAAGCGAGTCGAGTTCAAACATTTCCCAAAATCAAAACCTTAACAAGAAACAAAGGTCATATAATAGACGACGATATCGAGCAAATGTGAGAGCTAGGATAAACAAGGAAAGATCTACTGCAGAATGGCTTAGCTATCTAGGGGCATGTGATGCTCATCGAAAGCTAGTAGACAATTGGGGTGAACATCTCCAGAATGTCATGTGGTGTAGCCCGCGACCCATTGACCTCGCTCAATTGGAGGTTACAGAGCCGAAATTGAGTCGAACTATAAGAAGACGTCAAAACCGAGAGTTAGCACAACAACAAAAGGAGGCAGAACTAAAAGAAAGGTCTCCGTCAGGACAATAGCCTGCTGACTTACATATGGCTCCTGAACATTTTAAATCTTATACCACGGGGGAGCGAAAGGTTGTGTATGCCAAAGCCCAACGAATACCTACCAATGGAAGCAGTGGAGTCTATTATGGTCCAACGGTAGTTAAAGAGATAGAATTAGCAGAACCAGGTGAGGAGTCTAAACCAGTCTTTATTGCTCAAGACCTTATCGAAACTGAAGAGGCTGTACTTAAGGAGATCCTCAAGGAATACAAGGATATCTTTGCTTGGACATATCCTGACATGAAGGGCGTTCCACCTTCTATGGTGCAACATACAATTCCCATGATCAACACTGCTAAACCCGTCCAGCAACGAACCTATCCAATGAATCCTAAGTACGCCAAAATTGTACAAGAGGAGATTGAAAAACTTATCCAATGTGGATTCATATACCCTATTGAGCACTCAGAATGGGTTTCTCCAATAGTCATTGTGCCAAAAAAGAATGGGAAACTAAGAGTGTGCGTGGACCTCAAGAAAGTTAATGCAGCTACTAGGAGAGATCATTATCCCTTGCCATATTCAGAACATGTGCTTGAAAGAGTTGCGGGAAAGGAAGCTTATAGCTTTTTAGATGGGTACTCTGGTTACAATCAAATCACAATTGCATTAGAGGACCAAGCTAAAACTGCTTTTATCACAGAGTTTGGAGTGTTTGCATTTCGTGTTATGGCTTTTGGCTTAACGAATGCCCCTGTTACATTCCAACGATTAATAAACACTGCGTTTAAAGAATTTCTAAGGGAGTTTTGTGAAGCTTTCCTAGACGACCTTTGTGTTTATTCTTCTTGGGAGAAGCATTTGTTATATCTACGAAAAATATTTGAAAGGTGCAGATTTTATCGCATCTCATTGAACCCTTTCAAATGCCAATTTTGGGTTAAACATGGAGTCATTCTAGGGCATATAGTGTCCAAGAATGGGATATCCACAGATGAGAGTAAGATTAAAGCCATTGCCAATTTTCCACCACCTACAAACTATAAAGGAGTTCAAATATTTATGGGCCATGTTGGTTATTATCGAAGATTTATTTTAAACTTTGCCGAGATAGCGCGTCCATTGTACAAGCTTCTTATCGAGTTTCACTGGACGGAAGAATGTCATCAATCTTATGAGTTATTAAAGAAGGCCCTAACAAGTGCTCCAATCCTGCGAACACCTGATTGGAATGTACCTTTTCATGTGCATATTGATGCATCAAATTTTGTTATTGGGTCTGTTCTAACTCAACCATGAGAGCATAAATTGGACTACCCTATTAGCTTTGCAAGTCGCCAAATAAATGATGCCGAGATGAACTACACTACTACAGAGCGCGAAGGTCTAGCTATGATTTACGCAGTAAAGAAATTTCGCTATTACCTTCTTGCTACCAAGTTTGTGTTTTATGTTGATCATCAAGCATTGCTATATTTGGTAAACAAGCCGTGTTCCACAGGTCGAATTACACGATGGTTGTTAATTCTTCTTGAGTTTGACTTCACCATTGTTGTGAGGCCTGGGAGGAAACATGTCATGGCGGATCATTTATCTCGTATCCCTAATGGCGAAGCTCCTACGGGGGTTGATGATGAATTGCTTGATACTCCTTTGTTCATTGTTGAGACAATGCCTGAATGGAGTGAAAAGATTGTTAACTTCTTAGTTAATGGTTTTCCACCCAAAGAACTGCGAAAAGATATAGCTTGAAAATTAATCAAGGAATGCGAACCCTATTGCTTACTGGCTGGAACTCTCTATAAGAGAGGAAAAGATGATGTTCTTAGATGTTGTGCCCGCGAGGATGAGTATTTATATATTCTACAAAAGGCACACATGGGCGTAGCTGGTGGTCACTTTTCAGGAAACTTGTCTGCCCGAAAGATCTTACAGTCAGGCTATTGGTGGCCCACTCTATTTAAGGATGCTTCAACAAGCCACAAAGGAGGGATAGGATGCCTCTACATCCCATCAAGTTAACCCAACCATTTGAAAAGTGGGGCTTAGACTTTGTAGGACCGATTAGTCCGGCTACACGTAACACGCAATCACGATATATCATTGTGGCTACCGACTATGTAACCAAATGGGCTGAAGCAAAAGCAACACGAAAGGCGGATGCAAAAACAACAGCTAAGTTCCTCTTTGAGAACATTATCACACGTTTTGGATGCCCCACTTGTGAGTGACAATGGAACTCATTTTATAAATGAAGTAATAAAAGAACTCACATCAAACTTCATGATATCTCACCACAAGTCTACACCCTATTATCCCCAAGCAAATGGCCAAGCTGAGAGTACCAACAAAACTCTCATCTCCATTTTGACAAAGACAGTCGAGGCTCATCGCACTGATTGGGACCTAAAGCTTACATCAGACTTATCGTACTGCGTATAAAGTTGCTATTAATTGCACATCGTTTAAGATGGTGTATGGCCAAGAAGCAGTTATGCCATGGGAGTTTGTCATTCCTAGTCTTCGAATAGCTTCTCAAGAAGGTTGGGATGGTAACCCCTTAGTGGAGCGCTTATATATCCTAGAAAGGCTAGATGAAGAAAGGCAATTAGCTGTGCGAAATGCTCTAGTGGAGAAGGATAGGAGAAAGAAGTGGTTTGATAGCCATTTAAAGGATAAAGACATCAAGGTTGGTGATAAAGTTCTTATGTACGGGGTACGTAATGAAAAGAAGAAATTGAAATACGTTGGTAAGGGACCATATCGAGTGTGTGAAATTACCCCGCAAGGTACCATTCGTGCGGAGACTCTAGATGGAGTTTAAACCATATGATTCCTTAATGGGAGTAAATTCAAAAGATATTATGATCCTCTAAGCCAGGAAGAGTTGCAAGCCATCCATCAAAAGAAGGCTGCCAAGAAACAAGCAGAGCTTAAAAAAATCCGAGCAAGAGTTGAGGCCCGAGAACGACAACAACGTCTTAGACGCCAACGAGAGGCTAATCTGGGAATCACGCAAGCATTTTTCGAGGACACAGATGACGACTCATTAGAATCTGAGCCACCCCTACGATACCCAATTGAGCTAAATAGCCCCTATGGGAAAGTACTATACAATGCCTTATTAGATACAGGAGCTAAACACAATTTGTTATCCTACGGATTTTGGTGTCAATTAGGGAAACCGACCCTATCCCCGAGTACGATGCAAGTCAAGGGCATTAATAAAAAGAAAACTGCTATTCTTGGAGTCCTTCAGACCCCTGTTGTCTATGATAATGGAAGCATAGTGCAGAGGTTTCTAGTCATGCCCGCAGGAGCTATGGAAGCCAACGTAAACCTGGGACGCACGTGGATGTTGGCAACCAAATGAACTATTGATTGGGATGCTGGTAGTGTCATGATGTGACCACGACTCTTACCCCTATCATTCAAGAAAAGTCACCTACGTTGCAAATTCTAGCAAAGTTGAAGGATAGCCAACATTCACAAGCCAAGGTGGTTAACTCGTCTTTTCCGGCTACCCATGAATCTAGCACTTCAACACTTGTATTTGTAGCAAGCAGTAATATTGCAAGTACTCAACCTGCACAACCTAAGAGTACATATCAATGGGTCCCCAAGGCCTTACTTCCAACTACCTCAACCCTCCTATCCATTCCAAGAAAAAATTTCCCCGGAAAACCAAGAGCGCGCCCTAGGAGAGTCAAGACCAAATCACGATGGATTCCAAAACAACTGTTAGAAGCCCAAGGCTACTATGATGGAAATGAGCAAATTTGGGTACCTAAACGAAAAATGTGTCCTTCCCTATCGACAACAAACCCATATGAGTCAAACAGTGTAACGCTAAAGCCAATGGCAGACCGTGGGAAGGGAAAGATCACAGAATGCTACACACCTAGTCCAGAGCTAGTTTGGGCTCCAAGGAAAAACCAATTTATTCCACCTAGCTCAGGAAGGGGGGAGTTCCATGAAGCTTCTAGCTCCTCATGTAATACATCCATAGAGGTAAAAGCTTCTACACAGCCTCCATCTATAGTAATGGACCTCCATGAAGCTACAAAAGAATCCACACCTCCCAGTGTTCAAGAATCACCTGATGAACCACTTCAAGTTCGATCCTGGGAGAGTACCTTACCACCCTTGCAACTTGACGAGGCACCTAGGGTAATAGAAAACTACTGGAAAAAATCCTCACCTATTACCAACTGGAATAATTGGTTTCAAAGGGTGACAAGCTCATTTCAAACGGTATGATCTACCCAAGGAAGGGGGGAGTGTTTGTGGACATCCATCATTCACTTGCTTCCCTCTCAACCTTTCTCCCTGACCTCTTAATCTCCGATCTTAGGGAATGTATATATAAAGCCTTATACTCAAAAAGAAAATAAAAAAGTAAAAGAGCAAGAGCCATAACAAAAATCATATAAACAAATTATGCACAAGAACACGACCCTTGTAATATTTGCACTCTAACCATCATCTATTTGTGTGTACAGATATGGCTAGTACGCTAGAGTCATCCACTCCTGCCTTGGGTGAGAGGTACCCTCGTTACTTTTCACAAATATTTCACACGGTCTTTCCAGTGCTTGCATGTAAATGGGATTTGATAGGTACGCTAGCATGTGAGAGGAATTTTGAGGAGTTAGAATGGTTGATACGTCTCTTGACCACGTCTGATCCATACTTAGTAGAGAGCGTTTCTCCCATTGCACAAGCCTACCCTTTTGAGCAAGATGACTATAGGCGTCTAGTGACCTTCTTAGTAAACATGGACACCTATGATGAAGAAGAAAATTTACAGGACTACACGGATGGCACATATGGTCTCATGGATGATGACTTTGTTTATCTCGACGACGAGGATAGGGGTTTATCCTTAGGGTTTCCCCCCAACCTCTACAATATCCTATTCCCTTGACTCTCTAGGGGGAGTGCAAATAATTAGGTTAGGGTTCCTTATGTTTTTTGTTGTGTTCAATAAGTGTTGGTACCTTTTTCCACTAATGTGCCTCCTGGAGGTATTCCTTTTGTTTCCTAGTGTGTACAGGAGCGTGTTGCTATTGGTAGGATTTGGACCTTCATGGAATCTTTATCTTGACTCACTCTTCAAATCAAGCGCGACCATCGACACAAACAGGTGTTTCTTGTCCATTAGCATTGCCCCTTATCTTTTTTGCATCTATGATTGTCAGCTTTAATTGTGATTGGTAGCCTAATATTCACCGCATTTGCTTAGTATCAAACATTTAATTCAATGTAATTTTTTGTCATAATCACTTGTCTAAGTTTAAAAATCAAGCAGTCCGACTAAGCTAGTTTGACCAAGTTAGGTGTTAGAATTCTTCTCTTAATACCATGGGGAATGCCTTCCTAATAATTAATGGTTACTTAGGTTCTTAATCCGATTTAGGCAGCATTGTGTGAAATGTACTAGGGCTTTCTAGTGGGCTTGACCCTATTGACCTTTAGCTTAAGTATTATAAAGGGAGTTTACTGGTGTGATGAGCCTGGGAGGTGTATCAGTGTTATATGACCTCCCAAAGTTACAAAATTAAAATGCTGAAAATGAACAAACAAAAAATCAAAGTGCCACACTGTAAAATCTTAAGCTGGAAGAGAAATCTCAGCTTGATTTGGTACTTCACTCACATGTATTGCCTATGGTACTAGAGCCCTAGAGGTTCCCAGTATGGGCGCTTTTACTTGAAAAGCAAAAAACCCAAGGCATACAAAATAAGCACACACATCAAAATTGAATCACTATGAAAAGACTTTGGGGGGTCAAAGAAAAAGTAATCAGTCAGGCGATGATTTCATGAGAAATTCCTTTTATGGTAGCTTAACTACAAGGTCTTTTAAATATCGCCTCTATTCAGCCCTCGAACATGAATACTTGGCTCTCGCGATTAAACAACTTAATTGACCACAGATAATTAAGAAGCTTACCCATGGTATTAATATTCGATCTCTAGTGCCTTTCGACCGTCAAATTAGCGACCCCAGACTTGTTTAATTTTTTACCTTTACATCTGTTTATGCATTTGATTACGTTGCAATTTAATGTTCATTGCTGACAAATTGTTTGAAATTCTTTTACCAATAATTTGTCTACCTAAAACTGCATATGCTTTTTAAGAGAATGCAATTACTGTGCCAATGTTGTTTGATTTTGCAGTGATTGAAGAAGGCTAAGGATATTCATCTCAAATGCTCTTCCACCTCGACAAACCAGCTTCAACTCAATAGCTTCCGAGGACGGAATCTACATCAGGAAGGGGGGCATGTTAACCCTCACGGCTCACGGACACCCCATCACCTACGACGGACGTGTATTATGTATTTGGTAGAGTCAGGTACCGGGCTTGTCGGACCAATAGGAAAAGGGTAAGAGTGATCGCCGATGAGAGGCGCACTCTAACTGGGACATTAGTTGGCTAAGCATGGGCGCCCAAGTGTGAATGGGGTGAGCTCATATAAAAGCCAACTAAACCTAAAATTCACTCATTCTCTCATTTGTGCAATAGAAGAGTGCGCTTGCTCCATCTCCATCTTCATCTTCTTCTTCTTCACCTCCTCGTGTGTGTGTGTGTGTATGTGAGAGAGAGAGAGAGGGAGAGTGTGTGTGCGATCGAGCATTACGAAGGCACGACGGCGGCGAAGCGGTTGAGAGCGGCACAACTGCAACTTCTTCTTCATCGCGGCGAGGAATCCTCCACGGCAGGAGCATAGAGCGGTGAGTGACACACCATTGCCCTCTTTTGAGCTTGCTAGATTAGTCTTGTTGTGTGCTTGGAGCCATTTGTGGTTCGCACACGGTGTATCGGCAAGTCCCTTGCTTCGACAGTGCGGCAAGGAGCGCACATATGGATTATGTGGTTTGATGCTCAAGGAGTTGAGACAATCCTCTTCTAAATAATCATTGCATTGGCTCAAAATGTCACTTATATCAAAAGAAGTATTGAATATATTATAATAGTTCTCATAATTTTTGGTTACCTGCTCATTGTCTGGATTCAATACATGTACTACACATAGAAAGTCGTACAAGGCCTCTTCTTTATCACCAACAGGATCGCATGTATCATCTTTATCCTCATCTTTATTAAAAGCACCCTCTACTCCTTCCTTGGACTATTCCTCCTCATCGTCATCAGCACCCTTTGAACCCTGGCACTATTCCACCTCATCTTCATCAGCACCTTGTGAACCTTGTCCCTCTCTAATAGCACACTGTACTCCTTTCTCTCGAAGCATACAATCCTGATCCTGATCCTCATCTTCTTTCTCCTCAATCCAATCTTTGTCCTCTTCTGAACTTGAGCTTGAGCTCTTCCAATCCTCCTCATTAGGTGGGAGTTCTAGAACTTGATTTGCAGTTTCTTTACCATCCCTTTGACGTAGCAAGTCTCCTTTGTAATATAATAGAGACATTTTTTGCAATCATAAGCTCTTAGATATAAATAATAGGAAAGCAAAAACCACACATATAAATTATATAATGCAAAGGTCTAAGAAACGCGCATGAGAAACATTGTTTGCCCATACACCCTCCCTGTGCGTTTCTCGGAACTACTTTACAAAAAGACATGATACCCTAGTTTTCCTTATAAAAACTCTTGACTCTTGGGCATACATTTAACACAAACGCAAGATTCAAGCAGGCGTTCTTGTGTTTCTAGCTAGCCACAAGATAAGTTAAGCTCTCTTGCCTCTTCTAAATACATTAGAGAGTTAAAACTCTTGTGTTTCTATCTAGGGTACTGAGAAAAGCGCATTATCAAGGTTAAAGGGTGTGGAAAGGACACACACACACACACACACACAGAGAGAGAGAGAGAGAGAGAGAAAAGACTTGTATAAAAAAACTAATTAAATATGTTTTTACCTCTTGTATTTACACCTTGTTTTCAATTCACAAGCCATGTTTGTAAGCTGTATGACGATACAGATTTTGTTGGAAGCTTTGTTTATCTTGGTGAAGACATCGGCGCCTGCGCGTTGCATTGTGTCCTTGATGGCAAAATCATTTTACAAGAAAGCCTTAGTGTAGAGGGTGTGAAGCTTCGACACATAATCTCCTATCCATATTACGACCTTTCTTTCTATTTTGTCCCCCAAAACCATGGTCATGAATATCTCTCTCTATCCCCTACTAATTGCGTTCTCCCAGGTTTACTTGCATTTTGGAAAATTTCTCAATTAGTTTTGTTCTTAAACATGTGAACTAAATGTTGCATTTCATTTGTAGGTGAAGAGTTTGTGCTTGCCTCTCATGCTCCATATGATGGGAACACAAATGATATCATTGATCTCTCCTATGGGCAAGTTAAAAGAATAGTGTTGAGCAATTCAGCTCTTGTAGCTGCCAACTACAAAGCCTTCCACGGATCTTCTGGAGGTGCTGTGTTATCACTTCATGGGAAGCTTTTGGGAATCCACATGGAGAGGTATGTACTTAAGTTCCATCAAGAAAGTGTTAGGTAGTGTTGAAAGTATCTATAATGTACTCATGGTTTTCTCATGATTTGACAACATGTTTTGGGAGAGAACGTACCGGAATTTCTACATGCAGGAGGTGCAAAAATGGCGGCCTGAAGCAGAGAACATGTCAATCAAAACCCCTGATTTGTATTGGAGCGGCTGCACTAGGTCAAAGGATGTTCAAGGATGTCGTTGCAGGATTTTCTACCTTGAACGTCTGCTCGAAGGAGAATATTGCCGCATTTCTGCCACTTTATCAGATTCGCCATAGGCTGAACACTGCAAAGCACATCTGTGCTACCAAATTGAGGTAAAGAGGCCAAGCGAGGCATTTTGTGGTCTATACGATGCGAAGAAGCTCAAATGTACGTTTTGGTAGTGTAATTAGATTCGAAATCTTCTAGTTATGGCAGTAAAATTACATTGGGAAATTGGTTAGACCTGTGTAAGTCAAGGCAATTCCATAGCAGTGTTTGTTTTACATGGATTCTTCCTGGTAACTCGGTTAAATTTCTATCATGTTTGTGGTCTGTTCTTAGCTGGTAATGTTGTTTTTGTGAAGGGAGCTATGAGATTGTACCTTTGATGACCTGTCCCTCCCGTTTGTTATTGCTCTTTATGCCGTAGTGAAGAATTATCCCTTGGTGTAGTTAGTCTTTCATAGGTTTCAATTTGTTGTGGTTGTTAGCGTTTGCAAAGCTCGTCCATGTTGTCTTGGTGGGCTTGGCCGGGTGCTCCACTGGCATCTTGGTATGCATATTTTTTTGTGGCTTTTGTAGTCCCAAAGTTCCTTACTTTGTGTGAGCCTTGCATATGTCAATCATACAGAACGTAAGAGCTGCCTTAAAACCTTTCAATCTTAGCATTTCCTGCTGCTTTGGGGGATGAACTAGCCACCCTTGTTGATCTGGCACTTTGTTCTATTCATTAGTTGAATTTTCTATGTAGGTTAGTCTTCAGAGCTAGGTGGCTTAAAGTTGGTCTCTCGTAATCTTGGGAAGCTTTTTAGGTGTCCTGGATCGTCCATGGCTGGAGTAAGTCATGCAATTTTCCTCCTATTCTAGCTGTTGAGAAGTAGTATCAGCTTTGCTTTCTCTGCCTCCTTTCATTCTAGCTCTTGATAAGTTGTAGGAAGAGCAACATTGGCTAGTGCTTTTGCCAATCTTTTGACTCTCAGATTTGTGCATATCACTTGAGAAAATGTCGTTTGATCTTGTAGGTCATTGTTTAGCATACTTTCAGTACATTTCTATTTGCATTGTTTTTTGCACTCGTTAGATCTATGTAGAATGGCTTCTTTGGTCTTTGAAATATTCCCTTTGCCGATCTTTCTCTTGATTATTTTGTTGGTCTGCTGGTCTAGTGTCTCTCCAAGTTGGGTTTTGGATTGGTGATTTACTTGTTAAAGGCCCCAACTTTCCTGTTATTAATTTGTTTGTTTTTTGTGAGACTTTTCTAGCTCTTCTTCCTGTTTGCAATTTCATTGCTTCTTCATCCACCTTGCAAAGAAATTCCGTGTTTACAGCATTGTCATTTTTGCTCCTCAATTGCGCTAATCTCTTTCTCTCCCCTTTTTGTGGTTGAATTTTATTCTTCCGGTTTGTTTCAGCTACTTCTGGGTTGTCTCGTCTTCCTTGTGCATCTGTTGAAGTTCTTGCTCCTGATCTATTAGCTAGTTCTTGATTGTGATGGCGGCATAATTAGCTAGTTCTTCCAGATAGCATAATATGCTAGCTGCGTAAGTGTACTCCTACAAAATATGCTCTTTGTGCAGCCTTTTCCTTTGCCTTTCTTTGATCTTTCCTCTCTTGTTATTTGTGATCCTCTTGATCATATGCAGGATCTGTTTTGATAAGCCCAAGCTTACTTGGTCTTCAATCTCTTCTACTGCTCTTGAGAATAAAAAAGGCATAATGATTTGTGGGACAATGAATCACATGGGCCATAGAAAAATGCATAAGAAAGAGCTGTATGACTCTAAATTTCTTGATACTCTAATTGGTCCCATGTCTGAGTCCTATCTGTAGCGGATGTTGTTTGCCTTTTATATCATGTCAGATTCCTAGCTGTAGATTCTACCTCCCCATTATAAATGTGTACTACATATAATGAATAGGTTGGTGCAACTCTTGGTTAGTTGCTAGAAGTTTTGGGCATTTTCCTGTAAGGGAAAGATGCCGCCTTTCCCTTCTGTTACCCTCTAGTGTTCAATATCTTCATAGTTTCTGCAGGAGAAGCTCTGCATACCTATAGCTAGGTGTGGTGGGGATTGAAACCTGCAAATGCTAACAATCACAATAAATTGAAACCTACAAAAGACTACCTACACCAAGGGATAATTCTTCACTACGGCGTGAATAAAAAACGGGAGGCACAGGTCATCAAAGGTACAATCTCATATAGCTCCCTTCACAAAAACAACAATACTAGCTAAGAACACACCACAAACACGATAGAAATTTAACCGAGCTACGAGAGAGAATCCATGTAAAACAAACACTACTATGGAATTGCCTTGACTTACACAGGTCTTACCAATTTCCCAATAAAATTTCATTGCCATAACCAGACGATTCCGAATCTAATTACACTGCCATAACCTACATTTGAGCTTCTCGGCCTCGTACAGACCACAAAATGCCTCGCTTGGCCAGACCGCAGACAATGTTCACCTCATTTTGGTAGCACATATGTGCTTTGCAGTGTTCAGCCTATGGCAAATCTGATAAAGTGGCAGAAATCCGGCAATATTCTCCTTTGAGCAGACGTTGAAGGCAGCAAATCCTACAACGACGTCAGACCCGCTTTGAACCACCCTCTGAACATCCTTTGACCTAGTGCCGCCGCTCCAATACAAATCAGGGGTTTCGATTGACAAGTTCTTTGCTTCAGGCCGCCATTTCTGCACCTCGTGCATGGAGAAATTCTAGTACATTCTCTCCCAAAACATGCTGTCAAATCATGAGAAAACCATGAGTACATTACAGATACTTTCAACACTACCTAACACTTTCTTGATGTAACTTAAGTACATACCTCTCCATGTGGATTCCCAAAAGCTTCCCATGAAGGGATAACACTGCACCTCCAGAAGGTCCGTGGAAGGCTTTGTAGTTGGCAGCTACAAGAGATGAATTGCTCAACACTATTCTGCTAATTTGCCCATATGAGAGATCAACGATATCATTTGTGTTCCCATCATATGGAGCATGAGAGGCAAGCACAACCTCTTCACCTACAAATGACATGCAAGATTTAGTTCACATGTTTAAGAACAAAACTAATTGAGAAATTTTCCAAAATGCAAGTAAACCTGGGAGAACGCAATCAGTAGGGGCTAGAGAGAGATATTCATGACCATCGTTTTGGGGGACAAAATAGAAAGAATGGTCGTAATATGGATAGGAGATTATGTGTCGAAGCTTCGTACCCTCTACACTAAGGCTTTCTTGTAAAATGATTTTGCCATCAAGGACACAATGCAACGCGCAGGCGCCAATGTCTTCACCAAGATAAACAAAGCTTCCAACAAAGTATGTATCGTCATACATCATACAAACGGTAGATTGAACTTGAATTTGATTAAGGTGTTGGAACAAAAGAGATGGATCCTTATCATTCGCATACTAAACATTTTCGTCCCGTTCTTGATGATGGCCCAAATACCATCTGCGAAATGCTTGAAAAGGGCCAAAAGTGTGCTGAACAGCAGCCATGTCTGTAACCAAAAACGTGGAAAAAAGCAACCAAAACATAGAGGAAGAAAGAACCTAGTTCGGATCAGTGCCCTTGACATGAAGTCTTATGACTACAAAGAATGGGTTATTCCACAAGAACTCATCATTGCACAAGGCTACTCTGAAGTGGAAACACAGATTTGGTTACCAAAAATCTCAAGCCCAAAAAGCAAAAATGGCTACATCTGTAGTCATGATAAAAAAGAAAGAAAATGAGAAAAGAAGACTCCAACAATACCAAAAAAACCAACGGTGAAAATTCGAGCACCCACCATTTCCACTCAAAAAGGGCCGTAGATACTGATTTGGCAAAAGAAGGATATTGTCAACAAAATTTCATCAAATCCCAAGCCTAAGGACAATGGTGTTATAGTTTGCACAAAAACCATGGAAAATAAGGCAAGCAAAGAGTAGCAACCACAAATTTTACAAACACCCATTTAAGGCCTCCACACAAGCAAAATGGGATTGGGTGTCAAAGGTCAATTAACCATCTCAGAGTCCATCGCACAAGGAAGAACCTAAGGTGAGCAATCTAACCATTAATGAACGAGCTATCCTACTCCGATTCCAACTCTTTGGGATTCTTCCAGAAACACTAAAGTACCAAGTCTACAAACCTAATTACCTGCACTACACACGAAGGCGACGTTAGGACGAGTAGGGATGAGAGATACCTTGACAACAAAAGCCCTTGGATCTTATTTTTCCAAGACCCTTCTCTTGCACCGCATATCTTACCACATGTAGTGACTGTGAATGCATAATAGGACCACATTATGTGGCCATGCATTAGGCATTGGTACCACCACCCATGCACGTGTACGCCTTTATCATAGCAAGGTCAAGATGACTGAGAACAAGAAAGGGGGAGTTATGCAAGTCATTCCATATGGCACATGACTTTCAATACGTGAATAACAGAAAGAAAGGGGCCAATTGTTTAGTTTTATGGGTAATATAGGTCATATCAAGCCAATTTGTGCACCACACAAAATACATTTCATGACAAGTCCATTTGAGGTGAAATTTGCGCAGCATGGTAGCCTAAACATGGGAAACACATAGCGCAACTCAAACACTACAGTTGGCAAGAAAGGATGGGACACGTGTGTCCCATCAATATGCATCTGTGGACATCTAGTACCCAACTGGTGATAGGGGATGGTTGGATACATCAAGAGCATACATACTATGTCTTCAAATCACACATGCATTACACATTGAACCACATAACCATGAGGTACATTTCACAGTCCAACAATAGAAAAAAGAGGTCCATGAGAAAAATATACATCACATTTTTGAACCAATGGCATGAATGGTGTTAGGGCAACATGGACTACAAGAATAAGTGCTTGCATGACAAAAAGGGTGAAGCATGATGGGACATGCATGTCCCATCCTGGAGGTGTTTTTGACAAATTTCATCACACACATGGGATCCCCACATCCTCCTAAGCTCAACCGTGTCATTGCATCACAAAACCACCATGCAAAGTGACCACAACATTTAGGTTTTCAAATCAAGAAGTTGGACAGATCTGAGAATCAGACAGCATCTGTGATTTCAACTCAAAGGGTCAAAGAATAAATAGAAAGGTATGAATGCATACCACATATCCAAGCATCATCCATAGAAGCTCAAGTGGTAAAACAAAAGAAAAAGGCAAAACACTGCATCTACCAATTATTCACTTTTTTGGGTAATACACATCATATCAAGCCAATTCATGCACCATCACAAACCACATTTCATGACAGGGAAATTCAAGTCCATTTGAGATGAAATTTACACAGCATGGTAGCCTAAGCATGGGAAAAACACATCTCAACTCAAACACTACATTTGTCAATGCACGATGGGACACATGTGTCCCATTAATATGCATCCCTGGGCATCTACTACACAAGCTGGTGATAGGGGATGGTTGGGTATATAAGGAGCATGCATACTATGCCTTCAAATCACACATGTGTTACACACTGAACCACATAACCATGAGATACATTTCAGAGTCCAACAATAGAAAAAAGAGGTCCATGAGCAAAATATGCATCATATTTTTGAACCAATGGCATGAATGGCGTTAGGGCAACATGGGCTACAAGAATATGTGCTTGCAAGAAAAAAAGGGTGAAGCATGATGGGACATGCGTATCCCATCCTAGAGGTGTTTTTGGAAAATTTGATCACACACATGGGATTCCCACCTCCTCCTAAGGTCCACCATGACATTGCATCACAAAACCACCTGGATGCAAAGTGACCACAATATGCAAGTTTGCAAATCAAGAAGTTGGACAGATCTAAGAATAAGAAACCATCTGTGATTTCAACTCAGAGGGTCAAAGAGTAAATAGAAAGGTATGCATGCATACCACCTATCCAAGCATCATCCATAGAAGCTCAAGTGGTAAAACAAAAGAAAAAGGAAAAATAAATAGACTTCAAAGTTCTGGTAGAACAAAATTGGTACTTTGGAAACATGGCATAGGTACTTTCAAAGTATCGACCTATGAAAGGTACCTTGAAAGATAAAGGCATATATTTTGTCAATGTAGCTATGATAGGTACTATAAACTCTACCAAGTAATTCAACAATATGTACAAAGTGCCTATGTGGGTATACTTGGTTGTACCCTGAATTTGAACGACCATATAAAAAGCTACCATAATACTTAGCCTCACAAAGTACCTTTAACCCTAGTCTAATGGAGGACTTTGTGATTTCCACCACCATCACTAAGATTTGTGAACCACTGGTCAATAAACTTGCATTGGTACTTACAAAAAGTACCATGATCTACTCAATCACAGCCAGTCAAATGTTGGATTTTGAGAGTTCTACATATTTGCTACCATTTATAAGCTCTATGAGAAGCACAATAAATGCCTCATTGGTAACTACAAAAAGTATCGTGGTGTATATAATAAAAAATCACATGGTGGAATCTGCATTAGGAAAATTTTGAACTCACTTTGGGCCTTTTAAGAGTGCCACATCATCAAAGTTGTACAAAAGAAAGCAACCCGGTAGACCCCTCTAAATATTGCTTAGAACCCCATGATATGACCTATCATTGGAAAGTTCTTGAAAAATGGATTCTAAAGAGCCAAGGTCTGAAAAGTTTGGATGACTTCTAAGAAAGTTATGCCATTTTTTTTCAATCAGCCAGGTTTTGTTACCGTTACGGTAATCTAAAATCACCTTTTTCTAGATCTACATGAAGGCAATGTCCGATACATGCATGCTATATATCAATAGATAGCATTTGAAGAGTAGATTCTAAAAATCCAACCTCCGACAAGTTTGGATCTTATTTGCAAAAAAAATTACCGATCCCCACTTTTTGAAAGCTATGCCACATCAACAATTCTTACAAGGCCCATTTTTTAGTCCAAACTTTTCCTAATGAGAGTTCTGCCTCATTTTTACCATCCCTAGGCTTTGTGAAGCACCCATACGGATCCATTGGTACTTATATAAAGTACCATGATATATTTAATCCTTGTTAAATGGTGGAGTTTGTGTAGTTCTATCTACTTGTGCCTTGTTAAGTACCAAAAAAACTCCATTGGGACTTGTGGAAAGTACCATGCAAAACATAATCAGAGTCAGGTGTTGAATCTTGAGATTTATACTTGTTAGGTAATATCCCAAAACTCAATTAACCACTAAGAAAGTTCACATGGTACGTACATTGCACTTAAAACACTAAATGCAAGGTTTAGTTTTACATTGCATACCTCTATACGGTCAATGTCGTCTCTAATCTTTGAGTTGTGTGCATCAGCCCCTAGAGCTATCAATGCCTATTAGCCATGATAGTCCAAAAACAATTGCCAATAATGTTTCTAAAAGCTGATAACACATAGAAAGTGGTATCTTCTCTAAGTTTCCCCCTTGAAATGCACGGCAACACGACATCCACCCTCTTTGAACCTGCACATCCTCTAGCATGTGCCAACCGTCTTCTTCATTAATTTGCACCATTAATTTCTGATCTAATATTTGATCCTCCAAATTGAACCCACCTTCCCATTTTCTTGAACGCTTTGATGCTTTTCCTTGCAATAGGCACTCAAGCTAAGTGCCATCAAGCTCACATAATTTATATGCTACATTGTCATAAGCATGAATTACAACATACGGTCCAAATCAATGTTGACAATCTTTTGCAAAGCAGAGTATTTGTTTTCCAAACTACTGTCATAAACAAGTACCCAATCACCATCTTTGATATCATAAGGCCATAGCCTATGCTTCTCATCAAATGTTGATTCTTCAACCTTGCCTCCTTGAGTTTTTCTTGGGCCTGCTCAATATCTTCTTGACGCCTCTTAAGTTGGCAAATATGCAAAGCAAGAAAATCTTCTATAGACATACTTACTTCCCATGGCATTATAGTCCAAGACATAACTGCCTCCTTTGTAGGCATAATGGGGTTCTATCCATGCATCAATTCAAATGGCATAAAACTTGTAATAGAACTATGCATAGTGCGATCATCCCATAAAGCAAAATGTAGCAGCTTAGGCCAATCACCAATATGTCCTTGGCATGCCTTTGCTAAAGCCTTACTGTTAGCAGCAGCTAACACAGGATACACCGGTTATGCATCAAGCGGGAGATATGCTATTGTTGTGCATAATATTTCCAACACACTTTGTATAAGTATTGGGTTCATTGGGAGTTCCAAAGTTGTATATGCTAGCTCGAGGGCTTAAACTTAAACCCATAGTAGAAGGGATTGTGGTGAAAGCCTTTATAAGGAAGCCTTTATGCAAGGAGGCTTCATTCTTGAGTAACAACTCTTGAGGATCCACTTTTGAGAGCTCTCTCTCTCTCTCTCTCTCTCTCTCTCTCTCTCTCTCTCTCTCTCTCTTGAGTGTTCACTCTATGGCCTAGCCTTGAGCTTAGTGCCCATGCTTAAGAGGATAATGCTCTTCCATTGTAATTAGAGTAATATCTTCTTGATTAATCTAATATCTACTTTCTCATTAGTCTTATCTTCTCTACATTTCATTATGTCATGAAGTAGTTTCACATTTCTCATTATTCTAGATTTGAGTATGTGTGATGACTTCTTGCTATTAACCACTCCTATTCTTCTATAAGAACTCGGTTTGCGATATTTAGCATCACTAATTAGGTTGATAGGTTTTATGAAACTCTAGCACTATTCACCTCGTGTGTGTAGCTATTGATGAAGTGCCTTGATTGGCATGTGGTGATTGGAGAGGCCAACACCAATGCAATTAGTGTTTGCTTATCATTAGTGTGCTTGGGGTCTCTAGTCTATGGTAAGTCGGACTTTGATGGACTTGATGTGTGTAGGAGTTGATTGATTAGTGTGATTAGAGTATGTTTAGAGTTAGTCTTGCCATGGCTAATATCTACTTGCATGGTGAGGTATTCTCTTGAATCCTCTATTTCTATTCATTCGATGTTCATGCTTCGATGCCCTAGCCGGGTTGCCAATCCACGGATTTGATAATTTTGTGTGGGTTGCGATTAGGTCGTTGCTACAACGCCTCCCAACATTTGGCACCGCTGTCGTGGATCGATAACCTAAGCTAGTGAGTATAGGATGTTTAGAATAGAGTAATTTCATTGGTTTTTGAGTGTGTGTAACTCAATTTTGGTTTGATTTGATGATGTTGTGCAAGTAATTGAAGCTAATTGTTGAGTTATGAATACCCCAAACCCCCAATTTCACTAAGTTCTCACCATCCATTGCTAATTTTGCTTCATTTCCATGCTAATTGTACTAATTTCATGCTAATTTTTAATTATTTTTTACTAACTTTGCTAAGCTAACCACTAACATTGAAGTGTAATGTATGTTAAATCCCCTTTTTAGAGGTGGAATCATCACTCTAATCAAGTTAATTGTGCTAATTTATGCCTAATTTAATGATTTGAGTGTTTGATTTTTGGCCTACAATGGACAAATTTTGGAGT
The DNA here is from genome assembly GCF_014529385.1 of Adiantum capillus-veneris. Taxonomy (NCBI): domain Eukaryota; kingdom Viridiplantae; phylum Streptophyta; class Polypodiopsida; order Polypodiales; family Pteridaceae; genus Adiantum; species Adiantum capillus-veneris. The sequence continues at coordinate 134,613,913 of NC_140934.1, read as the reverse complement.
CGATTTGATGGTGCACACAATTTTGTGTGCAATGATACATCTTCACGTGGAGCAAAGGAATAGCTTGGAGTGTGATTATGATGTAAGTGCACTCATTTGCTCATGTCAATTCTTGATTGATTAATGTGGTTCAATGTGTGCTAATTATTTGCTAAAATTAGTTGTGTAACTCAATTGACCTACACTTTGCACCTAATTTGATTCACTTGGAATGAATTTGATGGTCAAATTTTGACTAATGAACTTTGTGTGTATCAAGATAATGCTTAATTCTCATCAAGAACTCATGTGTGTGCATAAAAATCATTGTGTGTGTAATGCACCAAAGAGGGAAAAAACTGTCAAAAATTTCAAGTGTGTGTGCACCTAATCTTGAGTGTGTGCATGCATAGAAATTGAAAAAAATTGATGATATGTGAGTATGAAATTATGTAATTGGTGTGTATGCTAAGCTAATTCAATCATTGGATAAAACTAATTGCCAAAAAAATGGGCAAAAATGACCACTTGATTTACAATGATTGATGGTCAATTAGGGCACTTTAATGATTTTTGATTGTGAAATGTGCATGAAAAGTTTGTGCAATCATTTGGTGTAAGCCTAAATGCATTGCCAATTGAGCCAAATTTGATATTTTTTGCTTAATTTTTGAGTGTGTGCATTGCTTGATTGGGTAAAAATAGTGCTAATTTTTTAGAAATTAAGCATGCATGCATTCACTTATGCTTGATTGAGTTTGCAATTTGAGCATCACAATGAGAAATTGATGGAATAGCTGCATAAAATTTTGGCCTAAATTTGGGTGTGTGTGCCTATGCAATGGTGCTTGATATCCAATTTGGAATGAATGATTGGTGTTGATCACTAGTCATAATGATTGAATAGACCTAAACATTTTTGTGTATGTCATCAAATCAATTGAGATGAATGACTCAATTTCACACAACTGAGGATGATCGGGTGTAATACCATTGAGTTGACATAGCCAAATTAATTGGATAGGGTAAAAATTGCATTGGATGTGTGCCTATGTATTGTTGTAATTGAATGTGTATGGACACGCCAACCAAAATGACAAGCCGATTGGGTTTGGATGATTAGGAATTTTGAAATATGAGCAATTGGTTTTGCAATGATTGCTAATGAGATGAGTAATCCCCATATATGTGTATGAATTATACTTGTATTCATTGCCCGATCGAGTATAAGTTGCAACGATGTCAATTTACAATTGGATTTGCATGCATGCATGGATTCCCAATCCTAATAGACAAAGCTTTTTGGGCTTGAATGATTTGGATATTTGAAATGAGTAACTTAAGCTTCAATGGTTGAAGGTTAATTTTTGCAAGAGAAAGGATTTGTGCATTGAAAATTGCATGTTTGTACTACAAATCGAATAAAATTTTCATCACAAATGGTTTGGAGATGGTTTTGAGCATGCACATATTACAATGAGTATTGTGGATAATTTCCAAATTGAAGGAGTGCATGCACTGTCATATAAATTGAATGCCAAATTGAATTGCTGCGGCCCTTTTGTGGCTTCATGGCTTCAAAAAGTCAAACACACACACACTCACTATCTCTCACTTTCCAATTACAAAAGCGCACACCTGGTCCCGCTTTGGCGCGTCCTCACACACTCACTTGCCGCTGGCTTGGCACAAGCACACACACTCATTGTCGCTCACTTTCTTGGTCCCACCTTGGCTCGCAACATAAAACACGCACACACACAGTTGCGATGCACCTCGCCAACTATGGCGCACCTATTTGAAGCTTTCAATCCCCGCACTCACTGTTGCAAGTGAAACAGGTTCTCTGCCTCTACCTTGGTTTCGGCAGCTACCATGGCCCGCTTTTGGCAGCTTGAATTGTGTGTTCTACCTCCTGCTCACTATCTCTCACGCACCCACCATTTCCTCCCACACTATCGCCTCCACAGCCTGTCGCCAGAAGAATTAAAAAAAGAAAAGAACTCAAACTTAAGCTTAGCATTTTTTGACATTAAAGAGTGTTCCCACCCTCAGTCGATACACACTCTTCATCACACCACTCTCGGGACTTTGAGCCAAAGATAATGGGATCTAGCCTCACAATTAAAACAAATGGATTACAAATGACAATTTCAAATGACGACATTACAAAAAAAATGTTCGTGGACTTTTGTCGTGCATTGTTTTGTGAGCTAATTGAGTGTGCACTTACGATGTCCAAAATTTGAACCGTTTTAATTGTCATCATGGCTAGAGGCAGCTAACATTTCCATTGCTTCTTGGTAGATTTGACAAAGGAAGTCTATCACTAGATGATTAGCCAACTAAATGATCATTTGATGGAGTTTAAATTCAAAATCTCTCTTCCTCTACCATGCTACTATGACTAAGCAAGCATGTGAGCATCAATTATATGCATCCATTATGATGATTCATGAGTGCATTAAAAACATTGAGGGTATGATCGACCATGCATTGCCAAATTGAAAACTTTGTTTGCAGTAGAAGAAAATTTCATTTTTGGCATGCATATGGGTTTCATTTGAGAGTTACGTTGATGATACGTTCATGCTTGATCGAGACATGTTGTGCTTGGACTTGGTTTGATTGTACATTTTAGTGTTTAAATTACATGAAAAATCATTGGAAAGCACTAAAATTAAGCTTCTTGATTAAAAAAAAGAGATCACTAAAGTTTTTTCTTGGCATTGATTGTGCATTTCAAGTGCTTGATTTGATTGCAAAATCATTGCAAAGCACTAAATTTGAGCTTGTTTGATGGCCAAGAGCGAGCATTAACTTTTGGGATTGTGATTGATCATACATTTTTAGTGCTTACTTTAAATGACAAATGCTTTCATGCACTAACAATTGAGCTTCATTTTGAAGAATTGTGGGTAGGAGTGTACTTTCATCGATCCAAGAAGGAGTCATCATTGCAAAACTTGGCTATTTAGAGCCATTCCAATTCTTTGGATTAAAAGTTGTATACATGCTAGCTCATAGCTTGGTCAAAAGTGAAAATGTTTTCATTTGAGCTAGTGTTTAACCAACTTTTTTGAGAGCTTTCAAGTACAAAATTTGGCTTTTGAGAGCCGTTTACTTTCATTCCCTTAAAAGTTGAAGTCATCTCTAGCTCATAGATTGCTCTTAAATTGAAACTTTCATGTGAGCTATTTGCTAGCCAACTTTTTGGGAAAGCTTTAAAAATGTAAAATTTGGCTTTCAAGAGCCACTTCATTTCATCAAAGTTGCATGATTTTCAGCTCTTTGCTTGCTTTTAATTCCATATTTTATTGAGCTAAAAACTAATCAATTTTGAATCATGCATGAGAGATTGTAAAAATTGCAAAATGTGCTTAAATAGAAGCAATCATTCTCTCTCATTTTTTATGTGTATGCATAAATTTGCTACAAAGAGCATCATGTGCATAACCAAAGGCACTTTTTCCCCTTCGGTTTTTTTCCTTTGGCAAATTTGGGTATTCAAGACCCTAGCTTTAGGTTTTCATTAATGTTTTTGTGTGATTTTTGCTTTCAATAAAAGGCGTTTGAAGCTTGTGTTTACACTTACCTTCAAATCAGCTTCTTTTGCAAATAAAAAGATCAAGAGACTTCTCTACACAAAGGGGATGCTTGCTCAAGGATGCTCAAAAGAGCATGAATAGGTGTAATCCTCTCATGATTTTGGTCTTTTTTTCATCTCTCCATTCTCTATGCGTGGCTTAAGTAATTTTTGCTTCTAAGCTATGGTTCTTTCATGTTCAAAAGCTAGGCATACTAAAGTTTCAACACTTTGCTTTGTGAAAATTAACTCATCAAAAAATTAGGTATTATGTGTGCTAATCATAGGTAATTGGCCTTGACCTTAAATTAATATAAGTTCATTTCTCATTAGTCCTAAACTCTTAGTGATAGTCTTAATACTCCATTCATTTTTAACATGATCTAGGGCTATGATTAGGCTTTAGTCCTTTGGTCCAGTTGCCATAAACATCTCATGTTGGAAGAAACAAAAAAGTGCTAAAAAATGAATCAATGAAGTAAAAGAAAAAGTAGTAAAAATGCTACTAGACATATGAAAAGAAAATTTATATGTTATGTTGTGTCTTTGTGAGTCCTAGCGCCTTATTGGCCCTTGGCAGGCGAGGGGAATCACCTTGGCTCGCTTGGTCAAGGCCCTAAACCGATGCCCTGGGTTGATATGGGTTAGTTGTCGCCTTGGTAGGCTAGTAGATTCTTGGAACACCTTCTTGAGGGTTCAAGGAGCCGAGAGTCGTACCTAGACTTGCCTTGGGGTGGTAGCCTTGTATTGTGCTTTACTTTTTTCCATGAAATGACAAAGAAAAGAAATCCATGAGTTTCAAAAAGCTGTGACAATGTACTAATAGTTTAGGATATTTTCTATAGCCTGTAGACATGATAGACTTGAATGATTTATTAAGATTGGTCACATAGTTTTCAAGCTAGTAGGTTTATGAACTTGTATTAGCATAGGGTCTTAATTGATTGCTTGTGTTCCATGCATAAAACTGAAATTTCAAATGGTTTAATCTTCATGATAGTTGAGTGTTTTTTTTCTTTATTTTATCTAGTTTTTTACTATGATTCACCCATCTTTTAGAGGCAAAAAATTCACTTTACATGATTGTTCATTGTACTTCATGTTTTGTATCCTTGATTGGCCTTTGTTGATGCTCATTACTTGTTCTTATGTTCTGCAGCTCAACATTTCTTCCATGGACTTGCTTTCTACCATGTCACTATGTTTTGCTTCACCGGTACACGAGGACATGCGCCAAATCAGGAAGGGGGGAATGTTAGCAGCGGCTAACACAGACTATACCAGTTATGCATCAAGCGGGAGATATGCTATGGTTGTGCATAATATTTCCAACTCACTTTGTATAAGTCTTGGGTTCATTGGGAGTTCCAAAGTTGTATATGCTAGCTAGAGGGCTCAAACTTAAACCCATAGTAGAAGGGATTGTGGTGAAAGCCTTTATAAGGAAGCCTTTATGCAAGGAGGCTTCATTCTTGAGTAGCCACTCTTGAGGATCCACTTTTGAGAGCTCTCTCTCTCTCTTGAGTGTCCACTCTATGCCCTAGCCTTGAGCTTAATGCCCATGCTTAAGAGGCTAGTGCTAATCCATTGTAATTAGAGTAAGATCTTCTTGATTAATCTAATCTCTACTTTCTCATTAGTTTTATCTTCTCTACATTTCATTATGTCATGAAGTAGTTTCACATTTCTCATATTCTAGATTTGAGTATGTGTGATGACTTCTTGCTATTAACCACTCTTATTCTTCTATAAGCACTCGGTTTGCGATATTTAGCATCACTAATTAGGTTGATTAAGTTGAGTCTTAATCTTGTAATTAGTGTGTGTGCCCTATTGTTTGCTTGTGAGGTTTTATGAAACTCTAGCACTATTCGCCTCGTGTGTGTAGCTATTGATGAAGCACCTTGATTGGCATGTGGTGATTGGAGAGGCCAACACCAATGCAATTAGTGTGTGCTTATCATTAGTGTGCTTGGGGTTTCTAGTATATGGTAAGTCGGACTTCGGTGGACTTGATGTGTGTAGGAGTTGATTGATTAGTGATTAGAGTATGTTTAGAGTTATTCTTGCCATGGCTAATCTCTACTTACATTGGTGAGGTATTCTCTTGAATCCTCTATTTCTATTCATCCGATGCTCATGCTTCCATGCCCTAGCCGCGTTGCCGATCCACGGATTTGATAATTTTGTGTGGGTTGCAATTAGGTCATTGCTACAACGCCTCCCAACACTTACCAATAGGCAGATGCCCTCTTTCACTTTTCCCATTACTTTCTAGAATTTGATACCCAAAAAAGAAAAAAATTGGTAAGCTTCATCTACATCCAACTCTCCTCTATCAGAAGTGATTTTACCAACACAACCATACCTGGAAATTACATCTTCAAGCAAAGATTTACACACAATATCTGGAGCTTTTGTACGCAAAGCTCTCCCTTTTACCTAGTTTGTGAGATCTTCTCTAGCAAGAACAATATACCTCATCTTTCTAAACCCCACTGGCATTGTAATCAAATCTACTACCCACTTGTAATGCATAGCTACTGGATAAGTAGGATGTAATCCATCTCGATGCCATACATTAGAATACTACTGGCATACTAAACAAGTCTCCACAAACTGAGAAACATATTTCTACATTCCTTTCCATCAGTAGCGATCCATAATTTTTACAAAAGTTGCCCATACCCCTCTATGTCCATCCCATAAGCTTTTGTGAAACTCTTTAATCACCTATTGTTGAGTTGCTTTATCACAAATAACCCATTGTGGTACTCTTTTTGAATGCTTTGGGTGCTTCCACAAATGACCATCCTTTAAAAAGTAGCCATAAGCCTTTTTTCTGATCCTCTTGTACTCTTGATCACTCCATCCCTCTTTCCTAGTAAGAGTGTTGAGGTAGCGGCCTATCAAAAATCATTCTCCATCATACATCTCTTGAGAAAAGACTTAAAAAAAAGAAAACATGAGTATCACAACTTGCATGTTAATGAAAAGAGGTGTAGAACTTTAAGCCCACATCATCACTGGTGTTAAGCATCTCCTCTTCATCTTCATACCTGGCCTTGACAACATATTTGCAATAGGGTTATTTTTGCATGCAATGTGACAAAACTCTGGATTAAGGGACTTAATAAAGGCTATTTATCACAACATTGCAATGTCTGGAGTAGATCATTTTACAATCATCCCTATCAATGGCAAACAATCTCTCTCTACTACAACTGAAGCTCCTATAAAATATTCTTTGTCAGATCTCAAGAAAATAGCAACACCCCAAAGTTCTCTCTTAACATGTGGGTAACCTCTTTGATGAGCATTAAGCACTTTTGCCCCAAATTGGGCTGCATATCTGTGACCATCTTGACCTATAGCCCACCCAATACCTGTCGTGCTAGTGTCAACAATTAAGATCACTGGCCTTCCACACTTATAATCAAACTTTCTCAAGGTAGGAGCCTCAAGAAGCATCCTTTTTAATTTTTTGATGGCCATCGTATGAGCCTCTTCCCATAAAAACCTTTTCCTCTTCCTTAGAAATTGCTAAAGCACCTTTGCAACATGAGTAAAGTGTGGCAACCGAATAAGATAAAATACACATGCACCCACAAACCTCCAAACCTCAATAACCGATGTGCATGTTGTTTTCATCTTTTTTACAGCTTCAACTTTAGCCGACTCAATCGCCTTCCATCTGGGCCACAAATATGCCCCACAATTAAAACCTCTTTAGCACCAAAAATTGATTTTTTCCCTGAAAGTGTCAAATTAACTTCTTCAAGCCTAGATAAAATGGCGTCACAATCAGCAACATATTGGGGAACAAACCGTCAACACCCCCTCTGATCTTTTACCTCATCTTTGAACCCTTATTCACATCGCTTGATCGGTAAATCATCAATGAAAGGCATAGTAACATGAAGAGTAAAATCCCTTAGTACCTTATTCATAGCATTCATCATATGAGCTACAGAGTTAGTAGAACCCTGTGATAAAGTGTACATCCTTACCAAATCGAGAGGTGTATGCATTGTACTAAGACCCATGCTCTCCAAAGAAAGCTGAAACTGATCGTATCCTGAGTAAAGATCACCCATAGAGTGGATAGATCTACCTGCAAAGGCTTCGACAAACTCATCCATAATTGGAACCGTACCTACATTGCAGATTGCTACCTTATTGACCGGTTTGTCCTGAATGAACCTTACGGTACCAATCTTCTTTGGAATAGTAAACCACCAATTGGAGTATGGTGAGCATGATGGTTCCAATATACCCATCTATACCTTCTCATTGAGAAAATAAATGAGCTTTGGCCAATGAGATTTGGATATTGGGAGAATTTATGCCCAATGTTCTTTGGATCTTGAAGCATAGGCTATCAAGAAGTTTTTTCTATGACTTCCTTCAGGCAAAGGTGTAGCCATTGGCCTCACCTTCTTTGCAAAATATTTATACTTTGTCTCTACCTGGACTTCAACTTCTTCACCCAAGTCCTCTTTTATATGTGTAAGTGCCTCTTATATATTGAGTTCTTCATACATGTCCATTGAGTGCACTTTAACAATGTCAGATACACTTTGTAACCTGTATTGCTTGATCTCCTCTAGCTCTGATATAGTATCCACACAAGAGACCTCTTTGAAGATTCTTGAAATCACATCATCTGGTTCAAGCACATCACATCCCTGCAATTCACTTTGAATAATTGACACATATTTCTTTTCCCATTTAGGTAGCTCATTAAACTTCCTATATGACACCGAACCCTTAGATGTTAGTCCCAAAAACCCGAAGAGAAATTATGTCTTTGTGAGAACTTCTCCTTCTCTGTACCACCATAGTCCCACTGTATAGAGGCATCACGAGAAAATCCCTTGAAAACCTATGTTCTTTGAACTATTTGCATATCTTTGGCAATGGATGATCGCACAGACTATCTTTGTTTTCGGCATGATCAGCACACAGAGTCAAAAATTGAACAACCCTTTTACTATCCCTGATTTGAATCCTTGCATAGGTTGAGCCATCATCTAACACCTTTGTTCCCATGTACACAACCATAATGTAGGGTTGTCCTAGTATGAGTGGATAGGATGAAATTATGCTCCAGTGAAAAACAAATTTGTGCATCACAGCATCCCCAATAGTTACCTTAACATTTGCACATGCACCATAAAGCTCACCTGGAAGCATGTTGGCAACTTGAATCCGCCAACCATGGTCCACATCAATAGGCCAAGCTCTTTGACCCATGGTACACATGTGCTAAGACCAGATCTTCAATGTCCCAAAGCTTCACGATGGCTTCTGCCATTGCTCTGGACCAATGAGTCTTAGAAAAGTGACTTTTAAGTACAACTTCCTCATATCCATCTTCATTGAAATGAACATGCCTTACCTCAAGTATAATTGGATTTGAAACAACCACAACCTTTGACTTTTCATCTTCAAATGCCTCTTCATAAGCATCCAAAATTGACTCAATGTGATGAATCATTTGGCTCTTCACTGCATCAGGTTCTTGCTCACTTCGTATATGACGTTTCCTCTTGTTAATGTCAATAATCTCCTCATGAAACTCACGCTTGGAAATTTCCAAGATGTCACCCAACGTGAGCTCCACTTTGCTATTGAGAATATGCTCTTCAAAAACCTTTTTTAGAGCTGTAGCCAACTCAATGTCAGATTTCAGCTTATAAGAAGGCACCTTGGGCATACCTTGCTTCTTATCTTTTGATGCCTCTTCCATAACCACTTTAGGAGTAGGTTTGGGAGGAAGCCCCTCATCTTGCTTACTGCTAGGGATTTTATAATCATGTGATCACAACTTCTTCTTTTTTAACACTTGTGAACATGTTAATAGCATGTTAACATCTTTTCATGTTCACAAAAATGTCGGTTTAGGGTGACTTGGGAACCGGCCAAAACCCCGCAGGATTTTAGAGAAGCCTATCAGGCATGTGCAATTCTCGATGGGGGTACATTATTCTATATATACACGGTTCCAATGAGCCCCTTGGGATATTGTTTCTGATCGTCTTCTCACCCACAGGTATTGATCGTCTTCTCACCCACAGGTACTGACATTTGTATGTGTGGGTGTGAGTGGGTGTGTGTGTACTCATGCGAGAAACTGTACACATTCGCAATGCACGACTAGATGTGGGAATCCTGTTACACAAGGGGTGCATGCATGTGTAAGGTCATTCTTCAAAATGGTGCTTATGATGGGACACTTGGTCATTAACGCGGCAGAGTAGTGTCCTATGATAAGTATGGCACATCATAGCGGTACTAGTCAGTAATATGCCAATAATAGTATCGTTAAGACTATGTCACCTTCCCTTCCCTTTATCAAATGCGGGCATATGGTCGATAACACGGGTAAGTTATGTTTGTATAAAACTCCTATTCCCTTAGATTTGGGCGGCACCTTGTTAATAACGCAATAAAATGGTGTCGTTTGCTAGTGCATGTTGTATTCTTTTCATATTGCAGCATTTGGTTAGTAATGCGGCCAAAAAATATTGTAAATTTGTTTGGTTAGCCGGTTACGCGGCTTGTATTGTCTTTGATGTGTGTGATTCATGTGATACTTGGTCCGTAACACAGCCTGATAATTTCTTGGATCATAGTTTACTTCCTATTATCTTCCTCTTCAATTTGATGAACCTCTAAATTTATGACATATCATCTAATGTCTCTATATCTCTATTTTCAAGAAAATAAAGATTCACACCATGTAATCTGTGTGTGTGTGTGTGTGTGTGTGTGTGTGTGTTATTAACAACCTCTAAAACAATTGAAAATGGTACATATAATTCACTAGATTTCTCTTTATGACTCTCTCAAAATATAAAGTATTCTTCACAAAATTATTCTTTGTTTCTTCAACATTAAGTAATTATAAAGATAATTCAAAATACTACCTAGATCTCTCTCTCTCTCTCTCTCTCTCTCTCTCTCTCTCTCTCTCTCTCTCTCTCTCTCTCTCTCTCTCTCTCTCTCTCTCTCTCTCTCTCTCTCTCGCTATATATATATATATATATATATATATATATATATATATATATATATATATATATATATATATATATATATCAAATTAACAATCTCCAAAAAGCTACTCTTTGTTACTTTATTTTCAAGATTTCAAAATGATATGCAGTGCAACTCTCTATATTTCCCTTTATCAAAATATAAAACAATTCCAAGCATTACTTTTGTCTATCTTTAAAATTTTAGGAAATTGCTCTAAATGTTTTCTAATATCCTATCTCTCTCTCTCTCTCTCTCTCTCTCTCTCTCTCTCTCTCTCTCTCTCTCTCTCTCTCATTTTAGTGCAAATGGATAGCAATGTGATCTTTTTCTTGATGTACAATTAACTATCTGGTTACTACTATCTGACCCTTTATTTTTGTTTTTATTTCAAAAGATATGGATGTGTATTAAGTTTTTTGTCTTGTAATATTTCTTGTAGTATAATTAATGGTCGAGTTACTGTTGTTTGACTCTCATTTTAGTGTAAATGGATAGCAATGTGATGTTTTTCTTGATGTACAATTAATTACCTTGTTGCTACTATCAGACACTGTTTTGTTTTTATTTTGAAAGATATGGATGCGTATTAATTGTTTTGTGTTCTAATAGTTGTAGCTCTCATTATCTTTGCAACCACCATGCTTTCCACCAAAGAGAGAAAAGTCATCTTGTGTGCCCTACGCATAGAAGCAATCATTATAGTATCACAAAATGTAGATGAGACCATAAGTAAAGTCAATGAGTCTGATATCCTCATGCGGGACCTCGTTGAGCAGATTTGGGAAAATACATTGCATCATCTCCAAAGAGAAGGCAATGCAAAAATGTGTGATAGACAAAAGCTAGCCGACTTTGACTATCAACATAGAACTCACACCATTTTGGGAAGCATGTGAGTAGCATACGAGGATTAAAAGAGTTGGTGCCAACTTCTACTGATCTTTTGTTCACTGAGATCCTTATATCATCTATATTTTTTTAGGTATTGTAGACGAACATGATAGAGCACCATGAGTCGGCTAGAAAGGCATACGAGCCGACTGTAGCTATGGGATGCAATATGGAATGAGCAGAAGGTGATAAGCAAGCGCATGAAGGCATTGATGGAGAGTCACGTCCAAAAAGAGTGTGCACCGTCCAAAACATATCCAATGCATCGTGCGGGCAGCCAGATGTAGGTTGAAACAAGGACAATTTTGCGCACTGTTTACAACTCCATCTGCGCATATCTCATTGGAATTCCACACGAGGCATTAATCGAAGGACAAACAATTCGTTCAAGGGCCTTTGGTGAAGTAAAAGAGTACAAAATACGAGGTATTTCTTTACTTCTCTAGCACATAACATATTGTGGAAAGGTGTACAACGGAAAAATCAGCTTCAAGTTTGAGAGATTTAAAACAAAGCAGAGCATGCAAGTATTGCACCCAAGAATCTTTAGGTGCATTTCTTTCACGAATGAGTCGCCTTGGAGTACAATATTTCCTTACTATAATGGTGGCTCGCTCGATGACATGCTCTTGAAGGGGCCCTTCAAACATAGTGAATTTACCAGAGTGATGTATTGCTTAGATGAAGGGTGGTAAAGCCCGCCCGCCCCGCCCCCCCCTCCTGACATGCCAAGGAAGCTTGCCAAGGTATGCCCCACATTGTGCATGCTCTGGTGGATGGCATGGCAACAAGCATTATTGACACCGACCTACACCCATTCAATGTAGTGTTGGACTTCACTAAATATCTGAAGGCATGGATCGGCATTATTGATTGGGGACTTTTGCTAAGGGCGCCAAAAAAGCAATTTTCTCTTAATTTTGTGTATGAGGCAGACAAAAACACAATAAAACGAAGCAGAGGCCCAATCCACTACTGAGCGAGAGCGACATAAGCGAGGATGGTTGGCACTCGAGTTATATGATCCCTTTCTTAAAGATGCCTATAATCTAGCAAGCGATGTTTTTGTTCTCGAATATTTACTACAAGTGCTATATGACTTTTGGAAGGTAGTGCAGCAACGGTGGATGGGTGGCACTACCCACAAAAACGCTACCATGTAAGCTATACATTATAGAATCAAAAACTGGATGTCCCTGCCAAATCGCAAAGAGAGAAAATCTATGATGCAAGTTGCATAGTTTTTTAGATCATTGAAGACTGAGCCAGCAAGGGCACAACACCCGCTAGTCAAACTCTCTCTGTCATTTAATCCAATTTTGTAATTGAACATGGTTTTTATATTTCTTTGAAGAAAGACTGATTTGGTCAAGATAATTTGAAATGTGGTTAAGATAATTGGTTTGGTCTCATGTTTGAGGTGTACTTGTCTTAACTAGATGCTTTCCACTGATTATTGCATTCCATCTTTCAATCTTTGAGGGCAATGATCATTTTGTCTTATGTATTAATCTTTTGTTCATTGAGATCCTTATATCATCTATATTTTTGTAGGTATGGTAGACGAACAAGATAGAGCACCATGAGTTGGCTAGAAAGGCATACGAGCCGACTATAGCTATGGGATGCAATATGGAATGAGCAGAAGGTGAAGAGCAAGCGCATGAAGGCATTGATGGAGAGTCACGTCCAAAAAGAGTGTGCACCGTCCAAAACATATCCAATGCATCGTCCCGGCAGCCAGATGTAGGTTGAAACAAGGACAATTTTGCGCACTGTTTACAACTCCATCTGCGCATATCTCATTGGAATTCCACACGAGGCATTAATCGAAGGACAAACAATTCGTTCAAGGGCCTTTGGTGAAGTAAAAGAGTACAAAATACGAGGTATTTCTTTACTTCTCTAGCACATAACATATTGTGGAAAGGTGTACAACGGAAAAATCAGCTTCAAGTTTGAGAGATTTAAAACAAAGCAGAGCATGCAAGTATTGCACCCAAGAATCTTTAGGTGCATTTCTTTCACGAATGAGTCGCCTTGGAGTACAATATTTCCTTACTATTATGGTGGCTCGCTCGATGACATGCTCTTGAAGGGGCCCTTCCAACATAGTGAATTTACCAGAGTGATGTATTGCTTAGATCAAGGGTGGTAGAGCCCGCCCGCCTGCCCCCCCCTCGTGACATGCCAAGGTATGCCCCACATTGTGCATGCTCTGGTGCATGGCACGGCAGCAAGCATTATTGACACCGACCTACACCCATTCAATGTAGTGTTGGACTTCACTAAATATCTGAAGGCATGGATCGGCATTATTGATTGGGGACTTTTCCTAAGAGCGCCAAAAAAGCAATTTTCTCTTAATTTTGTGTATGAGGCAGACAAAAACAAAAAAAAGGAAGCAGAGATCCAATCCACTACTGAGCGAGAGCGACATAAGCGAGGATGGTTGGCACTCGAGTTATATGATCCCTTTCTTAAAGATGCCTATAATCTAGCAAGCGATGTTTTTGTTCTAGAATATTTACTACAAGTGCTATATGACTTTTGGAAGGTAGTGCAGCAACGGTGGATGGGTGGCACTACCCACAAAAACGCTACCATGTAAGCTATACATTATAGAATCAAAAACTGGATGTCCCTGCCAAATCGCAAAGAGAGAAAATCTATGATGCAATTTGCATAGTTTTTTAGATCATTGAAGACTGAGCCAGCAAGGGCGCAACACCCGCTAGTCAAACTCTCTCTGTCATTTAATCCAATTTTGTAATTGAACATGGTTTTTATATTTCTTTGAAGAAAGACTGATTTGGTCAAGATAATTTGAAATGTGGTTAAGATAATTGGTTTGGTCTCATGTTTGAGGTGTACTTGTCTTAACTAGATGCTTTCCACTGATTATTGCATTCCATCTTTCAATCTTTGAGGGCAATGATCATTTTGTCTTATGTATTAATCTTTTGTTCATTGAGATCCTTATATCATCTATATTTTTGTAGGTATGGTAGACGAACAAGATAGAGCACCATGAGTTGGCTAGAAAGGCATACGAGCCGACTATAGCTATGGGATGCAATATGGAATGAGCAGAAGGTGAAGAGCAAGCGCATGAAGGCATTGATGGAGAGTCACGTCCACAAAGAGTGTGCACCGTCCAAAACATATCCAATGCATCGTCCCGGCAGCCAGATGTAGGTTGAAACAAGGACAATTTTGTGCACTGTTTACAACTCCATCTGCGCATATCTCATTGGAATTCCACACGAGGCATTAATCGAAGGACAAACAATTGGTTGAAGGGCCTTTGGTGAAGTAAAAGAGTACAAAATACGAGGTATTTCTTTACTTCTCTAGCACATAACATATTGTGGAAAGGTGTACAACGGAAAAATCAGCTTCAAGTTTGAGAGATTTAAAACAAAGCAGAGCATGCAAGTATTGCACCCAAGAATCTTTAGGTGCATTTCTTTCACGAATGAGTCGCCTTGGAGTACAATATTTCCTTACTATAATGGTGGCTCGCTCGATGAGATGCTCTTGAAGGGGCCCTTCAAACATAGTGAATTTACCAGAGTGATCTATTTCTTAGATCAAGGGTGGTAAAGCCCCCCCCCCCCCCCCCCCCCCCCCCCCCTCCTGACATGCCAAGGAAGCTTGCCAAGGTATGCCCCACATTGTGCATGCTCTGGTGGATGGCATGGCAATAAGCATTATTGACACCGACCTACACCCATTCAATGTAGTGTTGGACTTCACTAAATATCTGAAGGCATGGATCGGCATTATTGATTGGGGACTTTTGCTAAGGGCGCCAAAAAAGCAATTTTCTCTTAATTTTGTGTATGAGGCAGACAAAAACACAATAAAACGAAGCAGAGGCCCAATCCACTATTGAGCGAGAGCGACATAAGCGAGGATGGTTGGCACTCGAGTTATATGATTCCTTTCTTAAAGATGCCTATAATCTAGCAAGCGATGTTTTTGTTCTGGGATATTTACTACAAGTGCTATATGACTTTTGGAAGGTAGTGCAGGAACTGTGGATGGGTGGCACTACCCACGAAAATGCTACCATGTAAGCTATACATTATAGAATCAAAAACTGGATGTCCCTGCCAAATCGCAAAGAGAGAAAATCTATGATGCAAGTTGCATAGTTTTTTAGATCATTGAAGATTGAGCCAGCAAGGGCGCAACACCCGCTAGTCAAACTCTCTCTGTCATTTAATCCAATTTTGTAATTGAACATGGTTTTTATATTTCTTTGAAGAAAGACTGATTTGGTCAAGATAATTTGAAATGTTGTTAAGATAATTTGTTTGGTCTCATGTTTGACGTGTAATTGTCTTAACTAAATGCTTTCCACTGATTATTGCATTCCATCTTTAAATCTTTGAGGGCAATGATCATTTTGTCTTATGTATTAATCTTTTGTTCATTGAGATCCTTATATCATATATATTTCTGTAGGTATGGTACACGAACAAGATAGAGCACCATGAGTTGGCTAGAAAGGCATACGAGCCGACTGTAGCTATGGGATGCAATATGGAATGAGCAAAAGGTGAAGAGCAAGCGCATGAAGGCATTGATGGAGAGTAACGTCCACAAAGAGTGTGCACCGTCCAAAACATATCCAATGCATCGTCCGGGCAGCCAGATGTAGGTTGAAACAAAGACAATTCTGCGCACTGTTTACAACTCCATGTGCGCATATCACATTGGAATCCCACACGAGGCATTAATCGAAGGACAAACAATTCGTTCAAGGGCCTTTGGTGAAGTAAAAGAGTACAAAATACGAGGTATTTCTTTACTTCTCTAGCACATAACATATTGTGGAAAGGTGTACAACGGAAAAATCAGCTTCAAGTTTGAGAGATTTAAAACAAAGCAGAGCATGCAAGTATTGCACCCAAGAATCTTTAGGTGCATTTCTTTCACAAATGAGTCGCCTTGGAGTACAATATTTCCTTACTATAATGGTGGCTCACTCGATGACATGCTCTTGAAGGGGCCCCTTCAAACATAGTGAATTTACAAGAGTGATGTATTTCTTAGATCAAGGGTGGTAAAGCCCCCCCCCCCCCTCCTGACATGCCAAGGAAGCTTGCCAAGGTATGCCCCACATTGTGCATGCTCTGGTGGATGGCATGGCAACAAGCATTATTGACACCGACCTACACCCATTCAATGTAGTGTTGGACTTCACTAAATATCTGAAGGCATGGATCGGCATTATTGATTGGGAACTTTTGCTAAGGGCGCCAAAAAAGCAATTTTCTCTTAATTTTGTGTATGAGGCAGACAAAAACACAATAAAACGAAGCAGAGGCCCAATCCACTACTGAGAGAGAGCGACATAAGCGAGGATGGTTGGCACTCGAGTTATATGATCCCTTTCTTAAAGATGCCTATAATCTAGCAAGCGATGTTTTTGTTCTCGAATATTTACTACAAGTGCTATATGACTTTTGGAAGGTAGTGCAGGAATTGTGGATGGGTGGCACTACCCACGAAAACGCTACCATGTAAGCTATACATTATAGAATCAAAAACTGGATGTCCCTGCCAAATCGCAAAGAGAGAAAATCTATGATGCAAGTTGCATAGTTTTTTAGATAATTGAAGATTGAGCAAGCAAGGGCGCAACACCCGCTAGTCAAACTCTCTCTGTCATTTAATCCAATTTTGTAATTGAACATGGTTTTTATATTTCTTTGAAGAAAGATTGATTTGGTCAAGATAATTTGAAATGTGGTTAAGATAATTGGTTTGGTCTCATGTTTGAGGTGTACTTGTCTTAACTAGATGCTTTCCACTGTTTATTGCATTCCATCTTTCAATCTTTGAGGGCAATGATCATTTTGTCTTTTGTATTAATCTTTTGTTCACTGAGATCCTTATATCATCTATATTTTTGTAGGTATGGTAGACGAACAAGATAGAGCACCATGAGTTGGCTAGAAAGGCATACGAGCCGACTATAGCTATGGGATGCAATATGGAATGAGCAAAAGTTGAAGAGAAAGTGCATGAAGGCATTGATGGAGAGTCACGTCCAAAAAGAGTGTGCACCGTCCAAAACATATCCAATGCATCGTGCGGGCAGCCAGATGTAGGTTGAAACAAGGACAATTTTGCGCACTGTTTACAACTCCATCTGCGCATATCTCATTGGAATTCCACACGAGGCATTAATCGAAGGACAAACAATTCGTTCAAGGGCCTTTGGTGAAGTAAAAGAGTACAAAATACGAGGTATTTCTTTACTTCTCTAGCACATAACATATTGTGGAAAGGTGTACAACGGAAAAATCAGCTTCAAGTTTGAGAGATTTAAAACAAAGCAGAGCATGCAAGTATTGCACCCAAGAATCTTTAGGTGCATTTCTTTCACGAATGAGTCGCCTTGGAGTACAATATTTCCTTACTATAATGGTGGCTCGCTCGATGACATGCTCTTGAAGGGGCCCTTCAAACATAGTGAATTTACCAGAGTGATGTATTGCTTAGATGAAGGGTGGTAAAGCCCGCCCGCCCCGCCCCCCCCTCCTGACATGCCAAGGAAGCTTGCCAAGGTATGCCCCACATTGTGCATGCTCTGGTGGATGGCATGGCAACAAGCATTATTGACACCGACCTACACCCATTCAATGTAGTGTTGGACTTCACTAAATATCTGAAGGCATGGATCGGCATTATTGATTGGGGACTTTTGCTAAGGGCGCCAAAAAAGCAATTTTCTCTTAATTTTGTGTATGAGGCAGACAAAAACACAATAAAACGAAGCAGAGGCCCAATCCACTACTGAGCGAGAGCGACATAAGCGAGGATGGTTGGCACTCGAGTTATATGATCCCTTTCTTAAAGATGCCTATAATCTAGCAAGCGATGTTTTTGTTCTCGAATATTTACTACAAGTGCTATATGACTTTTGGAAGGTAGTGCAGCAACGGTGGATGGGTGGCACTACCCACAAAAACGCTACCATGTAAGCTATACATTATAGAATCAAAAACTGGATGTCCCTGCCAAATCGCAAAGAGAGAAAATCTATGATGCAAGTTGCATAGTTTTTTAGATCATTGAAGACTGAGCCAGCAAGGGCACAACACCCGCTAGTCAAACTCTCTCTGTCATTTAATCCAATTTTGTAATTGAACATGGTTTTTATATTTCTTTGAAGAAAGACTGATTTGGTCAAGATAATTTGAAATGTGGTTAAGATAATTGGTTTGGTCTCATGTTTGAGGTGTACTTGTCTTAACTAGATGCTTTCCACTGATTATTGCATTCCATCTTTCAATCTTTGAGGGCAATGATCATTTTGTCTTATGTATTAATCTTTTGTTCACTGAGATCCTTATATCATCTATATTTTTGTAGGTATGGTAGACGAACAAGATAGAGCACCATGAGTTGGCTAGAAAGGCATACGAGCCGACTATAGCTACGGGATGCAATATGGAATGAGCAGAAGGTGAAGAGCAAGCGCATGAAGGCATTGATGGAGAGTCACGTCCAAAAAGAGTGTGCACCGTCCAAAACATATCCAATGCATCGTCCCGACAGCCAGATGTAGGTTGAAACAAGGACAATTTTGCGCACTGTTTACAACTCCATCTGCGCATATCTCATTGGAATTCCACACGAGGCATTAATCGAAGGACAAACAGTTCGTTCAAGGGCCTTTGGTGAACTAAAAGAGTACAAAATACGAGGTATTTCTTTACTTCTCTAGCACATAACATATTGTGGAAAGGTGTACAATGGAAAAATCAGCTTCAAGTTTGAGAGATTTAAAACAAAGCAGAGCATGCAAGTATTGCACCCAAGAATCTTTAGGTGCATTTCTTTCACGAATGAGTCGCCTTGGAGTACAATATTTCCTTACTATAATGGTGGCTCGCTCGATGACATGCTCTTGAAAGGGCCCTTCAAACATAGTGAATTTACCAGAGTGATGTATTTCTTAGATCAAGGGTGGTAAAGCCCCCCCCCCCCCCCCCTCCTGACATGCCAAGGAAGCTTGCCAAGGTATGCCCCACATTGTGCATGCTCTGGTGGATGGCATGGCAGCAAGCATTATTGACACCGACCTACACCCATTCAATGTAGTGTTGGACTTCACTAAATATCTGAAGGCATGGATCGGCATTATTGATTGGGGACTTTTGCTAAGGGCGCCAAAAAAGCAATTTTCTCTTAATTTTGTGTATGAGGCAGACAAAAACACAAAAAAGCGAAGCAGAGGCCCAATCCACTACTGAGAGAGAGGGACATAAGCGAGGATGGTTGGCACTCGAGTTATATGATCCCTTTCTTAAAGATTCCTATAATCTAGCAAGCGATGTTTTTGTTCTAGGATATTTACTACAAGTGCTGTATGACTTTTGGAAGGTAGTGCAGGAACTGTGGATGGGTGGCACTACCCACGAAAACGCTACCATGTAAGCTATACATTATAGAATCAAAACCTGGATGTCCCTACCAAATCGCAAAGAGAGAGAATCTATGATGCAAGTTGCATAGTTTTTTATATCATTGAAGACTGAGCCAGCAAGGGCGCAACACCCGCTAGTCAAACTCTCTCTGTCATTTAATCCAATTTTGTAATTGAACATGGTTTTTATATTTCTTTGACGAAAGACTGATTTGGTCAAGATAATTTGAAATGTGGTTAAGATAATTTGTTTGGTCTCATGTTTGAGGTGTACTCGTCTTAACTGGATGCTTTCCACTGATTATTGCATTCCATCTTTCAATCTTTGAGAGCAATGATCATTTTTTCTTATGTATTAATCTTTTGTTCACTGAGATCCTTATATCATCTATATTTTTGTAGGTATGGTAGACGAACAAGATAGAGCACCATGAGTTGGCTAGAAAGGCATACGAGAAACTTAAAGCTCTCGCACAGGGTTTGACTGCCTGCCAAGCAATAGAACGCCCTGGAGATTGTCCAAATGGGTAGATCCCAGTCATGCCCAATGGAGTGACATAACCAAATAGGTCACAAAGGATATGATCAAAGAGGTGAAAGTTGAACTAGGGATTTCAATAACATGATCATGATCGTGTGATCACGTTAATAACGCAAGTAATTACACATAAAAAAGACATGATCACGTTAATTGTTAACTTGATCTTGATGGTGACCTGCGAAAACCAATAGAGCTAGTAGTTTGGCCGGGCTTTTTCATTTTCCCGACGGGCCCAACTGTATATAGTAAACCTCTTCTTACTTTGGCATTTTAACTAGGCAAATCCTTGGGGAGTGTATCCGAGCACCAATTATATTCATCTCCTTGTGAATTGACCTAAGGTTACAAAGTCACGAGTCCTTTTTTTTGGGCCAAACGTGATTCTTAATTCGATAACCACTTCTAAAAATATTTAAATCCTTCACCGAGAACATAAAGGTACGAAACCAAAACAATTGAGAATTTGGAGAGTCATGCTCATTGTGACGAAGCCATTGGTCCATAAAAGGGCCGAAGTTGGTTTTAGAAGATGACCATATTTAAATAACGAGTTGATAGTCAAGGGTCGGACGCCCTGTACTAGTGTACTGTGTATATAAAGATCCTTGAAGCCTTGCATTTTTCACCATCATAGATTTGAATTGATATACATTGCATTGCACAATATGAGAGCTATAATCCTTAATTGGGTGAAATTAGCTTTTATATACTGAGTTGGATGCATAAGGGGGCTACAATCCTTGATTGGGTACAAATAGTCCTTAATTATGTAATTGTATTGAATATTTCATTGCCTTGTTTTATGCATTGGTTTATATAGGGAGTGCATTATGTATTATGAAAGATTGTTAGTGCATGAGATGGTCAATCATCAACATTATTTCTTTCGTGTGTGTTTTGCAAATAGTTATCATCATTTCAATGTAAATGTTGATGATTCTTTGTAGCATGTGAAAATAGTTGTGTCTTATTGTTTTCAAATCGCAGAGGATGTATAACTAATCATTATATTTATAATTGCAATGACAATTTCATATTATTTTTGTATTCATAATGCCATGTAGAGAGTGCATTGCAATGTATATGTTCGCTCAGAACATATGTGGTCTATATGTGGAATTGATTAGAGTGCATTGCAAATCTCATATTGTGTAGATTTGATTGCTTTCTTAGTGATTATTTTTCTGATATAAATTGAAAAGAAGAAAATTATTTTTAAAACTAAACATCTACTTCTTATGTCTTTAGTATTAAATTCAAAGCAATGGAGCAAAATGTTGGCACAAGTGATATGAAGAAGGCAAAGAATAAAAAAGACCCTAGCAAACATGGGTTTTGAATCTCAAATCAAAAAAATTATCTCCCAGATTCGGCGTGACAGGCAGACTTAGTATTGGAGTATAACTTGGTCTAAAAAAGTTGAAGGTTTAGCTAGACAATTTCTACAGAATCATAAGATCTAAAAGCCAATCATTCAATTCTACATATTGTAAAAGTTGTTTTTGAGAATGGGAAATACTCAAAATTGGCAGATTTATTGAAGCAGATGATGGATGGAAGTAAAGTGATCATATTTATGGAAACAAAAAGAGGTTGTGACCAAGTTACTAGACGACTTCGAATGGATAAATTTGCAGCTTTATCTATCCATGATGATAAGAGTCAAGTTGAACAAGATTGGTTTCTTTTTGAATTTAGGTCTGGCAATATCCCTATAATGACGACAACAGATGTTGCAGCTCGGGTTTGGATGTGAAGGACATAAAGCACAAGAAACCAAAATGACAACAAAGACCTAACCGACATTGACAATGAGGTCATGTTAGGGACAAAATGAATTCGGAGGGGGGGAGTGTTGACCCATGGGTCAACAACATGACATAACTCAAATTCCATACTAAAGTCTTATTTTTTGATAGTTATGAAATGATGCAGATTATGGTTAAAAATATCATTTATAATGAGTAGTTATTCTAACTGTTGTAGAAGTCGGGGTGCAATAGCACTTCCAGATTGTAAATACAAAGCCATTTGAATCCTTGAGGTCTATTTTGATTTAACCTATGGTAGCCTTACTATATAAGATACCTAGGTCATTGTGTAAAGAGAACTTAATCATAATCAAAGTTTTAAGTTGTCATTGACCATGTGTGAGAGAGAAAGAGAGAGTGTGTGAGCTTCATCCTGACGCTACTTCCTGCTCGCTCATCGCATTGGAGATTCAACTGCACCATCACAATTGGCTCGGAGAGAGCTACACAACAATGCCAAGCATTCCTTGCGAACCAAAGCACGTGTGTTAACGCATCTACGAGCTATTTGTGGTTGTAAGTGTATCAAATTATGTCTGTTTTTTGCGTGCAAGTAGTCATTATAATCGTGGTGACACTAGGTAGCTCCTGCAACAAAGGTATTTGTTGCTCTCTCTCTCTCTCTCTCTCTCTCTCTCTCTCTCTCTCTCTCTCTCTCTCTCTCTCTCTCTCTCTCTCTCTCTCTCTCTCTCTCTCTCTCTCTCTCTCTCTCTCTCTCTCTCTCTCTCTCTCTCGCGCGCGTGCGTGCGTGCGCGCTTTGTGTGTGTGTGTGTGTGTGTGTGTGTGTGTGTGTGTGTGTGTGTGTGTGTGTGTGTGTGTGTGTGTGTGTGTGTGTGTGTGTGTGGCTCAACAAAAAACACCTAGCGGATCCGATTAGGGCCCTCTATATATTAAGTTGCAGCCCACCGGGCTTTAGGATTTTCCTAGTAGGCCCGTTGGGAAAATGCAAAAGCCCAGCGGGCTTTTTGTGGGTTTCCAGGTATCTCTGAACCGGCCTGTTTGTGATTATGTTAACTGTGATTATGTAAATATGTCAACAAGACCTTGTGATCACACAATTTTTTTGGTAATTAATTATTTGGTAATCATTAAATTAATTAGTGGTTTTCTTTGTACATTGGACCAGTCGTCGTCGCTGACTATAGTACATCCAAAAAGCTCTATATGCGGCTAAGAATTACCCTTTGCACATGTTCTTTTACTTGAGCATAGCATTTCTCCAATATATCATTTCGCACAGCATGGTACGTGGGCGGTGAAAACCTTGGTCCAAACTCACCAATTTTCTTCCATGCTCTCTTCCAATGCTCACTGTCGACCATCATCATAACACTCCGTGAAAAGTAAATCGCTTCAGTAAGAGTGAGTTGT
Source organism: Adiantum capillus-veneris (assembly GCF_014529385.1). Taxonomy (NCBI): domain Eukaryota; kingdom Viridiplantae; phylum Streptophyta; class Polypodiopsida; order Polypodiales; family Pteridaceae; genus Adiantum; species Adiantum capillus-veneris. The sequence goes on along the minus strand of NC_140934.1, from coordinate 134,590,241 downwards.
GCATCATCGATTAGACCATTACACAATATTCTTGCAGTGAAGGTTGACAAATAGACACCTTTCCCGGGTCAAAATGATGCTTCGATGAAGATGCACTTGGTAGATTGCTTTTTGGTTGTACATTGGGATTCAGAGTGCCGGTGATGCTTTTAGAGTTTGTTGATTGGAACCATGAGGTTCTTGCATCCCTAAAACATTAGTAGTAGATATGTAATGTTTCTTTGATTCTTTATTTTGATTTTCTTCCCTTAAGCGTTTGACCACTGCAGTTCCTAGAAAATTTTCCCTTAGTCGAGGTGCTACACCTAATTTTGTTGTATTGCATAGCTTACACTCCCAATCTATGAATCAATCACTGATTAATTGCATATTGCCACTCTATCTGAGGTTCCTTTTTTTTTTATATTGTGAATTTGGGTTCTATAACTAGGTCCAATGTTTTCTTCCATCTCAAATAACCTATTCAAGAAAGCATGGAACAATGAATACATAACTAAATTAACAACAAAGATACTCACGTATTACAAAAATGTACATCTCTACACAAACATACAATGATTTTGATGATTAAATGTAGCCACACAAAAATTTAAAACTATTTTTTAAATTCAAATATTTTGTTTATTATGATTTAACATGAGATTTCCAAATATGTTGTTTATTGTTTCTACTTTAACAAAGAATGACATACATGACAAATCACGCTAACTCCAAAGTATGGCTCAAAGTTTTTAGAGTATGCAGTATTTTTCTTTTAAACTTACTTTACATGCATAGTCAAATATATAGACCTACTTAATCAATAGTTTTGATGTTCTCTAAAATGTCCACAAATATTGATCTTTATAAATGTATAGATATCAATTTTTATTAAACCTCATGCATCGCATGATAAATGCAAGTAATCTTTAAACCATATAAATGTGTGTTTTCAAATTAAGATACATGAAATTGATAGCATATATACAATGCACATTGCACACCCAATGAAGGATGTCTTTCGTACTTAATTAATGATACTTTACACCAATAAAACCAAGGATTTATGTTTGTCTAATAATCTAGTATAAGACAATAGACCCTTGTTTACTGTGGATCATATCAAATATCAAGAACCAATACTAGCCCCTAAGCAGGACTCTTGGCTCCATCAAATCGTTTATAAAACAACATAATGGAGCAAGCAACATATAAATTACATGTGCCACTCAAATGCAAGCAAGCTCAAGTGACTCCAACTTTGTCCCTAAATTTCTACAGGTATTAGCTACAAACCACACTCTGCTGACAATTCAAAGAACTGAAGACTAGTGTCTCAATAGCCTTAGGCGAGCTTATAAGGAAAGATTATTGTCCCTAAAATAAGGACGTTTTTTCCAAAAGGACCCTCCTAGCCAATCGGGAGTTCTAAACAACAGCAATCTTCCCAAAAGCTAAAAGTGTGACCAATCATTTTCTCTTTATAGTTATGACATAGCCCGCGGGGATTTAGATATTCCCAGCGGGCCTCATTGGGTATTTAAAATACTCATTGGGGCCCGCCGGGAATATCTAAATCCCGGCGAGTTTACAGGCAGACCAAGTTTAAGCCGATCATTTGCAAAAGTTGTGTGAATATAGATGTGATCACAACATAAATTATGTTATTAACGCATGTTATTAACGTGTTCACGTATTTGTGAACACATTAATGAAGTCCCTGCTTATTGCTAGATCTAGTTGCTCTTTTTGATGTTCTTGCAAAATCTTCATCCTTTTTATGCTTCATTTATACTATGGCTTCATAAGCTTGAGACTTGGCAATAAATGCATATACTGAAAGAGAATCCACCAGGTCATCCCATCCTATAGTTTCTTGAATGCAATTCCCTACCAGGCATAGTTTGCCATGAGTCACCTTGCCTACTTCCCTTGTCTTCAAAGCATAAGGCCACAAATCACCCTTAGCTCTTACAACTTCATCATCTGCCTTATTGTATACATGCAACCCATATGTACCTTTTTCTACCATAGCAACATCATGATGTATTTCCTCCCACATTTTTCCTCTAAGATTCATCAAAATTCTCACAGTCTTTGCATTCATAATCTTTACTATCACACCACATGTAGTGGTCATCCCAATCCTTATGTGGAGGATGTTGCGTGAGCTCTAAATTGGAACCCTTTGTGCTTACCCCGTCAAGCTTAACTGCTTTCAAATTCAAATTTAATTCTTGTATACCTTCGATTAGCTCATCAAGTACTAGCTCCTCTAATTTTTGTTTCCCAGAGGCTGACTTCTCCTTAATTTCTTCATCTGTTGTCTCCATGACACCAAAATCAACTTATCCACCCTCATCTGACATTTCACAATCATGTTGATTGCTTTAGAAACCAACTTCTTATTAGATGTTAAGCCCAATTCACGTGTTGAATCCTCAAGTAGCTGCACCAAGATTTTTTAATGTCATGGATCAGCAGCTTGGACAAATAGCTCTACTCGTTCCGGTTTCAATGACCGCTACTCTCCCCTAGATAAATGCTCAAATGTATTTTCAAATTCTTGTAGCAGTTCTCGTGCAAATAAGTCCTTGTTTTTCTGTTGGATCCACTTCATAAAACTTTGTTTAGTTACTCTCTGACAATCTTCAAGGAAATACACCTCCTGTAATGCCTTCTTAAAATTCCTCCAATTTGCTCCTTGTGTAGTTTGTATCTCCCCAATTCAATCCTTGAGCTCTGGCACAACAATCAAGTGGAACCCTTCAAATGCTGCACGATCATCAATCCCATTATCCTCCATAGATTGCTCATAAACTTGGCTCTTCGAACCACTGCAATTCTTTTGTAACTACATGTCTAGCTTTTTGAATCCGCTCATGAAAATTAAATTGCTGCTATGCACTCTGATAATGTTGCATGCAAGCAAAAAAATTGTTGCATCATTTGGTGCATCGCCGCCTCTTGTGGTGTAGTCATCTTTCTCTTCAATATTTTTCCACCTCAACTGAATTTCGCGTCAGGTTCACCAAAGATGTCTTGGATAATGGTTTGCGTGGTGAGCCAGGTCAGTACCAGGCTGCTCACTGTGGAAAAAATAAGAGAATAGATGCACGACACCAAGAAAAAATATCCAATGACACTTAGACTACTTAAAAATGACACCCTTTAATCCTTAAGCTGCTAATGGTTAACCCAAAGTGGAATTTGATTACAAACTATTGGCCATTAACGGAAATGCTTAAGAAATTCCCAAGCTCGTGAGAGCTTAACCCTCCCAAAAAACCACCCGAGAGAGCAAATATCAATCCTGGTCACACCTTGAAGGCTTATCCCCTTTAATATGCCTGCTTTAGAGCTTAAAACTGGTGCTCGTTTCCCTAATTTGACAGAAAGAAATCTCAGGATCCCCTGTTGCCCATAGCCTTCATCCATGTCGTCGCGGTAGAGAGCGAGAGCGGTCCTTGGGTTTGAGATTTTTCTCCTTAATTTGCTTCTTTACGTCAAGAAAAAGAGAGGGTGTTGCTTCCTTCAGCAGAGAGAGAGAGAGAGAGAGAGAGAGAGAGAGAGAGAGAGAGAGAGAGAGAGAGAGAGAGAGAGAGAGAGAGAGAGAGAGAGAGAGAGAGAGAGAGAGAGAGAGAGAATACTCTCTATTAACGAGATTGAGTGAGAGAGCGAGAACGAGAGAGCCTGCGATCGAGCTCCCCTCTTTCTTATATCCTTCCTTGCACTTGGTTTCCTCTCCCCTTCACCACAATCTCCTTCACAACCCTACTCCCCTTTTCTTGCTGAGAGAGACATTGCGGCCTTCCCTTGAAATGCTGCGGATTATGGCTATAAACGTCATTTGTAATGAGTAGTTATTCTAGTTTCAGAAGCCAGGGTGCAATGGCACTTCCAAATTGTAAATACAAAGCCATTTGACCCTTTCAACCCCATTTTTGGTTAAACCTAAGGTAGCCTTAGTATATAAGGTACCTAGGTCATTTTGTAAAAGGAAGACTTTTATCATAATCAAAACTTAGCGCTGCCGTCTACTGTGTGTGAGAGAGAAAGAGAGTGAGTGTGAGCTTCATCCTCTCGCTATGCCCGGCTTGCTCAACGCATTGGAGATCCGACTGCACCATTGTTGTAGGCTCGAGGAGAGCTACGTGACAACACCAAGCATTCCACGCGAGAAGAAGCGCACACGCCGACGCATCTACAAGCTATTTGTGGCCGTAAGTGTATGAAACGATGTCTGTTTTCTGCGTGCTAGTAGTCTATAGAATCGTGGCGACATAAGCTAGGCATAGGTACTCATAAATTTCAGTTTCAGGCACTTTCAAATTTCTGCTCTGTCATCCTACGCGTTTTCCACAGATGGGTTTAGAGTGAGGGTTTTGAGTGTAGAAGCTTAGGGACAAGTGTATCCTAGTGAGGGGATGGTGTTTCTTAAGTTTCGTACGAATCTGGCATGATTAGGTGAGTTACCTTCCGTATGTGTGTATGTGGCTAGGTGGTGTAGTTGAGAGCAGTGAGGTTCTTGATTGTTGTTTAGTTGGCCTTCCAGAGTGTTGTATGTGTAGGATGGTCTCAGCCTGACAAGCTACAGAGATTTCCTCCGTGTGCCTATCGTGTCATATTTGTCCTCGATTGAAATTATGTTGATCTAGGTAGTGTTTGCATGCACTTCATGGGTGTGTGAGTCGCTCCCCGTCCAACATTGGCGCCGTTGCCGGGGACATAAGGACCTAAGTAGGTTTCCTACTAACACTCGTGTGATGGTTGCTTGATTTAGTTTCAGCTAAAGAAAGCATTTTTCTTAAGTGGATCCGGAAGAGGATATTCCGCGATCAAGTGGATAGCCAGGAAGCGTGTGTCTTGCCGAGGATCTGCGACTAGATAGATTTAGTTAGGATCTGTGGATTAGAGTAGTTGTTGGTGGTGGAGTGATTTGTGAGGTGATAAAAGCGTTTATTAGTCCGTGTGTGGTAGGGAAGCGTTTTTCTACTCATATATGCAAAACCCCATATGATTTGTAAGAGTAGCTTTAGGTAAGTGATCTGATTCTGATCTAGAGCTATTCATCACTAAATTATTTGCTAAAGTGCTTGATTGCATTTGAAATCACGGAAAAGTGTGCTTTTGAGGGTAAAAATGCATTAAACAAGCTTTTGTGGATATTTTTGTATGACTGACTGATGTTGTGCATATAAAAGAGCATTTGCAAGGGTTCTGTGAAGTAAACCTGCAATTCTGTAAACATAGACATCCTACGTGTAGGATGTCTCAAGAGGGTTCCGGAGACCAAATTTGAAAATTTTGACTGCACCAGTGGGTTCAGAGGGTAGGTTTTACCCTATTTTCATATTGACTTGGGTGTTTTTCCCTATTTTTGTTGGCCAAAAGCCAAAAGGCGGAGTCAGAAAACGTAAAATTTCATCAAAGGCTTAATTGAGTGATTTTTGCATGTTTTTGCAATTATGAAGCATACTTGCACTTGTTGAGAGCATAAGGAAGCATCAGGGACACTTTAGTCTCAAAAAATCAGCAGTAGACATCCTACGCATAGCATGTCTACAGGGTGATCTGGTGGAAATTTTGAAATTTTGAGTTGACCAGGGTGTTCAGAAGGTAGGTTTTACCCTATTTTCACCTGGAAAGTGGAAATTTGACCAAAGTTTGACAGATCAAAGCCAAAAGACGAGAATTGCCAGACATCCTACCCAAATTGTGTCCAAGGCCTAATTTTGAGACCAAACCATAGGGTGACTTCATGTGCATGTTATACATGATGTTTTGAGTGCATGTGATAAATTTCATCTCGTTTAGGTGAGTGAAAGGGAAGATTGAACAGACTTTAGCATTTTTGACTGAAAAAGGCAAGAACAGCTAAAATTTGGGACTTTTGATATCCAAACCAAAATCTAAGCATACCACTGGGTTACTGACATCAAAGGGAAGCTATGGGACAAGTCTGGGGTCAAACAGGCCAAAAAGACATCCTACGCGTAGGATGTCTTCACCATGATTTAGCACTCCAAATCAACCTCTGAGCATACCACAGTGATCAGCACCTTAAGGAGAGTCTGTGGTTCAAATTTGGAGCAATTCTGAGTAGTTAGACATCCTACTCGTAGGATGTCTAAGGCATAATTTAGAGGCCAAATTCAAACTCTGGACATAGCAGGGTGTTGTATAGCCTTAGGCAAGCCTCCTAGTCAAATTTGGTCCAATTTGGAGTTGATTTGACTTAGGAATTCACCAGAACAGACATCAGGCTTTTGGAACAGATTCTTGATCATTTGACCAACCTATAGGTGTCAGAATCAAAAAGTAAAAATAGTTGTGAGCTAAGCACATCAAGGAGAAGCTGGGGTGAAAATTTCAAGTCATTCTAAGCAAAAAGACATCCTACGCATAGGATGTCTCAAGGCCATTTTTAGGTCCAAATGAAATTCTGAGCATACCATTGTGTTGCTGGACTCAAGGGGAGTCTTTGGACCAAATTTTGTTAAATTCTGAGAATATAGACATCCTACGCGTAGGATGTCTCTAGGCCAGTTTTAGGGTCCAACTGTACCTTTGACCATATAGGAGTGTTCATAGTGTCACAGAGATCCCAAATCTTTTTTCAAAATTGAATTTGGACTCATTTTGACCAGTCTAAACTGCAATTCACTGTTTTGGCCATAACTTTCACAAACGGTATCAGATCGGAAAAGTTTTTATATCAAAACGTAGCCTGAGAGCGACTCTACAAATCTTAGAGCAAACCTTGAACTAAATGTATTCATGTGGCAACCATTTAGGTCAACTTTGAAAAAAACGTCGTTTGAGGCCTCAAAATACATCTGCAAGTTAGGGGTGTCTAAAAGCCACAATTTGCGAGAATTGTGACGAAACGGTTGTGGTTTTGGACATAGTTTCGACTTTTCCCTAAGTTAGGGGTGTCTAAAATACATCCACAAGTTAGGGGTGTCTAAAAGTGACAATTTGCGAGAATTGTGACGAAACGGTTGCGGTTTTGGACATAGTTTCGACTTTTCCCTAACCAAAGCACTTGAACACAGCGGACTAAGTCTACTTGAACCAAGAAAAATCTCTTAAGCTGAGAAATCATGACTACCCTAGATTCAAACGCAGCTTACACAAGCTTGGAGATCCCAACGATAGAGGAATATCCTCCCACAATGGATCTTCCAAACTTGCAATTAAGAAAGACCCATCTTGTTGAGAGAGTTTGGATGATTGGTCATGAGAGTGAAGGACTATATAGATACATTGACGACAATGAGGTCAATCTTTATAGGTGCTCAGATCCATACCTAGAAGAGATAACGGATTACAAGCTCTTATATGTCTACACATACGGAGTCGACTGTCAATGGAGATCTATAGTTGTCGAGAAGTATGGACGAGAATACAGAGTTGTAGAAAGCACAAATCCACAGACTGTACTAGAAAGAGGTGGATATTTGGTCAATGAAGGACCACAAATGCCTCCACCAAACACGAGAATTCCTATAGGAATTCCAAGAAGAGAGCCACTAGGATTCCCTTCAAGAGCGATAACGAGAGAAGGATTTGGAGTCTCTGCTTAAACTTGTAGACAATCGACAAGTTAGACCATCCCAAGTCCAGAAATGGGTAAACAGAAAATACTCCGGAGATAAAGATCCGAGAGATCACGTAACGGCTTTTAGAAGAGTGATTAGAGCAGAGGAAGTTTCAGATTTTGCGACACAGTTTGCGGGATTTGGATTGACTCTTGAAGATGATGCAGCTACATGGTTCGACTCGGTGGAAAAATGGGATTTTGAGACCCTAGATGAGCTGTTTGAGGACTTTATTGAAGAATTCTCGCCAAAAGGAATTGCTCACAACACGGTCTCGCAAATCCATAAATTCAAACAGAAAGAGAATGAATCAGTACGCAAAGCATCATTACGGCTCAAGAGATATGTTAAGCTCTGTCCGAGAGCGGAATTACCTACACAAGCACAACTGATGCTGATCTTTATCCAGGGAATGAGAGATGAGGGCCTTCAGAAGGATATGCATATGATAAGGAGGATGACGCTAAACGAGTTGATCAAAGAAGCTCTTTATCTAGTGGATAACTATGAGGCATACAAAGAAAACGACTTAAAGAGTCAAGGAGATGGCACATCCTCTCAGCACAGTGTTTCACAGATAAGTGAGTCCATTGCCAAGCCAAAGGCACCTATTGATCAAGAAAAGCTTATCGACGACTTGGTCAAGAGGTTGATTCCTCTTGTAAGGTCTGATTCGGGAGAGCCAAAGTGGTGTGAAATTAAGAGAAAATAGACGAACCATACGGAGGAAGAGTGCTATTATAGCATGGAAAATGTTAGAGAGAGGTATGTACAACCTGTTCCAGAAGCACCTACTCCACCTAGATACATTATGGGGAATGAGCCAGGACCAATAGGAGTTTTAAGGCCACAGCTTGTCTTAGGACAACAACCTCCGCTGCCAGGTGCTAGAATGCAGGTAGACATGAGATACATGCCAATGATAAAAGCATCAAATAAACCAACGCCAGTACCAGCTACAATGTGGTATAGCAACCAAAGTGAGTACTACCCTTCGGAGCAACAAAATGTGAGAGAAACACATGGAGTGGTGAGGCCAGTACAACCTCCACCTCCTGGGTTTCACTCGAAAGAAAGAAGGTATGAAATGGACGAAAGGACATTGCGATTCATTGCAAATAGCGGCTTATTTAGGTCAAATCTTGCTTATAGCCAAGAGGAAATGCTAAAAGAATCTCCTCAACCAGAGACAGATTGTCACAAAAGTCGTGACAACCACTTGGTCAAACAATGTCCTCATACGGAGATCACTGAAGTAAATGCCTATTGTCTTGAGTGTGGCATCACTCACTTGATCCCCGATTGCCCAAAAAACCCAAACCAAATCAGGAAAATCACGACAAATGTATTAGGGATTGTTCAGCTACCTAATAGCTCAGAAAATGAAAATGTCGTACCAGTTCAAGTGGTTATGAGAGCACAAGCTCAAAAGAAAGCTGATGAGAATCCAGAGACAAAGAACACGGAAAGTGACATGAGTCCAAAGACAGATGATGGACCAAAGACAGACGCACCTAGTCAGAAAACCAAGAGCAAACGAAATAGTTGGAAAGCTAGAAACACTAGGATGAAAGTGTAAGGTCTCTGACCCGATCACAAGAGCACCCTTGTACCACGAAATAAATACAATGGAATAAGTTACTATTTTTAGCAGTTTTCCAGATTCTGTCAGTGCCATGATGTTTAGAATGTTATAAAGCTTCAAAATGGGAATTAAAAAAAAAATTGTGAAAAATTTCCAAAAATAGTAAGTTTTCGGTCACCCGACCCGTCCAGTTTCGACCGTCTCGAAAATCTCCACCCGTACCCCAAATTTGAAAAAAATGCGTTTTCAAACCCGGGGGGCTGCTGTATATGGCAGGTACTCGGGCCAGTACGCCTTAGTTAGAGCTTCGTATGGCAATTTACGGCATCAAAATCCGATTCGTATGACCCGTTTTAGCCTAGAACCAAATTTCCTAAAAATTGTCCGGGGAGGTACCGGGGGCCCGGGACTGTGTGGGAACAGGTCCCAGGCCACTCCAGATCAGCTTTAGCAGCTAGGGGGCGCCCTTTTGCTTTGTGGGAGTCTTGGGAAAGCTGCCAAGCCTGCAACTCAGTCTCAGAACCAGTTAACCAAGCCAACCTGACACTTGGTGGGCAGAGAACTGGACTTGCCATGCTTAACTGGAGAGGCTCCCAGATGCATTTAGCAACCCAGATCGATTTTCAACCTGTAGGAGCCTATTTAAAGACCTGCATACACACACACACACACACTTATGATCACACACACACACAGTGCATACACACACACCCACGTACATTGGGGAGGTGCTGCCGAATCACACACCTATTGAAGAAGAAGCAAGGAGGGAGGTGCTGCCGAATTTTCATCTCAAGAAGTTCGATTAGATCAGAGAATTGAGAAGATTATCAGCTCTTAATCACGGTAATAACAGTTTAATTAATGCCATCTGTGAATCTTTTTCTCTACCATCTAAATTCCTTGTCTATTATGCCTATTCCTAGTCGAAAATCTCTATGACTACTCTCTAAATTCTCCTTATTCGTACTCTATTATGTAATCATCATTCCATAGCTGAATTATCAGCCATTCTTCACTCTCGATTAATGATTAGAGCATAATTATCAGAATCCTCTCTCTCTAGATAGTATAGTAATTAATCGTTAAGCTAGTATTTGTGCAGATTGAAGAGAATCACTATTGTAATCACTCATTAACATTGCAGGTTAATTGAATTCATTTTTCTTATGCATTAAGACGTAATTAAGGAGAAATTAATCCGTCATTAAGTCTCTAAGAATTGGTTTTTCCTCACACATATGTATAGGGTAAATCTGCATCATCTAATTGCTAGGAAATAGTTTAATCATACTTAATCCAATTCTCTGGTAATTCTAATAGTGAAATCTTAATTATTCTTGATCATGCAAGCCGAATAATTATCTTAGAGCCGGTTCCCATAGGATTACGTGCCATCCTTAATGATTGCTTATGAAAGAAATCTAGACTCTCATATAGGAGGGATTAATTGATGTCACTAATCTACCCATTGGACTGTTATGATGCTTGTGAACCTTAGCTTTTTCTCCAAGCTAATCATTTAAAGTAGTGAGAAATGGCCCCGGTTAAGAGGACGCGCTTCGGTGGTGCCCATGATCGCGAAGCAGGAACGAGCAATGACAACGGGAAGGGGAAAGCTCCCATGGACGAGCAAATACCGGCCATCTCACGGGCTATTGATGAGGAAATGGAAGAGGTAGGTCCCAATTTTTTATTTAAGTTGTTTAATTAACATTGCATACGATTAGTTAGGAATGAACATATCCCCGAATATGTTGGAGAAATCCGACAGAAACCTCGGCATCGAATGCATAGTACATTTAAGTATAAAGTAGGAAAGAAATGATTGATGGGTATGCTGTTTGTAAGAGGAAAGAATGTTTGCTAGGGAAAATTTAGCTCGACATGTTCATTTTATTTCCAATGTTGAATCAGTCCTGACCCCCCTACTGATCACAGGGGGCAGAGTTCCTCGTTAGGGCTCTTGAATCCACGACATGCTTTCTATGCGGTGGATACCCACGACTTGCTTTCTATGCGGTGGGAACCCACGTTTTGCTTTCTATGCGGTGGGAGTGTCCATGACGTGCTTTCTATGCGGTGGACATACCTAGTTGTATGGGCAGCTAGGCGACAACGGGCGGAGTGAACTCTCGCTAGAGGGGGGATGTTGTACCTCCAGAACATTGGAACTTTTATGAATAAGTTTGAGTAGAATTTTTACTAGAATTCTGTCTTGGTGTTGTTTGCAATACTGGTTGAAGGGCTGTTTTAATGAACCATGTGATTCGGAATTAAACAAGGAATATTTATGTTGAACAACCTTTGTGGTAGTAATTAGGTCACACGAAGAAGTGTGAGTGTGGGGGTGGAAAGTGGGGGCTTGGATCGGGTTGCCAACGCCTACGAGATGGGTGGTCCCGATTGGTCGGGAACTCTCTGTCCCCATTGTGCTTACTCGATATTAGTAATGCTCATTGCCCCTAGAGTGGGGAATTCTCGAGAGTACGTGCCTCTGAAACACGGGGAAAAAGGCACTCGAGGCTTCTCTCCTCTTGGAAGGTGGGTCATAGGATCGCTAGATAGTTTAAGTACGCTTCCCCTGCGAGGTGGAGCTAGATCTCCTTGCTAGTAGGCTCGAACTCGACTCACTTTGTGATGAGAGATCGTCCGCTAGTCGAACCCTGAACCATTTTGTTTGCTTCCGCTATAGATCTAGTGGCCACCAAGTTTACCATCAGATCCGTTGTTTGATACGACGGGGTGGGGACCTCACAGAAAGCACGCAGGGAACGAGAGAAAAAATCCCTAGCTAAGAAGCTTATCGAAGCTGAGGAGAAGATAAAACAACATGAGGAAAAGGAGGCACCTTCTCTTACACAGATGGTTAATCCTCTAGAAGAACCATCCACGGATGAGCAACTAAGAAGTGCTAGTTCAGGAGGATCTGTGTTGGAAAAGAAGGTTAATGAGATATTAGATACCCTCTTAAAAGCCTATGATGTGAGGCTCAAAAACAACCAAACCCAAGAACACAGGTGGATGACATATCTCGATGCGGAACTAGAAAAGAAAAGGTTTGAAATGTGCCAGAAAATGATTCAAACAGCCCAAGATTACTAGAACCACCAGTTACAAAACCTGAGGATGTGATCCGTGTCATGCCTACACAAGTAATCCCACCAAACCAGGAACTAAAAGAGCTAGATTCTAGTGATGAGCACAGACCAAACCTCAAAGACCCATCATTAGAACCAAGGATAGTATTGAATACCACGGATAACTCTTTCGAGGGATTTCACCAAGCTACAAATTGTGGAAACAAGTCAAAGAGGCCAATGAAGCCAATGACCTAAGAAGACAAGTAGACAAGACTGGTGGAGTGTTTCTACCACCAATAGAGGAATGTGAGACTGGATCTCAAATGAACATAGACGTGTGATCGTGTTGGGGCGACAAAGGATCTGTACAATCTATGGATAGTCAACCCCATTCGCTAAGAACACTACCGTCCTACATGGGAGAGTATGAGACCAAGTCAGATGTGGTTGCAGTCCCATCACAGAGACTGACTCCCAACAAGGCCATCGATTCAAAGGGGCTAGTAGATATTCTATCTACCCCAGTCACCTGTACAATAATGTTAGCGGAGTTGCTCAGAATAAGACCAAACATGTGGGCTAATGTGGGTAAATGTCTAGAGAAATTTGGTGTAAAAACCCAAATGACTCAAATCAAGGAAGGCATCAAAGAGCTTGAAATGCCTCAACTAAATACTAGGCCAGTGCCATTAAACAAGGTAGGTGAGTATTACGAGGGAGAAGATGAAAACACCACCCTTCCTATGGAATTCAATGGTGTAAAAACCATGGCAATCCTTGACAGTGGAGTTGGTGTGGCCATTGCAACCAAAGAGGTTTGGAAAAAATGGGGAAAACCTGCCTTGATATCCACACGAATGACCCTGCAGCTTGCAGATGGACACAAAGAAAAGCCCCTAGGACTGCTAGAAAAAGTACTTGTTACTTCTTGTGGCATTGAATATGAACACGTTTTTGCTGTTGTTGACTTTGGTAAGAAGAAAAACTATGACATCATTCTGGGAAGACCATTCATGCGACAATTGAAAATGGTCCAACATTGGGGTTATGACCATATATACCTGAGACATATGGAAACCATAACAAAGATAAACTTGAGGGACCATATCTATAGGGATGTGACGAGAACACCAGTTGAGGAGTTTGATTCTGCCACAGTAGCAGGATCAGAACTTCCAGCTTGGTTAGGTAAGCCTAAAGAACTGTGGATGTGTGGAGCTTCACAATGTGGTAGCTTGAAACGTGAGGAATGTATCCTAGAGCGGGTTATAGAGGATATGGACTATATCCCAGAACCATTTCCTGAAGAAGAGGTAGAGCCTTTTGGATGGGAACACATCTTTTGGCTACTCTGGACGTGTGCGCCATGGAGGATGCTCCCACAACAAAGTTTTGTGATGAAAATGGCTATGATGTCATTCCTTATTTTGCAGTGAGTGTAATCCAGGAAAACGAAGAGAACCAGACATCAACAAACTCTCGACACAAGGAGCAAACAAAGAAATGTGGAGAATCAAAAGATGAAGAAGAAGACGATTCTATGACTCTGTAGAACACGTCGAGCTTCAAGAAGATCAACGACCCGGGAATCAATGTCATTGCTACACGAATAAAGTGCATCAAAAGTGGATTCCAAAGTCCTCCGTGAAGACACAGCCACCACAAGCATCCTCATACATGGCTCTTAATAAGGATGCAAAGACTCGGCTAGGAGGAATACGACCAGAGCAACGAGCTAACAATGCTCTAATCAATGGGCTAGAAAAGTCCTCCAAGAAACTACCACCCACGAGCAAACAGACAGTAACTTTCCACTACCAGCCAAAAAATCAAGGGAAAGTACAAGAAGTCAACCTTGCTGAGGATAGTAGCGATAGTGATGAATCTTACGACATCCCCTATCATCAACTCAGGCCATCACTATCACCAACCCCTTCAGCAACAACCATGATAGGTCAAAATAACAGGACAACAAGTCAAAGCCAAAAAGCTCGACAAATCTGGATACCAAAAAGTCAGATCAGCCAAAAACAGATATGGATCAAGAAGACAAAGATCTCTAATGACAAATCACAAGATCCAAGACCAAAACAAAAACAAGGAAAGCGTGGACGAACAGGTAAGAATATCACAAAGTCGTAAGCTTTCACAACTCAGGTTTGGGCTCCAAAGAAGTTGATTCAATCACAAAAAAGTCAGGAATTCGTTTGGATTCCAAAACAACCACAGTATCAACTTTCAAAGCCTAAATCCCATCCCCAACCAAGCGTACAAGGGCTGAAGCAAAGACCACTGTCGACTCACACAACAAAAAGGTGGATCCCAAAGAAGTCTCTTCAAACACAAACGAAGCACGGGCAAGTATGGGTTCCCAAACGAGGGTCAACAACAAAACAACCATGAATCGCAAAGAAGTGGGTCCCAAAGAAGAACAACAAAAATGTTGTCAGTGCATCGCCGCTTGAATTCTTACAATTCTTCCTACGATTACAGTACAGTTAGAAGAGAGCAAGTCGCTTCAATCAAGCAACGATACAGAAGCTTCAAAAACCATTACATTGCTTAGAATAGGAAGCCTCGCCAACAAATGCCAATAAGAAAATTGCTTATACCCACATCTTGCACAACATATATCTTTTCCATGCATTGACTGTGTATGCATAATAGGGCTACATTACAAGGCCTGCATAGGCACAACTTTTAATTGCCCAAGCACAACACATACCCTTTGCGATACCCTGTCGTAAAGGATGACTCCAAATAGGAAGGGGGGAGGCATTCTGAATGCGGACCTAACATTATGACTATTAGAGGGCAATGTTTTGTGAGATGCATTGAATTTTTACGTTTTATTGTAACAATTTTTTGACAAAATTTAGAGTATATGCCCTCATAGTAGTGTTACAGAGGAGTATGGGGACAAAATCCATATATGAGCGCCTAGGGACATGTGTATAGTGTACATAGCATTTAGATTTCTATTTGAATGAATTTTTTTTTGTTAAGTTTTTTTAAGATTTTCTTTGTTTATTATTAAGAAAAAAAATTAAAAAATCCATAATCCACATGAAGAAAAGACTGACGAGAGGCCTGTGCACTACAAAGAGAAGAAGATACAAGGAAACGATGAAACTTCACGAAGTATGTCTCAACAGCCACTACAACAGCCGAAGAACTTGGCACAAAGCATTTGTCAACATGCAACCGACAAATCATAAAAGTCAGAGTCGAGTAGCTAAACCACAAAATGAGTGAGGTGTTAGTCCCAAAGCTTCAAGTAATATTCTCTGTGGTCTAAGCGTCTTAGCTATTCTAGGTACTGCTCAAGCTGGAAGAGTTGAGCATATTTACGTTGTGTCGCTCATGCTGGTATAGGTGAGCAAAACAGTCGAAGTCTAAGTACTTAAGTCTGGTGAAGTGAAGGAGAAGGTCCAAAAGACACTCACGTATTGAGCATAGTGAGATACGAGTGGAGAAACTTCTACATCGAAAACCCTTCTTGGAAAGGTGGAAGCTATTGAGACATCTTTTAATGTCACATGTGCTACATCTATTTTCGAAACACCCATCATCTCCTTCTTTCACATTGCATGCTTTTATCGACAAATTTCTCATATGCATATAGAGTGTCCCATAATTGGCACTTGCATCAGTTACTCTTTCCGTGTTTCACCCAAGCACTCACCTTTCATGAACATGTACTTCACGTTCAACTGCTCAACTCCAATAAGAGCGTATACCAAAGGCATTTTTTTTCCACCGGGTTTTTTCCCTTTGGTTATCCAGGTTTTAGACCTTAATTTAAAGACACCTATCACCATCCTCTTGTACATATCCTTTTACATCAACAATAAGGAAATGCTACTCAAATCAATTGACAAATGAATTGGAGCACCAATTTCAGATCATAGCATACTTCTCCTCAATGGCGAGTCAAACAATGGTCTACAATGACAAAGCTACAGACAACACTAACAACATGATTGCACAGGAACAAAGAAATCCCCAATGAAGAAGAGCAGACATAAAAGTGATCAGAGGATCTCAAAAGATGAATGGTTATGATGATAGATGTCCGCTCTAATGGATCATAGTTCTTGTTATGGTTCGACAAAGATACAAGCAGTGCAACAGATGAAGCCAAAACAACAACAAAGTGTTGACCGCTGGGTCAACAACACAACATAACTCAAGAACAAAGAAGTCCTCAATGACAAAGAGCAGACATAAGGGTAATCAAAGGATCTCAAAAGCTTGTCCTTGATAATGCACATCGAATTCTCGGCAGGGTTTTGAACCTCAAATTCGAATAACTAAGTCCTGGATTCGGCCTGACAGACAGACTTTGCATTGGAGTGCAACTTGGCCTAAAGAAGTTATGGGTTTAGCCATACAATTTCTACAAAATCCTTACAAAGTTGTCATTGGCTCACAAGATCAGAAAGCTAATCTCAATTCTACAGATTGTAGAAGTTGTTTCTGAGAATCACAAATACTCCGAATTCACAGATTTGCTGGAGCAAATGATGGATGGAGATTTCTCTATCCATGATGATAAGAGTCAAGTTAAATGACATTGGGTTCTTTTTTAATTTAGATCTGGCAGTAGACCTATAATGACAGAAACAGATATTGCAGCTCGAAGCGTGGATGTGAAAGACATAAAGTTCGTCATCAATTATGATTTTCCTTAATCATGTGAAGACTATGTACATCGGATTGGACGAACAAGACAAGCTACTGCAAAGGCTATAGTCTATACTTTCTTTCCAACAACAAAACGACAGAAAAGACCACATCGCCATCGACAATCAGGTCATGTCGGGGACGACATGAACGCGGAAGGGGGGAATGTTGACCGCTGGGTCAACAACACAACATAACTCAAGTTTCGTACCAAAGTCTTATCTTTTGCGAGTTATGAAATGCTGTGGATTATGGCTATAAACGTCATTTGTAATGAGTAGTTATTCTAGTTTCAGAAGCCGGGGTGCAATGGCACTTCCAGATTGTAAATACAAAGCCATTTGACCCTTTCAACCCCATTTTTGGTTAAACCTAAGGTAGCCTTAGTATATAAGGTACTTAGGTCATTTTGTAAAAGGAAGACTTTTATCATAATCAAAACTTAGCGCTGCCGCCTACTATGTGTGAGAGAGAAAGAGAGTGAGCGTGAGCTTCATCCTCTCGCTACGCCCGGCTCGCTCAACGCATTGGAGATCCGACTGCACCATTGCTGTAGACTCGAGGAGAGCTACGCGACAATGCTAAGCATTCCACGCGAGAAGAAGCGCACACGCCGACGCATCTACGAGCTATTTGTGGCCGTAAGTGTATCAAACGATGTCTGTTTTCTGCGTGCTAGTAGTCTATAGAATCGTGGCGACATAAGCTACGCATAGGTACTCATAAATTTCAGTTTCGGACACTTTCAAATTTCTACTTTGTCATCCTACGCGTTTTTCACAGATGGGTTTAGAGTGAGGGTTTTGAGTGTAGAAGCTTAGGGACAGGTGTATCCTAGTGAGGGGATGGTGTTCCTTAAGTTTCGTACGAATCTGGCATGATTAGGTGAGTTACCTTTTGTATGTGTGTATGTGGCTAGGTGGTGTAGTTGAGAGCAGTGAGGTTCTTGATTGTGGTTTAGTTGGCCTTCCAGAGTGTTGTATGTGTAGGATGGTCTCAGCCTGACAAGCTAAAGAGATTTCCTCCGTGTGCCTATCGTGTCATCTGTGTCCTCGATTGACATTATGTTGATCTAGGTAGTGTTTGCATGCACTTCGTGGGTGTGTGAGTTGCTTCCCGTCCAACAGCTATATATTTCTTGGAAAACTTTGCTTCCAATCCCTCCCTCTCTCCCTCCCTCCCTCCCTCTTCCTTTTTGGTTGTCACGGCGTTGTGACAAGGGGTGGGAAGCCCCTAGGTGATGTGGCATGCGAGTAGGGCGAGCTGCACCAAATTGTGTGGAATCTAGACCGAACTGGGACGCACTTCTTTTTGGTCGTCGTCGTTTGAGACCTGTACTGGCTGCTACGAGCACTTCTCTCCCCCTCTCTACGTCGTTCGTTGCTCAGTGCCATCCCTTGCCTTACTCCCCCCCTCTTCACACTTTAAACCTTATTTTTATTAAGTGGGCGGCCATAAACCACCCTTCCCTTGGGCAACCCTCCTCCAAGCGGCCACAATTCCATGGCTTCATGGACGACCAATGGTTGGTGAGCGGTCAATGCAAGGCTTCAAGATACAATCCATTGGTTGCATTTGGAGAAGCTCCTCCCCTTCACATTTGGTTAAAGAGCCAAAGCTTCTTTGCCACAGTCAGCCTGCGCATATCCAACAATCAACAGATTCCAATAGACGACATTTTGCACTAAAAGCTCATCAATAACTTCATGTGCTTTTGTAAGGGCACCACATTTAGGGTGTGTGTGTGTGTGTGTGTGTATATATATATATATATATATATATTTTGTGGTGTACCCAAATGTAGAGCAAGATTGAGACTAAATGAGCATGCCTCTTCCGTGAGAGTGCACCTCCTTATATTACCATCAAGTAGTTACAACCATAACATGTCCGACCACACTAGGTGGCCGGACTCTACCTACACGACCACACCCCACACCTCCCCCCTTAGGGAGAAAAAAGATGGACATCTTTTTTACAATTTTGGACTGAGGAAAAACTTGACACAAAGGGATCAACTCCAACGCCTCATCCGAGGGGAGTGACCATACAACGGCTTAGAGGTTGGGACTGATCTTAGGGACTAGACTCGACATCATGCCGAACATCATCAAGGCATGAAACTCGACATCTCGCTTATGCAAACATCAGGTTGCTATCCTGATGTAATGGACAAGACGAGAAAGAACAAAATGAGGACTCGACAAGAAAATCTCTCGACATACGCACACACTAGGTCGATATCCCAATGCGAATTGCTAGACGAGGAATGACTGCGACATACAATCTCCAATCCACTTCAAGGTTTGGTGTGGGTGTGGTGTTGATTATTGAAAAACACTAGCCTCTAAAGATAAACATGACCAAAACAATAAGAACCTATACAACAATGCAGGCCGCAATACTTCTGTCTCCTTGGCAAGAAAATATGTGTAGAACCATCGTAACATAATCTCTGACAATTCTGATTACTGTTGAGCTTCAAGCTGTGGTTTTGTATCACCATTTACACCAACTCCAATACCTTCAGGTGGTGCTGCAGTTTGGTGTGCTCGGGAAGGCAGAACGGACTTCACAGGTCCAATAGAAGCAAGAAATGCAGAATAATGCTCGATGCGCAAAAATGGGTCTGAGGTACCATGTTGAAAAGGCGTTCTTTGAAAGTATTCTGTACATCAGATCTCTTGTAGCGTTAGCATGAGGATCCCCTTCTTCCTTCAAGAGCTCATCTTTTCCAGACAGCTTCTCAAAGTCCCCTTCTAATGCTGAATCCCAGACACGCTGCTCTTCGTCATTTGCCAAATCTGTCTCTGACCGGATGGTGTGAGCGAGGCGAGGGCACACGAGCTGGAGGAGAATTTTTCTTCTTGACAGCAAAAGGCACCGCCATCAGAAGTTCAGTGTGCTTCACCGTCCTGCCTTCGCATTTGCCATGGCAACTGCTTGCGTTTCTCTTGGTCATCTGCCCAGTGACGCTATTGTTGTGGCCACGACCACAGCGGAGCCAAAAGAGGAGGAGGGAGACGGCCTCGGCTTTCCATAATGTAAACTACAAGGAAGCGATGGCTATGGCCTTGTCCCTCGATGTGCAGCAACGTGGAGCAAGATCCGCTCAACCCTAATCGAGGGAAGATGAATAGAGTGCACCTCCTCCTAGCTAGTCGGGCTCTAACATGAACTGCATGTCGAACTTCCAAGAAACTCTCCTCGAAATAAGAAATAAGAAAGTGCCCCTCAACTCCACCAATGTGGTGTACCCAAATGTAGAGGAAGATTGAGACTAAATGAACGTGCCTCTTTCGTGAGAGTGCACCTCCTTATATTACCATCAAGTAGTTACAACCATAACATGTCCGACCACACTAACTCTACCTACACGACCACACCCCACAATATATGTCAACGCATTGTCAATGCACCATATTTGACCCAAATATCGACCAACCCAGTGCCGAGCTCAACTTTATATCTACGAAAGCCTTGCCAAGTGCAATATTATGTGGCATACATATCAACTAAGGTATTGCTAGACCTAACATTTGGCTTTCATATTAATCAAAGCATAGATGTGGAGCTCAATTATATTGCCAAAAAAGCACCGTCAAATCACCACATTAGGTATAGATCTCGACCACGATAGTATCGAGCGCAGGTCTACCAGCATACCCCGCTTTCAATGCATTGCAAGAGATGGCATTCCGGTCTGCACACACCTCAAGCACTTATTGCCCTCTAAAGTATACCATCTTTGTCATAAATAATCAACATATGACATACATATAAGCCACAATAATCCAATAACAATTGCCAACAATTGTATCTTCTTTGAGTTTCCCCCTTTAAATGCACAACAACACGACAACGGGTTGAAGCCCTAGATCCAAAAAGGTGGGAATCTTTTGCATTCCTTAGGCAATTCATCGGTCACGATCAACTGACAATCATGAGCCATTGATCCCACCTCCCAAAAGGAGGTGTCAATCAGTGACATGGTCCTCCTACTCGCACACTGCTCATTCAGTATCTTTGTCATGAGGTGAGGGTGCAACTTGCCCTCTTGCTCCTACTCCCTAGGATGAAGCAAATTAATTGGCAAATTTGCATGGGCATGAAGAAAAGATGTGTGATTGAAACCTGCAGCCCTTGGAGCTTGCGTTTCGAAACGCAAGCCCAAATCATGGTCGAGAACTTCCTCTTTGATTATTTTTTCCCCGATCAGATGTTGATTTGCACGCATCTCTGGAAATTCTTGCGAGCACCAAATTGAAAGCTGAAACAGTGAATACGAAGCATGCAGGTTTTTACATAATGCAAAATGTCGGGCTCTCTTCTGTTTTAAGGATGCGAATCAAGGGCACATTCAAGGCAGCATTTTGCATTATGGAAGACGATGACATGTTCATGAGGGCTGTTGAAACAAACACTGTACTTGCCAATTACTCCTTAAAGAATTGGTCTAATGGTAAGGCTTTGGACTCTCAAGCTATTATGGGTTCAAATCCGTCGCTGGGTCATCTCTAGAGGGACACCTTGTGCTCACCCGTGGCCCTTGCACAAGAAGATTTATAAATATTCTCATGTAGGGAAACCGAGTCTTTTCATACAATGCATAACATCATGAGCTTCTGAAGATTTATAAATATTCTCATGTAGGAAAACGGAGTCTTTTTCAATGTTTTTCATACAATACATAACATCATGAGCTTCTGCTCGAGAGGCACCACATACCTAGCTAGGTACGATTGGGGGCCAGCGGTAGCCTCGCTCACAGAAGCTCATGATGTTGAGGTAAGTCACAATGTGGGAATTATTGTGAGAATTTGTCCAAAACTTCTTGTGAATTGCCCGACCATGTTTCATGGCTAATATTTGGAAGGGATAAGCACCTCCTCTGGTGTGACGGAAAAAAAAATTGTGCTTTGATCAAGCAAAATTTGAAGCACAACGTCAAGCTCTTGAAAGTTGATGATCTTTCTGTGTATAGAAGGTTCTCTTTGAGTGCATTGATTGCAAGATATGCTTAATAGGGTAGGACAAAGAAGCTGCTTGTTTTCAGCAAATGCAGAGAGAGTTGGGTTTCTCTCTAAGTGGGTCGCACTTATGATACAAGGACATGACCAGCAAGGGCTCTCCCTCGTCGATAAAGCACACGGGGTGCACTCGAGGGATCAACGGCCCGAGTGCATCCCACCGTTGGATCTCAACGGCCTAAAGCTCCCCGCTCTGCCGATCGCGCTCGTCGTCGTCGATCCCTCGAGTGACACCCCGTGTCACTTATAAACGAGGAGGGCTCTCCAAGGAAGCTTTGGACTATTTTCAATGCATGTAATATATAGGAGGGCGTGTCCCCGGATACAATCATTTTTGCTAATGTATCCAATACATGTAGTCACGGAGGTTTGGTAGACAAGGGCCAAATGTAATTTGGTCAGATGATGGAAAGTTCTGGCATTGCACAGAACAGAACAAATTACAGTTGCACCGTTGTTCTCGATTTTTGGACATGCAAGACTTTTTCAAAGCTATGGGAGTTCAGAGAATGATAAGCTTTTTGAAAGTGGGAAGCATCGACGTTTGTTTTCGTTCTCTTCCCTTTCACAGCCATCGTCTTCCTACTACAAGAAGAGTGTTTGCAGGGGTACACAACACCTTTCCATCATGATCATCTTTTGAGATAATTTATCAGCAAAAGTGAGTCTCTTGGTGTATGTATATCCATCAGTTGCATGGACATGGATATCAATTTAGAGAGATAAGTGTGATTTGAACCAAAGAGTATCATGACTATGGCAGAATTTCTTGGCTAATTTTTGAATGTTTTGTAATAGGCGGATCCTAAGACTATGATTCTTATGGATATTGGACTTACCTTGGTATCTTTCATTATTGGCTAGCTCCTAAGTCTAAAGTTTCCATTACTATCTTGCTAGTGGCTTGGGGTTGAGATTTACTCCTAATTTGTAATCCTTCATTGCTTTTTGGCCAAGGTAAAGTGTGGTACTCTTGGGAGCAATTGTGGGGCATTGGATAAAGCATGTCGATTAGTGCCACATGGGAAGTCGATGATGACATACCGATTTTTCCATTGTCGTATAAGAGGGACATTAACTACGCATTGTCTTGACTCTTAAGTATATGTAGTCCAATATGAAGAGGGACACTTAGTTGTGGGTCACACCACACTCCCTCACATCCTCTGATGTAGGCCATTGTGACTTAGGGGTGAACTGGGGGTGGGTGAACTGAGGGTGAACTAGGGGCGGGTAAGCTAGGGGTGGGTGAACTGGGAGTGAATTAGGGGCGCCTAAACTAGGATATGATCATGTGCCATGCCAACATGAACAGTGTCGCGCGCTAGCGTGGTGGTAGGGCATTCGTGTGGCAACCGAGACGTCTCAGGTTCGACCCACACCCCCCGAGGCGGGTGAACGGGGGGGGGGGTTGAACTAGGAGTGAACTTGGGGTGCCATTTTTGCCCCGAGTTGTTCACCTCTAGTTCACTACATGATCCGACGGTCGAGATTAAAGCCTCCTCGCGTTGCCAAATTTGGGCCTTAGATCCCCCCTGGCTAGAGTCGTGCCATATAGTGACGAGGCCGCACCACTCTCTGGCGCGACTCGGCTCTAACCTTCTGATATTTCAAACAATCATGCTTGACTTGAAATTATGGGAGCTGAAAAACAACATTTGTGGTTGTACAAGTTTGCTTTGAAAACAACATGTGTGACTTTTTGATGCATTGCCCTAATTGGAGTCCATATATATTGAGACCATATTCACAATAAGTTTTGGACAAATTCTCACAATAATTCCCACATTGTGACTTACCTCAACATAACGAGCTTTTGTGAGGGAGGCACCGCATACGTAGCTAGGTATCGACCGGGCCAACGGTCCCCTATCCCCAATCGTATCTAGCTACGTATGCGGTGCCTCTTGAACAGAAGCTCATGATGTTATGCATTGTATAAAAAACACTGAAAAGACTCCGTTTTCCTACATGAGAAAATTTCTAAATCTTCTTGTGATTATTGTCAAGTGAGACTATGCCTTCTTTGCATCAGTCAAGATGAGTAGGGCCTCAAATCCATGGATAAGAAGTTAGGGGGCAGCAGCTCATGTAATTAAAATGAGTAAAACAAGCCTAATGAAGAAGAGCCCACAAGATTATCATGTAATTAAGCATGTAAAGGGTAACCCACAAGATTAGCATATAATTAAGCATGGTAGAGGGTAACCCAATATTCACAAGAAATTTTCTCATGTAGGAAAACGGAGTCTTTTTCAGTGTTTTTCATGCAATGCATAACATCGTGAGCTTTTGCTCGGGAGGCACTGCATACCTAGCTAGGTATGCCATGCCTCCCTCACAAAAGCTCATGATGTTGAGGTAAGTTACAATGTGGGAATTATTGTGAGAATTTGTCTAAAACTTCTTGTGATTACACTGATGATTAGGTGATAAATCTATCACGACTTTCATCATTGAGGTGAGCGCATGTACCAATCTGCATTTACACAATTGTAAACAGAACTCTTCTATAATTGGATTGGCATTATAAGTCTGGGTAATTCCTAAAAGATTGTTGTGACGAGCAATAAATTAATGAGCTACTGCGTGCATGTGATGAAAATCCAAAGGTAATGAAGGTCTCATGAAGGCATCCTAATTAATGTCATGGGTGACATTTACATGTGACTATTGAAACTGTGAAACAAATATGTCCATTGGTTATGCCATTTCCCTCTTGACTAACAGGTCTTGAGTTCAACTCCTAGTCGGCTAGATCTTTAAGGACTCTTGGGATAGTTTCCTACGATGTTAAAGCTCTCTTCTTCTTCCTCTCTCTCTCACTCACACACGCACACACACATACATATACGAGAGAGAGAGAGAGAGAGAGAGAGGAATTTTAACGACCATTCTCAAGAGACCTCGACCTCATAGATGAGTTTTGAACTCGAGACATTGGGCGCAAGGCTCGAAAAAAGATAGGTTCACATTATCCAAAGCCTGTTCAAAATGAAAAATGGCCGGCTCAAATTTGGGCAAGAAGATTTTCAAGCCGGTTCAAATTATGGAATTTTTAAGTTATAATATGAGATTTTTAGTGTGATTATCCCTCTCAGATTTAGAGTTAGCATGCTCATATGCGGGTGAAAAGGTTCCAAAGCCGGATCCACAAAAAATGTTTCTCGAGCCTTGATTGAACAGCGTTGGGGGTCGAAGGGAAGGAAAGAGAGAGAGAGAGAGAGAGAGAGAGAGAGAGAGGGAGGGAGAGGGAGTCATCCTTGAAGGTCCTAAGAGACAAAAGCAACATATCATACGTGAAGTTTATGAGCAATTGTCAATGCTCAAACAATTGCATCGCAATTAAAAGTCCACATTCCAGTTGGGAGAGAAATGTATGCAGGAAGAGCTCATGGTTGAAAATGTGGGGAAAGCGATCTCTAATGTGACCACTAAAGTAGGATGTAAGACTTGCAAACTTCTTGGGGGCATAGACTGCATAGTCAATGAGACTCCTCGTCGACACCTTGTCCTGCATCGCGGTGAATGAATTAAGCCAATGGTTCGTGTTGCTTTTCTGCCCATTCATCCCACTCAATTGCAAGATATAACACTATATGTATTTCTCTCTCATTTACAAACCCATGTTCTCCATTGCTATGTCTCTTTTACAACATTGAGCGTATTGGTCAAATGTGCATGGTCCTTGCACTAAAAATCTTTGAATAAATTCTCAACTACTATATTTTTTGTGGATGATTTAACGGAAAAATGGTTATCATGTGATCATTGTCAGAGCCTTTGTTCTCTCCACACCAATATGCTACACTCATAGATGCATCAAGGGTCTAGAGGGATGGATGAGAGAGGTTTTCTTGACCCATTTTCTCTCACGTTTGTGGGATGCCACTGTTCATTTACCGTGTCTAACTAGGTTGAGAAGGCGACGGTGAAAGTGAAGGTGCGTTCCCTTTTCATTGAAAACCCAACTCTCTGAGATCGAGTATGTGATCTTAGTTGTCTCAAAGTTGGGTAGACAAGCTTGTTGCACCATAGTATGTACACGAAAATTGGGTAGACATAGTATGTACACAAAATTTTAACAAAAATATTCCTATTTTTCCTAGGGTTGTTCATTTCTCTTTTTTTTTCCAAAAAGAGAGAGAGAGAGAGAGAGAGAGAGAGAATCAAGAGGAGTACCCCTCATCAATTATCCTTGTGGGATGGATCATGTACTTTAATATGTGACAAGAAAGAAAAGGCATGTGAGCCTTGAGGGCATAAACAACATAAAGAATAATTAATGAAGAATATAATGTAATCAGGGTCATTCCACTTTGTGATTATTTGCTTATTAGGATAGCATTAATGATCCAAGGGTTAATTCCCATAGACATGATGTGTTTTCTTAGCATGATGATCACATGCAAGATGCAGGCCTTTTACACTACATCTATCACAGTCTGCAGTAGGACATTAGGTATTACACTGTGTCTACCGTAGCAGGATATTATGCATGAAAAGTGTTGACGCTTCGCTCAGTTATCAGTTTCAAAGTCAAAGTCGGCAAGGTTCCGATGACCAGTAGAACACAAAAATTACAAGCATCTTCTCATCGAAAGACAAGGAAAATTGACCAAGGAATGGTCATAAGTTTGCAAGGAGTTTCCAAAGAACGTGTTATCCAACCAAGATAAGCATCAAGATTTTGGGATGGATTTGAAGACTATGTAGGATACAATCGGGTGGAATTCTTTCCACATGCATGTACGACTATCCAAGAGATAGTGTAGTCAAGGATTCCCGATGTAATTTTGTATCGATTGAAGAACCTTTGGCGTATGATATTGGTGCATCCAACAAGTGTCCAAGTACTCATGTTATATATGCATGTTGTTTAGGGTTGTGAATTTCGACTTGTGCAATGATTGCCACCCAAGGGGTATGTCAGAGTTTATCGAGCATGTCTTGATTGTTGTTACAGCAAGGCTGTTATTGAACTTAGCCAATTCCATTTACCTGCATGGATTGTGTATTAAGTGGTTGTGGATTTCAAGGAAATTCAACCACTTTCAGAGCTCCTTTCAAGTAGAGGGAGAACATAATGCTTTTCAGCTAGGAATAGGGCTTAAAACCTTGGGGCCAAAGGGCTCCAATTGGACATTACCTCCACAACATGCAGCGAGCATGGCTCTAGGCAAGGTTGTTGATACTAAGTCCGATGCAGTAAAAAACGTCATGCTCAACTCATTGTTGGCAAAATAGATCCAAGGGGGTTTCACGGGTAAATGCCAGCAATATTGGGTAACCCAGGTATGCTTTGTTTTTGCAATTACTATAGATGTTTCTAAGTTTTTAATCCGTTATATTACTCAACAAGGTCAAGAGTTAGCAAGGTTAATTTCTTTTTAACTCTGTTTAATATGACACTGCCATAAGCTATACCATGATACATCAATTTTAACTAAGAAACAAGGCTCCGTATAGGGATTATCAAGAATCGACGTGTGTATTACGTCGGCCAATATCTCTTTGATATGTCCTATTCGTGCTATCAAATGGAGGGGAAAAACAAGGATTCCAGGAGCACGGCTCCATGCATTGGATGCATCCATTATAGCTTGCTAGTGTGCATGCAAAATAATTACATGAAGTACATTGAAAGCATAACCATGCCACAAGATGCTACGATTTGAAGATTGGGCAATCTCATGCATCTCAATAAGCTGCATGATTTGGTAAGGTCGTTTCTCTATGCAAGATCAACAATTTCCACTTTCTTTGCTTTTTGAGATTTGTGTGTTAATAGGAGCCCTTGTTAGCTATGGGCACTCAAGCTGCGTTCTATCTCACCTCTTAAAAATGACTAAGTGAATCAAGGATTCATTCCAAGTCATCTTGCATGTCAACTTCCAAAGTCTGAAATATGCTAGTAGCATACGAACTTGGGAAAACTTGGTGGCATGTTTACCTGATATTTTCTTGGAGGTCGGTATTAGCCAAGCCATGATGGTATGCAGGGTACATACGATAGCTCTAAATTCCTTAGTAGACATGGCTATGAGCCCCCTTCAAGTGAAGGTTGTTGGGGTAAATCCCCATGTGGCCGGTTAGGGCAGGTGCCCGCCCACTATACTTATTCATTATGTACATAATCGAATAAGGGGGCTCACATGTAGAGAGTGAGTTTTAGCCCCTTCAAACACAAGGTCTCCTCTTATTCTCTCTTCTCCATTGTTGCACACACTCTCACATGCTCCCTCTTGCGCACTTCAACTGGTATTAGAGCTCAAGGATTGGGAGCACCCTTGGAGCTCTGCGGAGAGGCAAGCGGAGAAGCAACAAAAATTGCAGCATGTTTTTGCAGATCTGTTTTGGCCTACCAAAACATCTTCATTCAAGTCGATTCCCGCCATTGGGGACCGCTTTTCGTCCTCTTCAACTTTGCAGAAGAAAATTTTCTCAAAATCTTTACCAATTTTGAGATACGTCACTCAGACTGCATGCATGTCTAGGGTACACAGGTGTAGATTTTTACAGATCTATTTCGACCTGTAAAAACAACACATTTCAGGTCCATTCCCTTTGTTCCCAACCGTTTTTGCATGTTCTATAATTTTGCAAAAGGAAGTTTCTGCAAATTTTGAATGGTTTGGAAGATTTGGATTGACAAACTGAAGGGTATTCGGAAAGTTGAAGATTATGTGTGCCTATTGTGGTGATTTTCTACATTCGAAAAGCTCGAATTGAGCTTTTTTCATTCTGTTGTTTTGCGCATTGATGCTTTGCTCTCAGTGAAGAGAGTGTGGGTTGATATTTTCAACACATTTATGTGCATACGTTGAGAACACTTTGTGGATGTATACATTCTTGTGGACTCTCAGGTTTGAGAGTGGATTTATCATAGGTTATGTGCATTGACTTATGCGATTGAGCAGATTTCAAAAAGTGTGGTGCACGGATTTGCAGAGAGTTTTGCAAGCATATTTAACATGATTGTGAGCTGAATTTTCAGCTGATTTGGATGCTCTTTGATACACATGATGTGCGCTTTTCGGCGGATGATATTCTTCGCCTTGCAATGGCATATGTGGGCTGATTTTCAGCTGTATTGAGCATCAATTTGTGTCATATTTTGGTTGGTTTTCATCCAAGTTTATGCTACTATTTATATGCTTCGCTTATAGAGCGCGGTTGATGCACTTTGTGTTTTGGATTGCAGGATTCTTTTCCAAGTTTAGGGAGTTGAGACTTTGGGTAGCTCATGTATGCTTGAGTGCAGATTTTTCACATGGTTTGCTCATGGTTTTGAGCATGTTTATGGCATGTATGGTTATTATGGTTAGATATCCAAATACTGCCGAAACTCTGTCGGATCTTTCTTGTGACTTTATTTGTTTATGCTCATGGTTTGCAATCGTGTTTTGATTGCATTTGGCACTCAGTGGTTGCTTTGCCATAGTGTTTTGGCATCACATTGTGAGAGTGTTTGCTCACTGGATTATGTCATTTGACATATATGTGGTAATCTCTTCAGGAGGGAGATTGTTGATGATAGTTTCATCGATTACCACATAGTGTTCTTGGATTAGAGCTGGTATTTTGGCATCATTTGAGCGGTTTTGCTTACTTGTTCGTTACATTGATCGCCATATTTGTTGATACTTCTCTTAGACAGTGAGGCGGTCGGAGGCGGGCAACAAGAAGAGAGGCCTCTAGACACCCTTCACGGCTCCCGTGCTGCTCAATGAAGCTAGGGCACAACACAAACACAACCAAGCAAAATCCCTAGACAAACCCAACTTAAAAAGGGCACCACCTAGTTATGGATGCGAACTAGGATACTAGAGAGCGCCCTTGGACTTAAGGGAGACACACAAAACACACACAAACAAGCAACAATTTTCTATAGAAGGAGGAGAGAACGAGCCATTGAGAGAACGGAGAGAGATGGAGAGTGAGGTTGCTCAAACAATTGTCTTGCAATTCGCGAGGTGAAAGAACACCTTGCTACACTGTCAAAGAGCCTGCATGGAGAATACACCAACACGTGCTCAACACTTTGC
This sequence comes from Adiantum capillus-veneris, assembly GCF_014529385.1. Lineage (NCBI taxonomy): Eukaryota > Viridiplantae > Streptophyta > Polypodiopsida > Polypodiales > Pteridaceae > Adiantum > Adiantum capillus-veneris. The sequence continues at coordinate 134,560,226 of NC_140934.1, read as the reverse complement.
CAACACACACATCATCTTAGGTTGCAGGAGACCTCTTACCACTCAAACTTCTTACAATGAACTAGTATTAGGAAATAAAAAGCACCCAAAAAACTTAATCTCACAAGCTTAACTAAGAAATTGCGGCATACACATCACCTCAAATCTTTGATTGGCATTGCACAACCGGATGGAATATGAATTGGAGACAAAATCACGCCTTTGGAGCACCAAGACCTCAAATTTATTGATGGCTGTAAGGATAGGTACAATGGTGGCTTGAGATGTGAAACTCTCACACTCTCTCACTTAAAAATTGTAGCATCAATGCTATAGTGCACTAAAGTGTGAATCTCACACTATAGTGTCTACAACCAAGTCTCTCCTCACGCCTCTAGTGCTGGAATTCTATCTATGTGTGTTTACAATGAAGGGAAGGGGTCTATTTATAGGTTGGAGATCACTTATTTGGATTATGGCTAATTTGAATTACACACTAACAAATTGAGCTTAGAATTTTTTGCATTTTTCTTATCTCCTTGAGTCACATGCATGTGGACTAAAGAGAGAGAGCATTATTAATGATGGTGAATGAAAAAGAAGAGGAAAAAACGAGGGAGAAAGAGAGTTCTACCACTACATATCCTTACTTCTTTGAGGTGAGGTGGTTTTGTCATTAGGGTTAGTGTTAGTAGGTTAGTGATTATGATTAAAATGAGGTGCACACAAGGTGCATGACAATGGTAAAATGCCTTAAGAAGGTATTGAAAATTAGGGTGATAGATGAAATCGGAGAGGAAGTTATGTAAAATCGCCCTTAACTCCAAAAATTCTGAAAACTTTATGAAAAGTAATTTAGCTTATGAGCTACATTTTCTCTTTTGGCCATATCCTCAGATTCAGAGTAGAAGAGGGTGCCAAAATTTGAGCAAAATTTTTTCCATGCAGCACCTCATGAGGCTTGAAGTGGGCCACTATTTGATTCTTTTTCCGTTGTAGCTTCCAAGTGAGTCCCCCCGTACATCAACCGTGACCTAATTTTGCCAAGGAGCTTGCACACATGTATGGTATAGGATAAGTCCCAGATATGATATATATTTGTGGGTCAAGAAGATATGCTAGCTAGTCATGGATCTTATGAAGAAATGGACACATGGGATGCATGGTGGCAACTAAAAATATATATTTGAAAAAATAGAAGGAGAAAAATCATGAGGGAAGGGACCCTCAATTATTCTCTAGTTTGAGTGATTTATGGAATTTATTTGAAGATGAAACCTATGTACTTGTGAATATTTATCTAGGAGGAATGAAAAAATATGATGGAGTCGATAAGGTGATTGGTAAATTTTTACGGTGAAGTCACACAAAGTTTTTCAAGGCTTGTGTGAGTAGAGCTTAAGGGATAGAATGATAGTAAAACATGTATAAGGAATGACACGCAATGGAAGCTAGCATACTTAGGCCTGATAAAGCCCACCTAGAAATATATATTTACATAAATACAAAAAAATAAAAAAAACCTTTATACTTAGGTCCTTTATTTGATGGATAATATATACATGTAAAGAGGACCGTAATATTATAAATTCATTTTTTGTCTCCTAGCCCAATGACTCGCTCAATGATTTAATAAAAAAATGTGATAAAAACCCTAATCTCACACACTCTATTTACAATGAAAAAGCGAGCCTGGTCATTATGCTATGGTGTTTTTGTGAGGTGAAGTGGCTTCTCTAAAGATTTTATGAGAGCTGAAAAAACGGATATCATTTAGCTCCCTCCCCCCGCCCCCCCCCCTCCCCAGATGATGGTACGTTCATGTACCATCAAAAGACATATCTTCCAATGAGAGTGTTTTTCCATCCTTTGTGATATTCGGTGCCTCACTTGAATCTTCATCTTGTAGTGCCAAGCTCAAAGACTTACATGGATGGTATTGTAGCTGTTTGATGCTCTTGTAGATCCTCTGGTAGAACGTGACTTAAGTAGGTCTTTAGTCGATACCCATTCAGCTTCTTGGGGTGCTCCTTGCCATCCAAATCCATGAGTTGATACTAGCGTGAGTAGTAGGCCTTCTTTACAATGTAGGGACCCTGCCATCTAGTATTGAACTTCACATCAAAGCGATTGTCAAGGCAATTATCGTACCTTAGCACCAAATCTCCTTCCTTGATCCCTTTGTCTTTCACCTTTTTTTCGAGCTTGTCCTTTATTTGCGTAGCCTTTCTTTTATAGCACTCATAAGCCGCCTCCCATTTCCATTCTAGTTTTGCTAGGGTGAGAAGACGATCTTCCCATGCTCCTTCTTTTCCTTGTGCCACCTTTGCATGAAGTCACAAACTTGCTAATTGTCCTAGCATTGACTCTTGCCACACTTTGAGCTTTTACCCACCTAGTCATGTAGTCTATGGCCACCAAGATATACAATTTTCCATTTTTAGTCCTAGGCAATGGACCCATAGCATCAATGCCCCATTTTTCAAACTTACCATTTGCAAGGACTACCTGACATGGACCATCCAACAGGCGCTTGTTTCCATTAATCTGACAATTGTGGCAGCTTTTACACCAATGTTGAACATCAATGTGCAAGCTTGGCCAAACATACCCAGCAAGAAAAATCTTTTTCGCAGTGAGTTCCTGTGCAAAATGACCACCACACATTTCCTCATGCAAACCTTCAAGAATGGTTGGAATCTCCTTGGTTGTCGGTATTCTCCTGCAAACTTGATATTTTCCTCTTTGGTAGAGGGCACCTTCCAAAAACAAATACAAACTCTCCTTCTTAATGACCTCCTCTTTTGAGCCTTTGTGAAGCCCTCTGGAAACTGGCCCTCTAAAATGTAGCTCACAATGGGAGCCAATGACTCCATCCCCTGGTACCTTGGTTGCTTTATCACTGCTGCTGCCATGATGACCTGCACTTCACTCTCAACACATGCAGCTGCTTTTTGGGCAAGCAAATCAGCATCTTCATTTTGTTTCCTAGGAATATGATACAATTACATTTCTTCAAATTGATTGAAGAGTCTACGGATGGCATGAACCTTTTGCCTTAGCCTTTCATTCTTACAAGCCCAAATACCTAGAATTTGCTTCACAATGAGAACTGCATCCCCTTTTACCATGAGACGACGTATCTTTGAGTAACACACATCTGCAAACCATGGATTAGTATGTTGTATTGTGCTTCATTGTTGCTCGTGGAACCGGGCAAATTCACATGATCTTTCATAACAACCTCACCATTTGAATCAAGCAACACAAGACCTCCCCCTGCTTTTCCTATAGCCTTCTTAAATGCTCCATCAAAGAATAAGGTGAATGCATTAGGTAAATGCCTCGGTGGTGGTAAGAGTAGGGTTTTCACCTTAGGCACCTTGATGTCCCTGTCATGCACTCTATAGATGAGAATCCCTGCTAATTGTGCACACACACTTTCTTCTACTCTGAAAGAGTATTGGAACTCTTGCAATTCCATGATCCATTTTGAAATCCTAGGACTTAGTGTCATTTGAGATGACACCCAAGGAAACAAGTTTTCAGCAGTGATTATGATAAAGGGCTTTGGCAGGAGGTAGGATCTAAACTTCCTCACTACAAAGACAAGAGAAAGCATCATAGATTCTGCTTCTGTGTAATCCTTTTTAAGTGCATTCGTGACCCGGCTAGCAAAGTAGACAGGCTGCATCCTAGTGCTATGAGGATCTTGTTGCAACAATAATGTACCCAATGTCTCCTTACCCACACTTGAGCTAACAAAGAATGTAAACTCCCAACGTGGAGACATGAGCATCGGTAGTTCTGCCAAAACCATCTTAAAACAAGAAACGTACTCTTCAAGCTCATTAGACCATGCAAACTCTACATGTTGTGTCAACTTTTGGAGGGGGTGAAGTAACTCCGATGCCAAATGAATGAAGCGTGACATGTACTTCACCTTTTGAACAAATGAAATTTCCTCCTTAAGACTCTTTGGTGATGGTAGCTCAATGAGAGCTTTTGCCTTTGCTGGATCCACCTCAATGCCTTTGGAAGAAACCTTGTAACCAGGATATCCTCATTCATTTGGGCATGTGCAATTTTAACAACAGGAACATTTTCTTTCGTCCTTATGCTAGTGCTAACTGCCTTTGTTGACTCCCTCCTAACTTGTGGACATAATGCAAGAAATTGAGGCCATGATATGCATAGACCCTTACATCTCATGTCCTCCATAAGGTTGTAGGGATCCATACCATGTCCAAGAGGAAAGTCTTGAAGGTTGATGGGGCACCGGGTCCTCTTGGCTTCCTTGGTTTCCTTTGCTTTCTTTCCTCGTCCATGGTCACTTTGTGATGTTACTCCTTCCTTTTCCTTACCTTTTCCCCGACCATGTTTGATGCCATTTGCTTCAATGTCACCCTCTTTGAACTTCTACAGCATTGACATTTTGTGGGACACATGTCTAGCCTCACCAACCTATCTTATTGTAGCATTACCGAGAACCACAATTAATTTGTCAAACCATGGGACGAAGCTGACTCGACTAGTGCATAGAGGCTACAAGAGGTTGTCAATCTCTCGGAAAACAACTAACAATTCGCATCTAACTCGAGGTACACTCAAGTGACTGAAATCACCAAAAGCCAATCGCTCATCGGTAAGCAAATCACATCCGTTACAGCATCAAATGACATCCAAACGTAGCAAAACTTCTAGGACAAGTTTATAAGACATAAGCACACATGCTTATGGTCTCAAACCCCACTTTAGGTCAAGTTCCAAAATCACAATTATTAACAGTAGTGGATTTTTGACCTAATCGTTTTCGACCCAGAATGCATCTAAATGCTTAGCAATGATGCCCCAACACCCTGCCTAGGCTTAGTTTTTTATTTGAAAGTGTAAATTCCTAGTTATGATGAAATCAGGCCGCGGGTCGGTGACGCTAAAAGCTACGAAATACTGTGAACTGCTTACATCAATGCGTAGGGCTCTTACCTGCGGTTGCAATGCAACAAACGCATTTGCAATGTGACAATCGGAGAGGGAGTAGGAAGCACGAGAAGGAGAGAAGTGAGCGCCGTTAGCTCACGTTGTGTGTTTCTTATCCAAAAACTTAATCAAAACTTTACAAAGTTGGCTTCTATACCTTAGCCAATGTCTAAAATGTGTAATGTCTGGCGCCCAAGACCTTTAAGACTCCACACTTATTGTATCTGCAACCTAGGTACAGTAACTGACCTGTTCTTTACAACTTGGAACTCCCATTGAGCCCATAACACATTAAAATATTACAATGGCTTGAAATAAATCAGGAATTTACAATACATTACCATTTTGGGAAAATATGGAAAATGTGTAACTCCAATCTTTACTGCTTCTTCACTTTGATCTTCGATGTGCATCCGTACGTCTTCAGTCTTTAGCAGCTTCTGTTAACTGACGTTGACTCAGTCCCCCTTCCTATTTTAGTGTCCTCCTTGGGCGCTGTTGAAAAAGTGTCCTTGGAGGCTATGGAAGGTTTTGATTGGTTGTTGATAGGTTGATCTTCATTTTGTCGTTGGATTTGTTGATGAGGTTCAATTTGCTGCAACATCTTCATTGCTCCGAGTAGTCGATTTTGAGAGATGATGTTGCATTTGTCCGTTGTAATAGCATCATGATAGGTTGCTATTTATTTATGAAAACTATGTACAAGGGAAGTAGAATGATGAGGTTGTAAATTAGGGTCTTATACCTGGATGACCAAAAGGAAAAAACCCAGTGGGGAAAAAGTGCCTTTGGTATACGCGCATTATTGGAGTACTTATTAGCATGGGAAATATTAATAAAGTAGTCAAGGGATTATTTGTTGATAGATATGGAATTAAAAAGGTAGCAAATATGAAAGGGTAGCATGATGGAATATTGGTTTGCCTGTTGTAGTCCACTCAAGGTGCATAGATGGAAGCAAAAAAGAGTGTCTAATGCATATGTTCAATGATGGGACATCCTATTTATGCATACACAAAAATGCATGGGAAACAATATGTTGTACAAGAAAGATTTTGAGGATTCTTCAGAAAGATGATGTAGCTATAAAAGCATATGACATGGCTTTTCAAGCTGGTACCCCTTTAAGAATGGTTTTCGTTGACGAGCATATGTGCTCTCATCTCACTATGCACTATGCATGAGTGTTGGACTCTACTACACTCCACCAATTTTAAGTTAATAGACTTCGACTCTTGTGCTCATCTCATCTCATCCAGCATGAGCGACATGACTTAGATATGCTCAACTCTTCCAGCTTGAGCATAAGCCTAATAACTACGACTCTTAGCACAGAGTTTAATATGACTTGAAGATTTGGGACTAATGCTTTGCTCATTTTATGGCTCAGTAGCCCGACTCTGACTATGCCAAAGAGTATTTTTTGCACCCTGGCGACTTGACTTTTTAAGCTTGAATCCTCAAAAAGAGGATTAGTGAAGGACCATGTTGGCATTGAAGGTATCTTTTGCCATACCTGTTTTATCTTCTTTGAATCTACATTCGTGTTGGTGGGATTGTCCTTCTTTGACTGTGAAGACTTCATTATCCGTTTGATTCTCCAAGTAGGCATGTTGATAGGAGTCTTTGATGTTGTTGTAGGTCTCTATTGGCTATCGACATCTAGCTTTTGACTAGGAGCATTGGAAGACTTAGGAATCCAAATCTCTTGATGACCTTTGTATCTCCTTTGTTGATTTTGCTTTGCTCGAGGTTTTGTCAAGTTCTTGAGATCTTCATGCAGGTCTGGTGTAGTTGCAGTTGTCTTGTGGTTGACTGCTAGCCAAATCTTTGTATACCTTGTGAAAAATCCTTGTCCAAGGGGAAGACGCTTTGAGATCCGTCTTTTCTCTGTATCCTTTTGAAAGTTGTGGTAAACTTTAGCCTCTTTCGATGTTGTTCTGTTGTATACCTGCTTCTTAGGTATTCTAGGATATTGTCGAGGTTGATACCTTGTGGGCCTTCTTTCCTGGGAGGGACTTGAAGTTACTTCATATGCCCTAACCTGCGGTTTTGGCACCAATATGTGTCTGTTACCTTCATAGAAACCTATTCCTTTAAGCTCCAATGTGATGCTATCCATCCCATGTGTTTGTCTTTATGTGTTGATTTCCCGTCTTTAACCCAAATCGGATCATTGACTTTGACTAAACTGCTCAGAACGAACACTTGCTTGACTTTTATTTGCTTTCTTGAGTACTTTGGCTGATATACCTTTGCTTTTTCGGGTGTCTCCATTGAGGTTTCAGTTGGGCCAGCAATTGACTTGAAGTTTTGAAAGCCTAACTTGCTTGAAGAAGCTGATCCATGAGGGCTCTTTGATGTAGAGGCATATGCTTTCACACCTTCTTTGCTAATAGGTGGAGGGTCCACTTTGGCCTTACCTCTATCTATAATTTTGATCTTTGTTCCTTCTAGCTTTGGTGGAATTTTGTGCTCCATAGCTATCGTGGTTGCTCTTTGCTCTGTTTGATTTGCACTTGCTATTTCCTGATTTTCTTTAAACTCTTCTGAAGTTTTGATTGATGGAGATGAATCATCTTCAATAAGCTTTGCTTTGGCATGAGTCTCCATTTAAAATGTGGTTGAGGACTTTGTGCTGTCGTCCGTGGGTGACCAGGCTTGGTCTTCCTTCTTTGTTGTTTGTGAAGACTGGATCTTCATTGAACTCTGTATCTCTAGGACCTTTTGGGCCATTGGCATTCCCATTATTTTTTCTTCTGGCATATTCTTTGTTGTGATCACGTGGATTTGAGATTTGATGATCTGTGAACTTACTTCAATGGTGGCGGAGACGATTCCCCAGCATTTTTCTCGTCTGTCTCCAGATATGCTCACAAATTCAGACGCATCTTCCAGTTGTGGTTGTCCGCATCTTTTCCAAGTGCGAAAGGACATGAGGTTCTTGTCTAGCTGAAAATTTAGCTTTACTTCTTTTGACATATTTTCTTTGTTTTCACCAACAATGTTGCATTTGATCGTCTTGAAATCTTTTTCTGTATTTAGTGCTTTTGTTGTGGCAGTGTCCGTGGATTGAACTTTTTCTACATTGGCTTTGTCTTGATCACCTGATTCCATTGATGTTGGCTCGTTTTGTTGTAATACCACACATTTTTCTTGTAATTGTTGAGCATTGTGTGCCTGCATTTGAGTAACTTTTGATCTTAGACGATCCATTGTACTTTCTGGCAGAGTCTGTCTCTTCGAAGGATATTTTGTTGGTGACCTTTGTGTGGACTCTTGGACTTTAGCTTTCATTGATTTTGTCTTTTTTATCACTTGTTCTGGTAGCATGAGGCTTTGCATCATCTTCAGATAGTCCTTGACTTCAGGTTTAGCATCTGTAGGGGCTTGTACAAGGTCATGAACCTGCTGAGAATCATTTCCATTTGCATCGCGATATGCATATGCGAGCTTGGTCTCATGCAATTGCTTGAACACTATGGGATTTGTCGGTTTCTTACTTTGACTTGTGGAGGTCAACTGAAACTTTTGTCCCTGATGATCTTCATAGAAGAATTTTTTTGTAGATTTTGATGGGATCTGGGTCAATGGAAAACTTTCAACAACCATATGATCTTCCAATGGTTTTTGCTTTGAAAGGGTCTGCTGGCTAGAAGTTCTTGGGCTTCTAACTGGTGTAGCATTTTATGGTACTAGAGCTGAGCTTGATGAATTTGCAGCTCCCCCCTTCCTAGGGTGATCACTATAGCCTGGTTCATTGTGAGAGCTCAAAATTGTTTGGCTCTAGTTGAGTCTCACCTTTTGGGATAGTGAAGGTACACTTTGTGTAGCACTGTTGATGTTTGGCATCTGTAAACCATTTGCATAGTTTCCTATGTATCTCCTTGAAACATGACAAATTATTCCCCAAGTTAAGCTGTAGATAGCATTATCTTTGCCCTGATATTGTCTATCCCATGGGTCTCCTATGATATGAGCTTTTGTGGTTTCAGGACCCAAGGTATCATAGATGCTAGACTCTCGTCTATATCTATGACTGTTTTGGTCAAAGTATATGCTCGTTTGGTCACAACATCGAAGCTTGATTTCCGATGAAGGAGAGTTTGGCTTTGAACAAATTTCAGAGTTCACTCGGGTAATATCCTTCAACTCTAGAGAGGATGGGCTGTAATAGATTCTTTCCTCTGAAATGAACCATGCTTTTTGATCTATCACTAGACGCACTTCTATGAGCTGGTATGTGGGCCGTTCAAACACTGGTTGATCCTTTTTGTACAGCTGTCCTTTTTGGTCCACATAGTGTGCATATGAATTATGGGTACCATACAAAGCTAACATCATTCTGTTTGATGTGTCTTATAGACTCGTGAATGATTGCATACTTGTGGCAGTGGATGCAAAATCACTAGCAAACCTAACAGTCTTTTCAACCTTTGGTGATATCTCAACACCTTGACTAAATTCATGCAAGAATTTGTTGTTCAAAGAATCAATTTTAATCTTTTCATGTGCCTGTGCATCTTTATGTTGATTTTGAACTTGCAATGCTTTCACTGTTGCTTCTAATTTTAATGCAGATTCATCTGATTGCATTAAAAGTGACAAGTTAAATGCACTTACATCAAGATTCTCATTTCCAATTTTCTATGTACCTTGCTTGTTGGCAGTTGATGTGTCCCTTTTGTCTGGATTTCTTGGACAATCTTCATAAAAATATCCACCTTTTTGTCCACAACCTGAGCAATGCCATAACTGGTGGTATTCCAACTGGCTCTGTCATGTCAAGCTCTAGTTGAGAAGTTTCTCCTTCTATGCTAGCCAGGTTGTCGGCATCTTTTTTCAAAACACTGAGCATCAAGCCATAGATTGCATTATCTAGATCTTGTACCGTCTTTGGTTTGGTTCTCCAATTAGACTGGCTTCTATTGGCGGATTTTTTGGGTCTTCCATTACTGGCTCTTGACTATAGATATGACCATTGTAATCCATGTACAATGACCCTGATTGCATATGCACTAAATGTATGTTTTGCTGGCTTGCACATATTTCTCAATAAACACTCGGGTTGATTTTTTGCACTTCTATCTGCACTTCGTCTTTGAGCTTGCAATACCTGGCTCCACTGAAGTCAGTGAAAATCTGGGAGTTCTCTGAATCCGACTTTACTATGATCAATAAGATCTTGGCTTTTGTGTTGCTTTTGCTGCTCATCAAGTATCTATGGCCTTCGGAATCTACATATAAGACTTTATCTCCATTGTAGCCATAAAACTGTAAAATTCGCTCGTTTGCACTTGAACTGATGTTGCCATTGCTACTAGCTTGCTCTGTTGTACTTGAACTCTCAGCTCAATATGAGTCCATGTCGAGTGGTTCTCTAAAAACTGTCTCCTAGCAGACTTTGGTATTGATTAGTAAAAACAATTCTTCTCAAGTTTGATAAGACTGCTTTTGCCAAAGTACTTTTGGCAGTTGATTTCTCTTAGACTCATAAGAGTTGATTAACTCTACCTCGAAAGTGTCAGAATTGATTACAGCCTTTGAAATGATGAAAATCTAGGCCTTGAATAACCTAACCTGCAGATTAGATTATTATCCTTTTTTTCCACTTGACTTGAATTCAGCTCTTGTCAAGCTCCCAATACTTTGTCTGCAACCTGGTTCTTTAATCTGAGCTAAGTGAGTCAACAATTGAGATTTCCAAATTCTACCCTTACAAGGAGCTAAAGGACTAATCTGCAACTTGAAACTGAGTTAAGAGGTACCAATTTGGATCCGATGGAACCCAAAATTGACCAGTGGCCTTGTATTATGTTGTTCTAGCACTGTACAAGCTCAAAAGTCCAAAATCTTGTTTCTGGGGCTCAAAAGTAAATAATCCCGATTATTTACTTTCCTCAGTTTCTACACTTTTTAGGCTTGTTTTGCCAAGTGATTACCTTGTTGTGGTCTTTGGACAAGTTTGGTTGAGTTTGATCCAGATTTGTCCAAGTTATGATTTGTTTAGTGTCCACAGACTCTGATTCCAAGAATCTGGCTTAAGTCTCAATTTTGTGATCCAAATTTGATTTGTGGAGTCTACTTGATGTGCTTGACCCTGTGGTATACTCAATTGTGCAAAATTTTTCAATTCTGGAGCAAAACTAAATAATGGCGATAATTTACTACTGGTTGTTTTTTGAGATTTTTTTTCCAAAAGTAAATAATCGCGATTATTTACTTTTGGTAATTTTTTGTCAACTGAGCATGTAAACTTGTTTAACACATCAATATAAACCTATGAGTCATGTTTCACTGAATTTGAACAAGATTTACCAAGTCACACTCAAGTTATCAACATTCAGTACAGATTTCAGTTTTTATCAAGGTTTTGGTCTATTTTGTGATCCAAACTTCATGAGCCTTCACAAAGTTTTGAGCCAAAAGTTAATAATCACGCTTATTAACTTTTGACCTAAAATGACAACTTTTTTCAACTTTTTCCCTATACAGTCTTTTTATGATCTCTTTTGAGCCTATGAATCAAGTTAAAACTTAATTTGGACAAGATTCTCAAGTGAGACTCAATTTCTCGACAATCAGTACAGATTTCAGTTTTGCCAAGTTTTTTGCATGTTTTGTGATCCAAACTCTATAAGCCTTCACAAAAGATGTTTGCAATCATGCTTAGAGTCTATGGTATCAATCTTGATCAGTTTTGAGCCAAAAGTTCATAATCACGATTATTAACTTTTGACCTAAAATGACAACTTTTTTCAAGTTTTTCAAAGGAGAGTCTTTTTATGATCTATTTTGAGCCTATGAATCAAATTAAAACTTAATTTGGACAAGATTCATCAAGTCAGACTCAATTTCTCAACAATGAGTACAGATTTCAGTTTTTGTCAAGTTTTTGGCCTGTTTTGTGATCCAAATCTTTTGAGCCTTTACAAAAGATGTTTGCAATCATGCTTAGAGTCTATGGTATCAATCTTGCTCAATTTTGAGCCAAAAGTTAATAATCATGATTATTAACTTTTGACCTAAAATGATAACTTTTTTTAACTTTTTTCCTAAACAATCTTTTTGATCTATTTTGAGCCTATGAATCAAGTTGTAACTTAATTTGGACAAGATTCATCAAGTTTATCAACTGTTTCCTATCTCCAGACTCTGATTTCAAGAATCTGGCTTAAGTCTCACTTTTGTGATCCAAATTTCATCAAAATAGATTTGTGAGGTCCACTTGCTATGCTTGACCTTGTGGTATGCCCAAATATGCAAGATTGTCAATTTTTGGATCAGATGTAAATAATCCCGATTATTTACTCTGGTAAATTTTTTGCAAGTTTTTGTTCCAATCTTGACACAAGTCTGTTAAGCACCTCAAGTTAAGGTCTCTAGCCAAGTTTCATCAAGTCACTACTTTTGGTCAAAGGGTCATCAGTGTTCTGTCCGCAGACTGACTTTACAAATTTGGTCACAATTTTCAATCCAGTGATCCAAATCTTACTAAATTCGGTTTGTGGGCTTATTATACAACATGGTTAAACTAGTGGTATGCTTACTTGGTCAAAAAAGTTGAAAAATGGAGCAGATGTAAATAATCGCAAGTATTTACAAAACTGATAATTTTTTTATCTTTTTGATCAGCTGAGCATATACACATGTTTATCACATCAATATAAGCCTATGAATCAAGTTTCATCAAGTTTGGACAAATGTTTCCCCAATTTACACTCAAGTTTCAAAAAGTCAGTACAAACTTTAGTTTTTAACCAGTTTTTTGCCAGTTTGATGATCCAAATCTTTTGTGCCTTTACAAAATTTGTTTGTACACATGTAATGAGTCAATGGTATGAACCTTGGTCAAATCTGAGCTGAAAGTTAATAATCACGATTATTAACTTTTGGCCCAAAATGAACACTTTTTTGAACTTTTTCACTGGACAGTCTTTTCATGATCTATTTTGAGCCTATAAATCAAGTCAAAACTTAATTTGGCCCAAAATGTCAAGAAAAAGTAAATAATCTGAGGTTTGGCAAACGTTTAAAAATTTTACCTCAAAGTGTCCTTGAGCTTACCCACTGGTTCATACAACTTTTAGGTTTACTCTCCAGTTGGATTGACTGGTTCGGAGTCTTTTCGTGCTATTTCTAGCCGTGGACCTGAAACTTTGCAACTTCAAATAAAAAACTCACAGATGATTCATTTGGAGTTAGCAATGATTTGAGATCTCACCTGGATTCTACTTACCCTACTCCTAGATTCTCATGCAATGGGGTTGTGGAAAGTGTTCACAAACACTTGTTTTCTTGTTTTTTATGGTTTCTTGAGCATTGATCTGAAGACTTGTCTCGCCTTTCAATCATTCTCCAAATCCTAATCTAAATCTACAATCCTACCATCCTAAAGGCACTCGGCAAGTACAACTTACCTCAAAGCTACCTCTACACAGCAAAAGACGACAATCTTACGCTATGTGGTTTCTAAAAAGAAAGTTTTACTCTAGGTGAATCTAGAGGAATTTAATGGACAATTACACAAGACGTTCGTGTTTTCCCTAGTTTAGGTCTATTCATCCCCGGCACCGGCACCAAATGTGGGACTCATGTCTAACCTCACCATCCTATCTTATTGTAGTATTAGCGAGAACCACGATTAATTTGTCAAACCATGCGATGAAGCTAACTCGGCTAGTGCATAGAGGCTACAAGAGGTTGTCAATCTCTCGGAAAACAACTAACAATTTGCATCTAACTCAAGCTACACTCAAGCGACTGAAATCACCAAAAGCCAATCGCTCATCGGCAAGCAAATCACATCCGTTACAGCATCAAATGACATCCAAACGTAACAAAACTTCTAGGACAAGTTTATAAGACATAATCACACATGCTTATGGTCTCAAACCCCACTTTAGGTCAAGTTCCAACATCGCGATTATTAACAGTAGTGGATTTTTGACCTAGTCGTTTTCGACCCAGAATACATCTAAATGATTAGCAATGATGCCCCAATACCCCGCCTATGCTTAGTTTTTTATTTGAAAGTGTAAATTCCTAGTTATAATGAAATTAGGCTGCGGGTTGGCGACGCCAAAAGCTACGAAATACTGTGAACTGATTACGTCAATGCGTAGAGCTCTTACCTGCAGTTGCAATGCAACAAACGCATTTGCAATGTGACAATCGGAGAGGGAGTAGGAAGCGCGAGAAGGAGAGAAGTGAGCGCCGTTAGCTCACGCTGTGTATTTCTTATCCAAAAACTTAATCAAAACTTTACAAAGTTGGCTTTTATACCTTAGCCAAGGTCTAAAATGTGTAATGTCCGGCGCCCAAGACCTTTAAGGCTCCACACTTATTGTATCTGCAACCTAGGTACAGTAACTGACCTGTTCTTTACAACTTGGAACTCCCATTGAGCCCGTAACATATTAAAATATTACAATGGCTTGAAATAAATCGGGAATTTACAATACGTGACCATTTTGGAAAAATGTGGAAAATGTGTAACTTCAATTTTTACTACTTCTTCACTTTGATCTTCAATGTGCATCCGTATGTCTTCAGTATTTAGTAGCTTTTGTTAACTAACGTTGACTCAGTTAACACATTTGGGTCAGGCAAAGGTGGTATTTCCTCTACTTCCCGTTGTGGAGGTCGAGCAACATTTGGTCTCTGCAAAAGCACCGGTTGTTGACTAGTGCCTTCACCTGCATTCATCACTCGGTAATTCAAGTTATGTCTCCCTAGCTCCCCCCGGGGTGTTGAGATATCGAGCTCTACATCTTGAGCTGGCATCCACTACGGGTCTTGGCCGCTTACGGCATTTACTCACTGGCGCATTTGGTGACCGACACGGAGGATCTCTGCCAGTGATTCTACAGCTGGACTACACTTATAGTGCCAGCCTAGTATGCTTCTAGCGAGTTCACACTTAGTGATAGCATGTACATATGTGCTACTTTTCAGCTTTAGCACTTAGTCATTTTTGTACTCTCTTTTCTGTGAAGAAGAAGAAGAAGCTTTCCATCTTTGTGTGCTTTGTGCTTGTCTTGTGTAGCTCTCTTGCATCCTCATTCTTTACATGGTATCAGAGCCTGGTGCAGGCAAGAGAGGCTAAGAGAGCAAGAGCATCACAATCTCTTCATTCGCAATCCACGACCAGATGCCGAATTTTCTGAACAGGTCTCCAAAGTGCAGTACACAGAGATTTACTGTACAAGTACAGTGTTTGTATGTACGCTTGATTGTGGACACTCGTTGAGTGTAGAAAGCGTTACAGGTGCCACGATAGCAGGTTCAACAGATTTGCAGGTTTTTACAGATTGCAGCTATTTTGTCTTAGTGCTTCAAGATGTATGACGGTTTTAGTCAGATTGTTACTGAGAAGCTTGAGAAAAATAACTACCCTGCATGGAAGTTCAGAATAACAAATTTCCTAAAAGGAAAAGGTTATTGGGACTATGTAGAAGGAGACAATGAAAAGGAACCAGAGATTCCCGAGGCAAATGCTACAGCAGAACAAAGAAAAGCTTCAAGGGACTGGCAGCAAGGCCAGAGCAAAGTGATGTATTGGCTTTCTATGAGCATCACAGATGGCATGATGGGCTATCTACAGGATGCTGAAACCCCCGCCATTGCATGGAAAAACTTAGGCAGAGTGTTCGAGGTGAACACCAAGGCCAGGAAGCTTCAACTAAAGTCGGAGCTAAATCAGGTTAAGAGGAACAACCTCTCAATCAATGATTATGCCTTGAAGATCAAGAGTATCATTGAGGCTCTTGGATCTATTAAAGTCTCAGTGGAAGACGATGACATTGTTCGTGCATGCTTGGATGGCCTAGGAGATGAGTATGTACATTTCAGGTCTTCCATGAATACAAGAGACGACATCCCCATGTTCCAAGATTTGATTTCTATGCTTATTCTTGAGGAGAAGAACCTTGACACATCTTCTTCTCATGGGAGAAATAATTCTGAACAGGCCTTCTATTCTAACTCCAATAGAGGTAGAGGTAGAGGTCGTGGTCGAGGCCCAAGGGGTTGCAGGGCCAATTTCTGGAAGGTCAATCAAATCAAAACAATACAGGTGGCAGGGGAAACCAGTCTCAAGGCAGGGGGAGTCAAAGAGGTCGTGGTGCAGGATCAAGCAGGCAGCAACATACTCCAGATAGCAGAGAATGTTGGACTTGTGGTGAAAGAGGTCACATGTCACGTGACTGTCCAAAGGGACAAGCAAGTGGAAAGAGAGAACAGGGCAACTATGCATCTACTAGCAGAGATGCAGATGACAGCAAAAACGAGCGCATGTTTGTTATGCAGCATGTAATGAATACAATGACTGCAAAGAATTCCACCCAAGATGATGTTTGGTATGTGGATTCAGGTGCCTCTAATCACATGACGTCTCGTGGAGAGTGGTTTAGAGATATGTGCAAACCAGATGTGTCAGGCTATGTGCAGACAGGAGATGACACAGCTCACCCCATTGCTCATGTAGGGGACATACCCCTAAATACAAAGAGTGGGAAATCAAAGTACTTAGCAGATGTACTTCATGTCCCAAACATTACAAAGAATCTTGTTTCTGTTGGACAAATGGTTGAGCAGGGTTTGCAGGTTCGCTTCAATCCGAATGGCTGTTATGTAGAAGATTTCTAGAATGGCTGTAAGCTCATCACAGAGGGCAAATGTGTGGGCAGAATGTTTACCCTGAATGTAGACATGCCTGAGGTAAAAGCTGCATTATTTGCACAGGGCACAGGTGTTGTGGTTGATGTTGACATTTGGCACAAACGGTAGCATGCAATCAAAACAGATTGTAAAAGGTTTGCCCAAATTCAAGGTGGATGGAATGCATAAAGTGTGTGCAGCATGCCAGTTTGGAAAAAAGTCAAAGGGCTCATTTCCACATGAGCGCAATGTATGTAAAAATCCACTTGAGGTGGTGCACACAGATGTTTGGGGTCCAACTGATACTGCAAGTATACATGGTTACAGGTATTATGCCTCTTTCATTGATGACCATACAAGGAAAGTAAGGGTCTACTTCATGCGTAACAAAAGTGAAGTGTTTGGTCACTTTCAGGACTTCAAAGTCATGATTGAGAAGGAGACAGATATGCAAATCAAGACATTGAGGTCAGATGGAGGGGGAGAGTACTTCTCCAATGATTTTTCATATTTTCTGCGAATGCATGGTATACGCAAGCAGTTTACATGCAGATATACTCCACAACAGAATGGGGTCGCAGAAAGGAAAAACAGGCACATTGCAGAGGTTGCACGTGCATTGATGAATGAGAAGAACATGCCTCATCATTTTTGGGCTGAAGCTGTAAATACAGTTGTGTACATTATGAACAAGACACCTACAGCTGCGGTGCATGATGTAACGCCTGAGGAAATGTTTAGAGGTACAAAGCCTGATTTGGCACACTTGAAAGTGTTTGGATGCATAGCTTACGTGCATGTACCAGATGAGTTGCATAGGAAATTGGATCCTAAAGCAGAGAAATGTATTCTTGTGGGATATTCCCTTGAACAAAAGGGGTACAGGTGCTACAATCCTACTACACGAGAATTACGAGTGAGCAGAGATGTAGTCTTTGATGAGATGAGCAGCTGGTACAGTAATGCACATGGCACTATTGGGGCTGATGTAAAAGATGATGTGGTCGTACAAAATGTGAGGCCACAGTCACAGGTTTTGAGTGGACCACAAGAGTCCTCTTCTCGTGGATCTGTTGAGAAGCCATCGAATGGTAGACTACGTACGCAGGTTACTCCACCAGCAGGTACAGGGAATGTATCACGAAAAGGAAAGGAAAAGGTTGATAAACCTCCCTTTATGGCTGATGCATCATCAAGTTTTTCACATGTAGACATGGATTCAGATGGTTCTGAACAAAGTCTTGATGAGGAATTTGGAATTCCGACGGTCAGGACACCTGGTGTAAGGAAAGTACAAGAAGATGCTAGAGGGCAAAGGAGTGACCCAGGACCGCGCAGATCTAACAGAGTTAGAAATCTAGTTCAGAAATTGACTTATGATGGGTATCTAGCGCATCACCAAGCCTACATGGCTAAGGTGATACAAGATGTGGAGCCCACATGTTTTGAGGATGCAGTTGGAAATGTGCATTGGGATGATGCAATGAATGAAGAGATGGCTGCATTGGAAGCAAACGACACATGGGAGTTAGTGCCATTGCCAAGTGGCAAGAAAGCTATTGGCTGTAAATGGGTGTATAAAACTAAGCATAAGGCTGACGGTAACATTGAGCGTCACAAGGCAAGGCTGGTCGCAAAGGGTTATGCACAGACATATGGCATAGACTATGAGGAGACCTTTGCTCCAGTGGCAAAGATGACGACTGTGAGAGCTGTCATAGCAGTGGCTGCATCTAGAGGATGGATTATGCATCAAATGGATGTAAAGAATGCCTTCTTGAATGGTGAGTTGCAAGAGGAAGTGTATATGGATCAGCCACCTGGTTATGTCGATCCAGGATACCCAGATTATGTATGCAGGCTTCTCAAAGCTTTGTATGGTTTGAAGCAGGGCTCTAGAGCATGGTATGACAGGATTGCCAAGTATCTTGTCAATATTGGGTTTACAAGAGCTCATGCTGATCATTCACTCTATATACGTGAGAGTGATGTGGGGATTGTGGTCATTACCATATATGTAGATGACCTTTTTATTGTGGGTGACAATGCTATGGAGATTGACCATGTGAAGGGTCTTCTCAAACAGGAGTTTGAAATGAAAGATTTGGGCGAGTTGCGCTACTTTCTTGGCATTGAGGTGATCAGGACTCCAGAGGGTGTATGGCTGTCACAAAGACAATATGCTTTGGACATGTTGTCAAAGTATGGTATGGCTAATTGTAAGCCAATTTCTATTCCCATGGATGTGAATGCAAAGCTGAGTGCAGAGAAGGGTGATGTTGTTGAGGATGTCAAGATGTACAGGAAGATTGTGGGTAGTCTAATCTACTTGACTATCACGAGTCTAGACTTGAGCTACACAGTAGGCTTGGAGAGTTGGTTCATGCAGCTTCCGAGGAAGCCACATTTGGATGGAGTACGATGAACACTTAAGTATGTGCAAGGGACTCTTGACTACGCATTGTTCTATGCAGCAGATGTGCCATTAGCATTGTATGGGTATACAGATGCAGATTGGGCAGGTAGCATTGTTGATAGGAGATCTATGAGTGGCTTCATGTTCTCTTTTGGGAGTGTTGCTGTTACTTGGAGCAGCAAAAAGCACCCTACAGTTGCTTTATTGAGCACAGAGGCCGAGTACAGAGGTGCAGCAATTGCGGCGTGCGAGGTAGCTTGGCTACGCATATTACTTGAGGACTTGGGAGTGCAGGTGGACCAGCAGATTTTCATCCATTGTGACAACCTCAACAGCATGCAGTTGGCTAGGAACCCAGTGCTCCATGCCAGGACCAAGCACATAGAGGTCCATTACCACTACGTTCGAGAGCGAGTGTTGGCGGGCGACATCGACTTGGTCTACGTCAACACAGAGGAGCAGATAGCGGATATCTTTACCAAGGCCCTCGGAGCTGAGAAGCTTCAACGTTGCTTGGACTGTGCGACATGCAGAGCTTGAGGGGGAGTGTTGAGATGTCGAGCTCTACATCTTGAGCTGGCATCCACTACGGGTCTTGGCCGCTTACGGCATTTACTCACTGGCGCATTTGGTGACCGACACGGAGGATCTCTGCCAGTGATTCTACAACTGAACTACACTTATAGTGCCATCCTAGTATGCTTCTAGCGAGTTCACACTTAGTGACAGCATGTACATATGTGCTACTTTTCAGCTTTAGCACTTAGTCATTTTGTACTCTCTTTTCTATGAAGAAGAAGAAGAAGCTTTCCATCTTTGTGTGCTTTGTGCTTGTCTTGTGTATCTCTCTTGCATCCTCATTCTTTACACGGGGCCAAGGACAATTATATCCCATGTCCAGACTCTCAGTAATTCCAACATTTCAAGACTCTCCTAGGTCATGGCTCTCGCTCTTCTGACTTCTTTGCTTGTCCCTTTGGACCTACAGCTTGTGCAAGGTGAATGGAAAGGTTGCACAAAGATTCATTTAACTTCTTGATGACATCAGCCGTTACCTCAGGAAGCTCCCTAGACATTCATGTGTGTAACTTACCTTTGGGTCTAAGGCCCTCTATTGGAACCTGTCCCCGTAGGCACTTGAGTTTCCTAAACTTCTTGGAAGCTCTAGTTTCAGCTGCATCATAGGTAGCGGGTGCACCCACCTCCACCTTTACGTGAAGATCAGGGAAGAGACCATCTATGAACCTTTCCTTCTTTAAAAACTCTACACCATCACCTGGGTTAGCAACATTTTGTACCCATAAAGCTCAAAGACGTAGAGACTCTTGCTTATACAAGTAGTAGTCATCTAAGTCTTTTTGTTTATGAGAGACAATATCTTGCCATAGTTTTTGAGTGTTTTGTGGATCAAAGAATTATTCCTTGAAACAAGTCACAACTTTCGTATAATTTCCCTTAGCTTCCTCAGGCAAAGAGTCAAACCAAGTGCTAGCATCTTTCGTAAGGACTACCTTAAACATTTCTATATGTTCTTGATCAGTTACTATCCTCTTGATACGGCAAGACATTTTGAAATTTTCTAAGAATAATTTTGCATCCTCCCCATGCTCTCCAAAGAACAAGGGGTAGCCACTCATTTGCCTAGTTGTATCCATGTTGCTGGTTTTACTCCAAAAAAAATCTTTTCTTTAATTTTTTTTCTTTTGCAAAATCAAATTTCAAAGTAGAATGAAAATGTAAACATCAAATCTTAGATTGTAGCAAATTAATGGCAAAATGAACGGATTGACTGAGGCATTGATAGCTGCTACTTGCCTAGGTTCAAACATACGACGGAAAACATGTTTAAATTGTAGCTTTGTGCCAACTATTACATGCACGTCTTATCTAGCCAAAGGAATGAATGTACGATACAAGTCCTCCTGATTCATTAACCTAGCTAAAACAAGATAAAAACATGCACATCAAAAGAGACATCATAGTCTACAATTGGGAGTATAGGATTTGAGGATTGTAGAATATCTCCTAATGCCTCAACACCAAAGAGGAATACAATACATTGTTGAAAAAGGATTTTCCTATCAATGCAAACATTTATGCTAATCCATTGCACCCAATGAAACTGATGAAATTGAATTGCATGAGAAGGATTAGGAGGTGGTGAATTGTTCGTGTAAAAACAACTAGGTTTTAGAGACTTACCTTGTATATGATAACACAATTTCTCGTGTTAAATAGGAAGACTTTTGGGTGTATGAGGTGGGAGTTTTGAAGTCGGCCATAAAATTTATGTAAAATCGCCCTTGACTCTCTGAAAAAATTATGAAAAATACTTTAGCTTACGAGCTACGTTTTCTCTTTTGGACATATCCTCAGATTTGGAGCAGAAGAGGGCACCAAAATTGAAGGAAAAAGTTGTCCCTGTAGCACCTCATAAGGATTTAAGTGGGCCACTATTTGATTCTTTTTCCTTTGTAGCTTCCAAGTGAATCTTCCCATACATCAACCATGACCTAATTTTTCCAAGGAGCTTGCACACATGTATGGTATAGGATAAGTATCAAATATGATATATATTTGTGGGTCAAGAAGATAGGCTAGCTAGTCATGGATCGTATGAAGAAATGGACACATGGGATGCATGGTGGCAACTAAAAATATGTATCTAAAAAAATAAAAGGAGGAAATCATGAGGGAAGGGACCCTTAATCATTCTCTAGTTTTAGTGATTTATGGAATTTATTTGAAGATGAAACCTATGTACTTGTGAATATTTATCTGGGAGGAATGGAAAAATATGACGGAGCCGATAAGGTGATTAGTGAATTTTTACGCTGAAGTCACACAAAGTTTTTTCAAGGCTTGTGTGAGTAGAGCTTAAGGGATAGAATGATAGTAAAACATGTATAAGGAATGACACGCAATGGAAGCTAGCATACTTAGGCCTGATAACGCACACCTAGGAATATATATTTACATAAATACAAAAATATAATTAAAAAACCCTTTATACTTAGGTCCTTTATTTGATGGATAATATTTACATGTAAAGAGGATCGTAATATTATAAATTCATTTTTTTGTCTCCTAGCTTAATGACTCGCTCAATGATTTAATAAAACAATGTGATAAAAGCCCTAATCACACACACACTATTTACAATAAAAAAGCGAGCCTAGTCATTGTGCTAGGTTGTTTTTGTGGAATAAAGTGTCTTCTTAAAAGATTTTATGAGAGCCTAAAAACGGCTATCAACAGGTTATGCCAGCTTATGTTGTATTTTGATAGTACTTGGTGTATGAGTTAGCCAGGCTTTGGCTATTGTTATTTGATCGATTTGTGCTCGGTCTTGTCACAGGTTATTGCCATGGATTAGGCATGTACATCATTGTCAGGGTTTGTGCTTTTCCATACAAAGTTTGATGGTTCAAACTTTGAGCATTGGAAAGCAAGTATGCATGATGCATTGACTCAGTTGGACCAAGTGTTGCCACTACATAGCATGGATGCTAGGCCAGAGTCTATGACTGACGATGAGTGGGAGGTCTTGGATGAGCTTGCACATTTGACAATCAAGTTACACCTTGGTGAGTTTGTCTATCGCATTGGTTTGGATGCATGTACAACTAGAGAATTATGGAAAACATTGTGCAATGCTTTTGGCACAAATGAGTCTAGAGAGATGCCTACAGTCAAAGGATGATCTTGCAGACATAGAGATGTTGTGTGTTGGCATTGTGGTTATACAGGGCATGTACGTAGGCATTGTTTTTGGTGGATGAGACAACACAGGAGACAGCACAAGAGGGATGCTATCACTTTGGATGATGTGGGAGCAGATGTAGCGTATGTGGTTACGTATGACGGAGATGTCACCTTTGCTTCCATGTTTACTCTTGACTTTCTTATGTTGGTTTTTGATGACACATTACCTTCGCATTGGATACTAGATGTGAATGCTAGATTTCATGTCACGTCGAGTCATGAGTGGTTTAGCACATATGCTAGTGGTATGCTTGGACATGTCTGTCTAGCTGATGGTTCAGTGCATGACATAGTTGGTGCAGGAGATGTCAGACTATTGTTGACGAGTGGTGCATCATATGTGTTGCAAGATGTACACCATGTGCCAGGTTTGACGCAGAGCTTGATCTCTATGAGTCAGTATGAGACAACGGATGCCAGGTAGTGCTGGATGAGCACAATTTCAAATTGCATCGTGGACAACTAGTCATAGTGAGAGGTGCTAGTGTTGGCACGATTCATGCGATGCGAGACTACATTTGTAGTGGGAGCAATTAGTCGTGTAGTGACTGACGTTGGCCTTGAGCATAGGGATACTTTGTAGCGTATGGTGAGATACCTACAGGATGTGTGCGGCTTTGGTGAGGAGTATGGTGTTGATCTCTCTATACTTTCTCTACAATTAGAGTTAGATGCACACAAATTCAGTGAGCCAGTGGGCGTTGACTGAGGTCATACTTGTGATGGCCTTGTACAATTTTTGTACGGTTTTCTTTTCTATCTCACGACCACATTGACCTTTACGTGGGAGGTTGTTGGGGTAAAGCCCCATGTGGCCGGTTAGGCCAGGTGCCCGCCCACTATACTTATTCATTATGTACATAATAGAATAAGAGGGCTCACATGTAGAGAGTGAGTTTTAGCCCCTGCAAACACAAGGTCTCCTCTTCTCCTCTCTTCTTCATTGCTGCACACACTCTCACACGCTCACGCTCACGCACTTCAAAGGCAACTGCCTCCAGAGGGACGACACGGTTAGAGAATTTCAAGTTCTACTTGTATTTATATCTTTAACATTTCATTTGAAAAATATTTCTTTGTTGTGCAAAGCAAAGTGCTTTGACAAATTTACTATGAAGCAAGGCTTCTATTTCCTGCCACAATACTATACATTGATTTAGGATCAATGATAACGGCATGCATAGGAGATAAGCTCACAATTATGGTTTACAATGACCACCTATGATGTATCCATGTCGATACACATCGTTCCAAGCACATATGACATATGCTTACATTGTGAAGAATTTCATTGAAGCCAAGGGCTTATCACACTATTTTTAAGATATCCATGCATGGCATGCCAATATTGTGGACTCGTTCCATTCAAGCATGGTTTACGCTTCCACTATAATATCAGCTACTCGGTTCCAAAAGAATTGAGACTGTTATATTTTCTTGTGGTCGTTGTATAAAACTACAATGGTGGGCATTTTCTGTGCACAAGGTACTGGTAATAGAGATAATGCTTTTTGTGGATAGCAAGTAGGCATGGCCTCAATATCAAGCAAATATTTCATGGAGCGACATGAATATATTAAGAAAGTCTCCTAGTAGGTAATATCTTCTTGCAAACCCAAGAAAATCTAATATTTCCATTTTTATTGGGGTGTTAGGAATAATTATCTCTGTTTGAGGGGAGATATGATCATTTTGAGATTTAGTTGTGAATAAGATTCCAAGTATGAGATGATCTATGCTTAGTTGCAACAGTGATTGTGTCTCTCGGAGTAGTAATTGTAGGGGTATGATCCAGCTAATATAGAGTCACTTCATAGATGTTGAGGATCACAATTTGATCTCATCACAATTGTACTTTCAAGGAAAGAAGTATGCAATCTTCCATAGGATAGTGGACAAGTTCAACTTCCAAAGTTGATTTCAATCACTATTAGACACAGTAGACTATGTTAGTCATTGTTGACCGCTAGTTTCAACAATTTCCATGCAGAGTCTAACCAAGGGGTTTTACAATGTAGATTCTAACTAAGAAAAGGCAACACCTAGGGTTACCAATGTAATTTGCTTAATTTTCACTAATCTTTCAATTAGTATTAATAGGCCTTTTTGTTGGGAATTGTGGGCTTTGTCCTATGTTGGTGTGGGGAGCATGTGGAATAGGTACCTAAGGGAGTGGGTACCCATGGGGGTCACTACTAGAGAGTGTGGACTCACCTACAGTTAGTTAATGGATTCCTAAAGTGGCTTGAAAGGTCACCCACGAGTTTGCAATTTGGATGGGCTGATTTGGAGCCTTTGTATGATGTCATTAGTGATGCCAAATGAGATGTCTTTGCCAGCTCTATATAATGACCCCTTTGTACATACTTTCAAGTTGAATAAATCAATCAATCTAGCTTTGTATCTACATTCTACTCTATCTCTATTGTGTAATTAACTTTGTCATTCACATGTGTATACACCATGAATGCATCTCTTTTTAATCCTCCCTAAACTCTACAACTGGTATTAGAGATATTAGGGTGAGTAGCATCTCCTAATTATCGTGAAGATCCTTAACATCTCTATTCTACTCTTCCCATTGCATACCTCATGCCTAATTAGCATTT
Source organism: Adiantum capillus-veneris (assembly GCF_014529385.1). Lineage (NCBI taxonomy): Eukaryota > Viridiplantae > Streptophyta > Polypodiopsida > Polypodiales > Pteridaceae > Adiantum > Adiantum capillus-veneris. Next base: position 134,534,816 of record NC_140934.1, on the reverse strand, counting down.
TATTGGTTAGCATGAGCATGTTCTTGATTTTAAAGACTCTTGGGACACTACTCACTTGCTATTGGATGCTCAACTAGCATTAAGATTCATTAAATTAGTGCTTAGGTGTTTGTACTTGCATTTAGGAACATTAATAAAGTGATTTTTGGCTACCTTGGAGTCATAATTACTCTCTCATCAAACCCACACTTCAAGAACCACCTATATGTGGAGAAAGGCCTTGGGAAGGGATCTCTCTAGAGCCATGGCATGCTCAATTTGGTCATCTAGAAAGACTTCAACGGTGGAAGATAAAGTTTATGTGAAAACCTTGTCTTCTGCATCAGAGCAAGCCACTGAAAAGTGTGTGTGTGTGTGTGTGTGTGTGTGTGTGTGTGTGTGTGTGTGTGTGTGTGTGTGTGTGTGTGTCTCATTAAGTGTTCACATCCCCTTTGGAGGGATTTACCTAATCTTGAGGTCAAACAATCTTGGGGAGAAGCCAAATAAGTTTGCATCGTGGGCAGCCCTCCTAAATATGGTAAAGTCATACCACTTCACGTGGGCGGGCGGGCAAACTGGACCTCAAAGGGTCTTCATTTTGGTGCATAGGGCGCTAAATCCGCCCATCACACAGAGCAAGGCTGGGCACATCTCGCATGTCACCGATTAGCAATGCGTTCAGTCTTTCATTCTTGGATTGTTGCAAGCCAACGACCGGCTTATACCATCGCACCCTCGATCGTCTCTCGATTGGTCTTGGCCTATGGATCCAATTCCAACCGTTTCTGTTGTAGACCTAATTCCCCATGGCCCTAGTGTTTAGCAAAGGATGATTTGGAGTGGATGCACATTCATGACATTAACAGCTTCTAAAGCATTTTTCACTATATGTGCAATATCTCTATGAGATTAATTTTAGATCTATCAATCACCAATAGAGGTCATGTCGATTTGGATGCTTGGAGATCATCTCACTATAGTTAACCAAGATAGTTGTTCCAAAAAATATTGATTAATCAACAATAATGCAAGGAATTGTGATTCATGTTTACTAGTTATCTTGGAGGACTAGGTAGTTTACAAGTGTTGATCTTGTGCTAAAGGATATGATGAGTGCGTATGTTAGCACAAAGTAGCCCAACTAGAAAGATTACCTCTCTACTTGGAGTTTTCTTATCATGAGACAAAGCAGGTTGTTGATTAAGTTTAGCCTCTTCATGTTTAAATTAGGTACTCAACCTTGAACACCGGTTATGGTGCGGTTGTTTAGTAATGAAGAATGAAGTCAAGGACTTATAATTTTTTGATGAATTACATGAGCCAATTACTCTCATGGATGTGAAATGAGATACTCTTTTGGGTACATCTTAGTTGTGATAACTTGTTTATCATACTCAAGTGAGTTCTAAATGGAGTCTACGCGCTATGTTGGTTATGGGCCGATTACACATGACAGTGGAAAAGGTACAAAAATGTGGAAAATCAAGATGCTCTTATTGATTTTATTGAACCTCGTACAGAACCGTGCCCTAGTCAAAAGGACAAATGGATCCATGAGGGATGCCACTGTCAAAAACATTAGTGTCTTTTATGATGCTATCACCACTTTTGTTTTAACTTGTTGCACACAAGCTGCGAACAATCTATGTTCACTTAAGAGGTTTGTAGGAGAAAGTCACAAACTTGTTGGCAAGAAGTTGCGGCTCTGGTTCACTTGGGTGGGGAGGAGCCACAAGGGAATTGCACATAAGACAAACAATTTAAGGTGGGCACCTCATTCTTTGGTGAATCAATGACATGCTATGAGAGCTACAAACTTGACGGCTGTAGAGTGGAAGCCTTCACGTGAATGTGACCATTGTTGGTTTCAAGTGGGGCACTTGTGTGTAACCATGCCGGAACGTGAACAAGCTCCAAGAGGATTGAGTGAGAGGATTCTATGTCCTTATCAACCTTCTATTTTATACTTTTGAACCTAAGAGCCAAGTCTCTCTACCCACTAACATAAATTTCCCTTTTTATCAAATGAATCTATAAATCCATCCACAATTGGTCACGTACACACATTCTTGATAGTAACCTTTGTTTGCCAACTTCATATCTTATATGAAATGTAAAATTTCATTCCTCTTGGGTACATTGAAGCACTTGTTTGAATATGATTCACAAGAAGGCTTCATAATACATATGGGCATCTTCTCATTGAGTAGCTCTATCAACTTTGGCAAATGTGCTTTTAGAACCGAAATTGGATGCATATTCAAAAGTAAATGAGGTGTATTGAATATCACCGTAGATGCAACAACACTTATCTCATCTAGATTAAATGTCTTGAAAGCACTTATTTACAATTCTTCTATTCTTGTGTTAGAAACTCCTCAAAACCAACCTTTAGTTCCAAGATTCCATTGTGAACTTGTGTCTAATTCTTTTTGGATCCCTAAAATTTTGTTTGCAGAAAATCTTGTTCTAGCTTCTCCCTTAAATACAATGGTAAAGGTAATGCCACTAGTGTTACTTTTTTTGCCATGTCTTTGTACTTGGTCTCTACCTGCACTACAAGTCCTTCATTGGCATTGAAACCTTCGTCATTTTCAAAATCTTAAATCACTTCATACATTTCCATAGAGGACACTTCCACAACTTTGCTTCCATCTTGCATGAATCAATTATAGCCTCAATATCATACATGGTATCTATATACAAAACATGCTCAAGGATTCTTGAAATATATTCACTATTCTCTTTGAATCCATTTTTTTTAATCTCTTTGTCCACACTATATGCATATTTGCATTCACTACTTTCATATCCTCAAGCTTCATGAAACATACTGACCCATCCTTAGTTAGCCCTTGAACACTTGCAGAAAAATACTCCTCTACATTGGCATCAAGTGAGAAACTTTTTCTTTTTGTACCATTGCCATCCCACTTACAATGGTACCCTCATCTCACTGTAATCCCTAAACATTTTTTTCACCTTTGGTAGAGGATGCTACCGATACTGTCATGGTTCACACACAAAATCAAGAATTGGATAAGTTGTCTTAGATCTCTATACATTATCCTAGCATAAGAACAACCATCGCCCAAGATATTTGTTTCCAGGTGGTTGTGATGTATGATTGCCCAAGTATCAGAGAATTAGTAGACATCTCCTAATGAAAGATTTTTTGTTCATCTTCAACATTGCCAATAGTCACCTTCACATTTAACAAGCCCCATACACATTTCCTAATGAGTTTTTGGAATCTCTTATCATCCAATTGTGATTTTTCTACTGACCCTTGTCCTTCATGTAAATACTCTTTGGGACATGAGATTGATTACAGAGTGATGATCTATCAATGCAACAACATATGGGTCCTCAAGACCACCCACCTTGACCAAAGTCTCCATTCTAGATCTTGCCGAATGACTTTTAAAGTGGTGGTTGGTATGTGTGGCTTCATATTTATTCTTTATCATCATCATTCACATCTACAACATGCTTCTCTCTTCCAAAAGATTAGTAACATCTTAACACACTATCATCACATTCCTTCTCTTGTACATGTAGCATTTGTGCCTTCAATGGCTCTCCTTCACCCTGTGATTGTGGAGAAATAGACTCCACAATAGTCAACCTCTTCCTTTTTATTATATCTGTAATCTCTCCATGGAAATCACGCAATTTTTTTTTCCAAGAGCTTCACCAAAAGTAAATGTAGCCTTATTGTTCAACATCCTGTCTTGCAATTCCTTCTTCAATTTTTTAGCAGCTTTGATGTTAAATTGTTGCTTGTAAGCATGGCCCTTTTCTTTGCAACAAGTACTTTCACTTGATCTGTTATGATTTCCTAGTTTAAATAAATGAGTGTCAGATTTTTGAGACCAAGCATGAGGAGATTGATTCAGCCCATACAAATATTTATTGCATTTGCACACTTTTCTTTCTTTCCTTTCTTAAAAAAAGCATGATGTATCACCATCCAAGAAAGCGGTAACAATGTCTAATTGATGTAGATACCATCCAAAATTGAGTTATCAATGCACATTGAAAATGACTAGTAGTCATATGACAAGTGGGAGAAAATTCTCTGCATAGTCAATGCCTTTTTGCTATGCAAAACCTTTTCCAACAAATCTAGCCTTGTAGCAATTAATCTCACCATCCATATTATGTTCAATTCATCAACCCACTTTATACCAATGGCCTTCTTTCCGAAGGTGGTAAATGACATAAATTCCATGTTTCATTTTCTCTAAATGCGTCATATTTAGATTGCATTGCAACCATCCAATCTTCTAAATTCTTTGCTTCATCAAAAGAAAGAGGTTCTCCTTCATCAAATAAACTAGAAACATCCACAACATGACAATTTGACGCCTATGATGCATGTCAAGAACCTGAACGAGTACGTCTAGACATAGGTGCATCCAAATTATGATCACACAAAGTATGCGACATCCATAAATCTGGCATACTTCTAGCCTCTTCATTCTCAACCCTTTCCACATCAAATACATCATGTACATCTACATTAATAATAGGCTCACCTGTAACATTTTGAAAACCCCCATAGGTTGTAGATTTTTATCAATAGAGCTTACATTCAAGTTTTCGCCATTAAAAAGGAAACAAAGTGTCATAAATGTCTAGTGAGATTACATTATTGTATTTGGTACATGATAACAAAGGTTGAACAGAATTTTCCTCAAATACAATATCTCCTGAAACCAAGGTACCTTTTTGTGTGGATGGTATAACCTATAACCTTTGCTTTTAGGACTATACCAAATAAAAAAGTGTTTGATAGCCTTATTTGACAAAGGGTATCCAGAATACATTTAGAGACATTTTGAGTCATATCCACAAATTGCTTGAAACACATGAACACTTTGAACTTAGCTTCAAGTGGATACACCCATGCACACTTGGAGTTATCATCTCAATGAAAATAATGAAATACAGGTAATTACCAAGGATGAAATTTGCATAGGCTCACAAACATCACTAGGAACTTGCATGTAGCTCCTACTGAACTGTCATTTGGAAACTTTGAACATTGCATCTTAGACAAAATGTAGCTTCCAAATACATGCTTAGAATGTCCTTCAAGAGGGGATAACGAAGCAACCATATTAGATGTCTACAAACATAGCAAATCAAAAAAATTAGGATGCCCAAAACATTAGAGAGGGGGAATGAGGGATACACCCAGCACAGTACCAGTTGCCTCTCTATAGACAAGGGCCACCTATGCCCTGGTTAATACACACACAAACACACAATCTGCTAGGGCCACTATTGCACACACTCATACATGAACACCTCTGACCACACACATCCCCTTTGAGATCAACACCCACACACAATCAACAATGCTCTTATCCCACATACCACTATCGCACACAACCTCCCTCTCTCTCTCTCTCTCTCTCTCTCTCTCTCTCTCTCTCTCTCTCTCTCTCTCTCTCTCTCTCTCTCTCTCTCTCTCTCTCTCTCTCTCTCTCTCTCTCTCTCTCTCTCTCTCTCTCTCTCTCTCTCTCTCTCTCTCTCCACACACACACACAAAAAATGGCCCGAGGGTACACTCACACACTATCACCAACAAACAAAGAGTAGCAGAAGCAAAGAAGAAGGCAAAGGGGAAAAGAGAACCCTTGATTGGCTATGGATCTCAATCATTTAAAAAGAAAACATGGTATAACGCTCCTCTGTTTGACATCATGGGCTTCATCCTTCCCTATGAGGCAAAAATCCCCCCACATGAGTAAAAAGGGGCCCGTTCTAGGGGAGAATTGTACATTTTTAGCATGTTGTCTCTGATTGGACATCTTTCCATGGAATGTGCTTTCCTTTAAAGGGCGGTCACGCCCCTTCCCGACTTTTCTTACTCTCTCTCTTCCATGGGATTTCATGGGAACACATCCCCATTCCCTTAAAGAGATAATGAGGTTGCTATCGTGTGTGTGTGTGTGTGTGTGTGGGCGGGGGGGGGGGGGGGGGGGGGGGGGGGGGATCTTTTTTCTAGCACATCAAAAGGGGAGGTCCTTATATCCCCCCATGTGTGAATTATCCCCAACCAAGCACCACCAAGAATGACCACTAACACCAATAGCCTCGTTAGACAATGGCCAATGCCAGCAGAACACCGCCATGCTGCCCCATGAGCAAGAACTCTGCCATAGTTGCACCCCATGCGCAAGAACTCTGCCACAATTGCGCCCCACAAGCAAGGAGGGGGAGGGAGCGATAGCTCCCCTCTCTCCTCTTAGAGACCTCAAATGGAGTTATACTCCAATATATATACCTTGCTTCTTTTGGACTCCATTGGCGCATATGGGTTTATTTGTTTGCCATGTGGTGACTCCTTGTGCACTGCACTCCCAAGGCCATGGAATAGTTATGAAAGTCAAACACAAAAACCTTTTTTCTAGTGCACATTTGAATTGCTCCCATTTCATGCTCCAGTGTCAGATGGTCAACCTGTAAATCCCCATTAGATTTCCAAGTTGTTGTCTTTGAACTACAAGAACTCCACTACACTTTGACAAACTCACAACGGTGAATGACAGGTTCCAACATTGGAAACCCATCTGTAGTCACCTCCCTCATACTAATTTTCAGCTTCCATCTTTAACATCTAGCTCCACATACTTTGTACTACCTTTGAAATCTCTAGCAATGACAAATCATCTAAAGGCACGCTCTTGGAAAAACGTCAATTATTTGTATCTTGACCATTCGCGATCCAATTGCCGATCCAAAAAGACTAGCATGCTCCATAAACTGAGCTATTGTGACCAACCCCAAAAGCACACATACATCCCGATCACTACACTATACTCGTCCGCCAATCCAGTGAGAATTGACAAAGCACTTTTGTCTTCAAAATGTTATATCTTGAGCTATACATGCTCTCTAGTTTTGTAGTGTCGAATTCAATAAACACCTTTTGTGGTTGAGCATAAATGTTCCACAAGTGGGCTGAGAAATGATAAAGTTTCAATTCCATGAGGGGGGGAAAGCAAGGCCATAGGCATCTACAAGTGCATGTTGGAGTGATAAAGTAGGTATGACCTTCAAGGGTAGATAGGTGGATCCAGATGCAAATTGTCCTCAATGCTGGAAACAAACACCCATACCACATGTGACATTATTTTCAATATCACTAGTTCCTAAGTGGAGCAACTATATAGTTATCCAGAGGATATGAGTAAACGCTAGAGAGGGGGAATAGGGAACACACCCAACACACAAAATATCTGCCTCGCTATAGCCGAGGGATGCCACAGCACCCCTAACCTCTCCAATAACACCTTCAAATTGGCTAATTTGCACTAACAACTTCACTTTAGCACATAGAACAACTATCTCACACCTTGCAAAAAACACCTTGCAGCACAAATGCACCCACACTGCTCAACTCACCCTTTCCGACTCACAAAGCACCCCAATTCTGCCCTCTTGGTAGCACCCTTCAAGCTGTAGGCAAACCCTTTGCAAGCACCAATCAATACACAAAGAGCGAGAGAAAAGGAGGGGAATGGGGAGAAGCAACACGAGAGATAGGGGCAAATATGTGGTATTATTGCATAGGGGAATAGTACAACCAAGTATGGAGATTCAATGGCAAGCTGGACACTACAGAGGCTTGCAACTTTCAATCACACACTCCGGCAAAAAAGCCCTCAAATTTTTGTATTTACATCCTTTTATAGGGGTTTCTCTAGGAGGTTCAAAAAAGAAATGATGGGTGTGCTTCTCCTCCCGTGCACTTCACTTGTAGCTTCAATTAGAATTTCCTTGCATTGCCACCACTTGGCATAGTTCATTTTTGGAAATAATTACATGGTGTGCACATTCTCCTAATGTCCCTTCAATTTGGCCATCCGGCTTGCTCTCCTTGGACATTTGAGTTTTCTCTCTTGCTTTTCTCTTCCCTTGCTTGCTCTTTGGACGTCCTTGGCCTCACTCTCCATCCACTATGGAACTACCCTTTTCCATGAGGGGGGGAGGCAATAGCGAGGTCGCTATTGCCCTCCCTTGCCTTCAAAAATTTGGGGGCCTTAACGGACACGGGAACCACAGCTAGGGTGGATGCCACATCATCATCACCTCCACGCTAGCGCGAGCGCCTCTGCACCACCGCCACGGGCCAAAACCGCCTCCATGCGCCACGCGTAGCACCCGACAGGGCCGCCCGCCACTCGCCATCGCCAACGGGAGGGAGCTCCCCTCTCTCCCCTCTTGTGTATATTAGAGGGCCCATGGCCCAGTATATATACCGCAGCATCCCCGGCCCTCCATTCGCATATGGGGAAAATACCCGCCACATGGCAGCCCCTCAGAACTCAAGCCTCAAGGCTTTGGAAAAACAAAAGCCACTTTTTTTATATAAAAAAACTTTGTTTCCTCTAGCTTGCCCTGTCTGCTCACTGGCCCCTGATGGTCCATTTGCCGAGCCGTAGAACCAGGCCGCAAGCTCACCATGCCGACTTGAAAATGCCCGGCTCCAACCGCATTTTGGGATTTCCCAAGACCCCATACCGAGGGCGCAAAAATTGATCAACGCATCTTCAACCAACATTGGACAAAGAAACCCAATCTTCCGACTGCTGTAATTTTTTTCGGGCTCCGTTTAACGTGCAGCCACTTTGTGCTAGCTCTGTACGATGCATACCCTGCTCTAGAACTTTGTCCGTGCTCAAAAGATGCCAGATGGCACATTCTCAAATGCGAGTAAGTGGGCTCCGACCCGGCCTCCGAAAAAAATTCAACTGACTGTATCTTGCTAACCAGAGCTCCGATTCGCAATCTGAAAAGATGGGTAGGCTCCATAAGCTAAGCTCTACACATCTATACCTTGACTTCCACTTGGACCACCTGTCTCCAGTTGTCCTGTCCGGTAAGAATCTGCAAACCACTGAAACTTCAACCTTCAATAACTTAGGCCCGTAGCTCGGTTTGATGAGCTATCTGGACCTGCTGCTTCAGCACTTCAAGCTCTTCATTCCTGGACCCAAAAGTTGCACCTTTCATCTCCTTCATCTGCTACCCAAATTAGCCCTCCATGGAACCTTCCTTGGCCTATAAGCCGCATCAGGCATACCGTCTTCTGTTGCTACCTGTCATTCCAGGATTCTCCTAGCTGCTCGAGCCCTTTGCCATGCTTCTATTAGCGTGCATACATCTGCCCATGCCACCTTCTAGAGTCGACACACTTTGGATGCACCATCATTACCCACCCCCCTGTTGAGCATTAATGCTCAACCACATAAAAGCTTTTATTCCACTACTAATTGCAAAACCTGGCAAACACTATGAGAATACTAAAACCATATGTACATTGTTTTATTGCACCCTATTGCCAAACCTTCAAGTGGGTTGCCCTGACCCCTGCATAAGAATGTGATGCACTACTGGCACCAACTCCCTTTCAAAAAAGAGCTGTGTAAGGTCCCGTCCACTTTCTCTTGAACTTCTTCTGAAATGTGAAGTCAAGATAACTCTCGTACTTCATCACTAGATCGCCCTTCTCAATCCGCTTGGCTGGCAAATGTTGGTTGAACTTTGCTACCCTTCTTTCTCACTGCTTTACATAAAAATCTGCCGCTGCCTCATGATCCATCTTCAAAGTTTCAAGACTTGTAGTCCTATCCTGCAAAACATCTTGATGAGTCTTATCGATTCGCCACAAACCTTTGAGAACCCCTAGTTTGCACATGCACAGGCAGGACCGTTGATTATAATCACTATTGGACACGATAGACTATGTTGGTCCTTGTTAACTGCTAGTTAAAGTAGTCTCCATGCATAATGTAACCAAGGGGTTTGACTGCTAAGGCAACACCCAAGGTTACCAATTAATATTTGTTTATTTTCACCAATCTTTCATTTAGTGTTTCACACGTCAAAGAGATATTAGGTCTTTTGAGGGTAGATTTTTTGGTAATATACCTTCCAGGTTGTACCATTCAAGTTTGAATATTGCACTTGACTACGGGTAAGTGAATGTTGTGTTCAACCTCCAGGTACATATATAATTTAGTTTCATTTCATTTCTAAATATGCTTTGATTGAGTTTTCCAAATAGGATGTATATGTTGGAATGCTTTCATCCGTTTTTCTCTTCACACACATGACAAGGTCATATAGGAGCAAAGAATTTTTGGACAGTAGTGTACTAGATACATTTCTACACCTTGTCGTTATGGACCCACATGATAAGCTCCGTTTGGAACATGTTGTCACAAGGAATATAACATGGTCTAGGAATTCATGGAATTCAATTTAACCAGTGTAGAGAAAAGTTTATGAGCATCTCTCTCGCTCATGTCACTGAGTGTTCACAGTTACCTCCCTACACAAGTACATCTCGTGCTTGATGGATGTTATTTTTTTGGACAACCTTACATGAGACATATTCCACATGTAGAGAATATGAGTTTTTGGGACCGAAACTAACACCCATTATTTCAATTATATGTCGCAAAAAAGTCTTTAGGTGCTAGTCTCAACAAGAGTATATTCATTGGACAATCAAGGGGGTGGGTTTTGATATGATATAGCCTTCTATAGTGAAAAGCATGTACCATTTCAAATGGTAATTGTAAGACCTACATGGTACAAAGGAGCAGATCTTTGGAAAAACTTTCTCCATTTTGGTACTTGCTCTGAACACTCTAAACTCAAGCTATGGTTGGTTTTGGGATTAAGTTTGAGTGGAGCTTCCATGGTTGAACTGCATGTCATTTTTTTGTGTTTCTCCTTTACATAAGTGGTGTGTGTTTTTACTTTATTTACAAACTCTCACAACCAGAGGCTCGCTCCCTTCCTAGCCGAACTGCAAACTTCTCAACACCATTGTGTCATTAGCTTGGAAGAGAGCAAAGGAAAGATGGGGCACTATTGCATGGGACACATGAAATAAAATTATGCTTGAATGATGGTATGACCAAATTTTTCATCAAGAGCTTGTAACAAACCAAAATTTCAAACATCATAAGGCCATGTAACCATATAAGCTAGAAATTTCTCAATCTTTCTACGCAATGAACCAATGGCTTGGAAAAAATTAGAATCTTGACCCATTGTTTCAATATGCCAAAAGTTTATGTTTGAATCTCCCCTTCCCCTTTGTGGACTACTTGGAACAACTCAAGAAACCATTCATTAAGGACCATAACAAAGTTCATTAACATCATAAAGTGCTAGATCATTAATCATTAGGAGAAATATGAACCTTGCATGGGCCTTGTAAGGAATCCTAATTTTTAGGGATTAAGATTGATGTTGTTTGGGGTTAAGGAGGCAAGGGCATTGAAGAAGGTAGTTTTGAGTAAGCTTTTCTAGCCTTTTTTTTAGACAAATGTAGGATGTGACCTAAGGGGTTACTTTCTCTCTCTGGCTTTTTTTAAAGTGAAGGAAGCATAAGGGTGTGACCACATCAGCAAAAACGTGGGTCACTAAGAGTCAAAATTTGACTTTTTTTTAAAAAAATCATTTTTACTTATTTTTTATTTAAAACTCCCTCCCAACATATATACATATCCAAAAATCATTTTTTGACCCATTTTTTAATCCACAAGCTTAGAAAGTCCATTTTTTCAAAAATCTTTTCTCCCAAAAAGTAAAAACACTTTGTTCTCTCCTCCTCCTCCCTCCCTCTCCTCTCCCTCCCTACCCCTACCTTCCTCCTCCTCTCCAATCTCTCCCTCCCCTCCCTCCCTCCTTCTCTCCTCCCATCTTCCTCAATCTCCTTACCCCTCCCCCTCTATCTTTTCATCATTTGCTTCCTCACGCAACAGCTTCCATGGTGCTCACGGACATCACAAATGGTTTTCTTCCACCACCATGTACTCCGCACACCAAAAGCATACATATTCGCTTACCCACGGCGTTTGCACCGAAGACCACTAGTGAGGGTGATCAAAGGTCATCACAGGAACGTCGCACCGCTTGTGAGACCAATGTTGACATTTGGGTGGTGGTCATTTGTACCCTTACGATCCTATAAGCCGCTTCCATCCATCCTTTAATAGCCTTTCGATATTTCTTCAATTTCTTGGGAGGGGAGAAGCAGGCTTGTTAAGCTATTGCAAGCGGTTGTGTATGGGTGTAGGTGCTTCTTTGCATATGTGGATGCACGAATGTCAAGCTCTTCACCTCAAGACGACGGCATTACAAGAGAGTGTTGCCTCTTCGGAGAGGGTGGTTAAAACTCTTGAATAACAAATGCAAAAAAAGGAGTCCCACATTCAGAAGCTTGCCAACACCATCACATACTTGAAAGAAACACCCCTTGGTGCAAGGGAACGCAAACGTACGTATTCATCCATTGAAACTCTTGCACATTTGGGAGGAGCACGCAAACAACGAGTGAAAGCCACAAGGTGATTTGGTCTCTACTTGCATGATGCATTCTTACTTCACACTATTTTCTAACATTTATTTTGATTTGTTGCTAGAAACTTCATCCAGGAGGCATGCGGTGGGACAAGCCAAGATGATCGAGTCAACCTTCTCACTGGTTGTCTCAATACCCAAGATGTGATTTCTATCTTACAATCACCTGGAGGTAAGCACATTAAGGATGCAGTCACCAAGGACCTTATGCGTAAATTGAGAAATGTGGTTAGTGATGACGACGTGCAACAAACTTGTGATGAGGCTGGAATCAGCACCAAAGCCTATCAGGCTATTTTCCAACTCCTAAAGGATGCCCTCAAAGAGCATGGCATTGTGGAAAACCTACTTCCCGTTCCTCACAAGGTCAACCTCGCAAAGAAGGCCACAAACGAAGATTTGTTCTCCCGTATTGGGACATACCTACACATTGAGGGCACAATGCCAACTTCCCTTTATGCTTCGTGCGCAACAAAGACAAGGGGAAAAGGTAAGAAACAATCCATAAGACCTTCGGAAAAGGGCTTTCCTTACACAATGTGGAACAATATTTTTGTGGATCTTAGAAGGCTTCAACAAGCCATGCTTAGATTTTACGAGTTACCTCAAGAAGGTGACACACTTTACTTTTTTCTTTGGTATTATTTTTATCATAGGCTTTGAAGTTTAAGGTCTTGGCACTATTTATTTTGTAGTGCTTGGCACAAAGGTCGCTTTTGTGCTGAAACTCGATGAGTGTCAAATAGTGAAAGGCCGAAGGTTAGAGAGGCTAAGTGTCACTCTAATGAACGAGGCCCTTTTGCAAACCAAGCGAAGGGATTTAATTGAGCCATCTTCCACCCCATCTTTTAGCATGCAATCACAGAAAGATATTTGGTGGTTGGGTGCTATTGAGGTGCCCAAAGAGACCAATGGAGTACTTTCATGGATTTTTGAAAGAACTCCATGGATCACAGAAGTAATACACTCCTAAATTGCAGGTCAGAAGTTGGAGATTGAGGATTTTGGTAGTTATGATGTGCACTCAAGGGTACAAACCTAATGGACAAAAAATCACATAAGAGCATTGCAAAGGTCGGTTCCATGCTTCCATGGCAAGGGCATGGAGAACAAGGGTTAGATTGTCGTGATGTCAGAGATGAAGGTAGAGAATGGGAAGCGTCTATTCTGAGATGTCCCATGCTCAATGCCCCAGACCGTGATCAAAAGGACCACGCTTGGAATCCAATCTTTCCATTTCCTCTATCGAATGCACATTTTTGTACATTACACGCATTCATGCCCATTTTTGATAGGCTATTGAAGCTCCACATTGACTATACTTTCACAATGAAACCATTGGAAAAGTCGCAGGAAGCGATCGAAAGAGTGGAGGTACTCTTGAATTCCATTGGCTGTCACGGTGGAAATGTGTCTATTATTGCTGCAAAGAACACGGGGGAGGCCCATGAAATTTCTCAACAAGTGTCAATGAGTGGACAAAAAGCTAGACACTTTTTGAAGAAAGTTTCCCAAGGAAAACCAAGTCGATATGATGCTCAAAACAGCTCCAACCAGTAGGCAGGTAACCTTTGGGAGCTTTGGAAGGAGTTATGCAAAGCTTTGAAAGGAGTTATGCAAAGCTACTACTGACAATGATTCAAATGGCGAGCTTGCAACAAGCGCAAGCAAGTTTGGGCACATTTTGATAAAATAGTCAACCTTATGGGCCTTAACAGCACAACAGAAGAACAATGCCAATCATTTCAAGAAGCCTTGGCGGATTTTACCAAGGTCTTCACCCTTTTTTGGGGTGAAAATAACATCACACATTACATGGTAAGCCATGTTACGTGGTGTATTTATTACAAGGGATTGTTTTTATTAAATAATGTGAATCGTTTACTCATGTGAACAACATATCTTGTTTGCGCATGGTGCATTTTTTATGCACAAGTATGGATCGCTTGAAATTTTTAGCACTCAAGGAATGGATAAGTCCCATTATCGAGCAAGGGCAGTGTACTTCAAAAATACTCGAGGGCAGTGTACTTCAAGGGCAGTGTACTTCAAAAATACTCGACATGGTGGTGGAATGGTGCAATCCAATTATTTGGAGGAGATGTTCAACTGGTTTTTTCGCACAACATTTGCTCGTAAGCTCATAATGGAGCGTGCGCGACAATCCAAGATTGCTAGTGAAGTGCGGAAATGGAGTCGTCAAGAGCATAGAAACAAGTGGCAAATGTCGCAAGGTCCCGCCAAGCATGCTGCATGGTGGCGATGCAGAGTGCGACAAGGATCAAAGTGGATTCTACATGAGTCACTACACGTGAACGCAGGGTCCAACTCTTAGTGACATGTTTATTTTAAAAATAATAGTTTTTCTTTCAAAATTAGTGTGAACAGGGCCCTTTTTAAATGGACCCTTATCATTATTGCATAATGTCATAAACCACTCATTTTTTAAGAACAGGTGAGCTCTTACCATACAAAATGGTGTGCACCAAACAAACCACGAAAGAGCATCCGCCTGCCAACAAAAACACCCTCCAAGGATGTGAGAAGTCAGCATGGCTTAAAGGCACAAGAAAACGGCCATGAACACCTGGCCGTTCCAAGAACTCTTCTGGCAGTGGGCATGGTAATAGGGCACCAAAGTCATCGAGGGTTGTCGAATCTCCACGTCCTCAAGATATAACACTTAGAAAAAGAATGAAGCAACGTGCCCAGCGCTGGAGAGAAGAAGCGGGTCAACAAACAACAGAGTCCGATAGGGAGGAGCCGTCGCGCCACCAACACAAGCAGGACCATCCAGGACTGGGGTGGTCCATACAGACACTGAATCAGAGAGTGAGCCACCATGACTGCAAGGTGATATACCGCGCACACATCGGGTGCCCGTTGGGGGGAAGACACTGCCTCGAGGCCAGGGAGCTCTCCCCACAGCACAAGATCGAGAGCCAAGGGAAGAGGATGAATCAGAAGAGGCTATAGATCCAGCCCCTAAGCATATAAACAGGCGCAAGTCTAAGTTTTTCAAGAAGCCTAAACGCCGCCAGCTAGCAAATGTGCAAGTGCCCCCAAGACAACCGTAGCGGCGCTGAAAAATAGCAAGGGCATTCGCAGAAATCCGCCACTACCAGAAGACTACAGAGCTTTTGATTCGACGCGCTCCCTTTGCTCGCACAGTGAAGGAGGTGCTTCAAAACTATGGAAATCAGTATAGAATGCAAGCAATAGCGCTAGAGGCTATTCAAGAAGCTGCAGAGGCCCACTGGTGTAGCAGACTTCTCTACCTAGCTTTTAGAGAATTAAGATCACATAATCAATTTCAGAGAGTTGTTTTTCCAATCAATTGCTTATGATCACATAATGAGCATTATGCCATCAAATCATCAACAAACAACATAGTTTTTGAGAAATTATTTAAAGATTTTAGTGCAAGAACCATGCACATTTGGCCACATTTCGACAATATGGTGAATGCTATAGAAGAGACATAGCAATGGAGAACATGGGTTTGTAAATGAGACAAAAACGCATATAGTTTTATATCTTGCAAATGAGTTGTTGAATGGGCAAAAAAGCAACAGCATCCATCTGGCTTAGCTCATTTTCTACAATGTGAGACAAGGCGTTGGGGCACTAGCGAGGAGTCTCATTGACTATGTAGCCCCAATCGTGAATTAATGGAGTTGTCACATGAATGGTCTTCCCAATTTCATTTTATGGAAAGTGCATTCATAGTCAATCCCACAAGATGTGACCTATCACTTCTTCTAGAAACCCAAAGGCCTTTCCTTGTGCCCATTTGCAAGTTGTAATTTCATTCGAGTCTTTTTTATTGTTGGTTTTCCCTAAGCTTCCCAAATCTATTTAGTAGCAATTGCAATCCCTACTCCATTGTCTAGGCAATAGGATGGCTTTCCTCACATTTTCCACCATGAGCCCCCTACACACATTTCCCTCGATTGTGACACTCATTTCCTCCATTCTTGAGCGTTAACAATCACTCGTAAACTCCACACATCCCATAATATGAGATGTTGCTTTGATCTCTTAAGTCATATATAACCTTCTAGGAGGATAGTGATTATGTTCCTGTTTACAATTATGTAAATGTATAATGGTACGTGTCACCTTGATGAAAGTCGTGATAATAATTTATCACCTAATCATCAGTGTGATGGTACATGATGTGAGTAATTGAATGGTGGATTGATATTTATTCTTGATTAGGCTTGTTTTACTCAACTTTCATTACATGAGCTGCTGGCCCCTGATTTCTTGACTGATATTGCTTGGTCTCACTTGCTGGTCTCATGGATGATGGACCCCAAAGGAGATGCATCGACAAAAAGTCACACAAGTTGTTTTCAGGGAAAAAAGTCACAAATGTTGTTTTTCAGATCCCATAAAAATTAGAAGGCTATGCTAGTGTTTGAACTCAAGACATGCCGGCCTTGAGTTGAAGAGTCGGCTACCAACAATGGCAGCTGGTGAAGCGCCGAAGGCACGGATAACAGCCTATGTGGTGTTCACATGCCTCATGGCAGGCTCTGGGGGCCTCATGTATGGCTATGACCTTGTCATTGCTGGTAATTAATGCTCTCTTTATTACTCTGATCATTTTCTCTCCGCAATATTGTGGGACTAACTTGCATTCAATATACACAGTTTATGTAGGCTGCTATCCATACAAATTTGTGTAGATTGCCATCACCCACAAACTTTTATATTGTAATGCGTTAAACTAGATAGTTTTTTCTTTTTCTGCTGCTGCCCACAGGCGGAATCTCGATCATGGACGATTTTCTGTCGAAGTTCTATCCCAATGTATACATACTCAAGAAGAATGCAAAGGAGGACAATTACTGCAAGTATAACAACCAAGTCTTCCAGCTGTTCAGCTCCAGCCTTTATCTAGCAGCTTTGATAGCCACTTTCTTTGCATCAGTGGTTAGCAAAAGGCTGGGAAGAAAGGTTTCGATGCTATGCGCAGGCATATTCTACATTTTTGGTACCGCCATTGGCACTGCTGCACAAAACGTTGCTATGCTCATATTTGGTCGGGTTCTTCTGGGATGTGGTCTTGGCTTTGCCAACCAGGTACAGATGTAGCATTCTTGAGTGTGTGTCTATCTCCCACAGAGCTAAGATAGCTTCCATTTTAATGAATAATTGAGCATATAACATGCAGGCGGTGCCCGTGTACTTGTCAGAGATAGCGCCTCCGAGAATCAGAGGAGGCTTGAATATGCTGTTTGTGGTGTACACTAGCATAGGGATACTCTCAGGCAACATAGTGAACTACTTTGCAGCCAAAGTACATCCATGGGGATGGAGGCTCTCCTTGGGAATAGCAGGAATACCAGCTCTACTTCTGACTCTCTTCAGTCTCATCCTAGTGGAGACCCCCTCTTCGCTCATAGAGAGGGGGAAGCATGACCAAGCAAGAGATGTGCTACAGAGGATCCGGGGGACCACGGAAGTCTCTGCCGAGTTTGACGAGCTTCTAGATGATTCTCAAAGACTCCAGGGCAGTAGCAACTGGGAGGGCTTCAGAGAGTTCTTTTGTGAGAGGCGGCATAGGGGTGAAGTGGTAGTAGTTTGCCTGATACCATTTTTCCAGCAGGTGGCAGGAAATGATGCCATCTTGTTCTATGGGGCTTTCCTCTTTAAGCTGGCTGGCTTTGGTGATGACGCATCCCTCTACTCAGCCATCATTACTGGTGGTTGCACATTCCTTGCGTGCTCCGCATCCACCCTTTTCGTTGATAAAGTCGGCCGGCGTCGGCTGCTACTCTTTGGCTGTGCTTTGATGGCTTCCTCTTTGGTATGAAGAGGTTTCAAAGTTTCTTCTTATGCTGTTTCAACTCTGTCCCAAGTTATTGAGGTGTTTGCTCTTGCCACAGGCGGTGGTCGGCAGCATCTTTGCAGCCAAATTACGCGGCGATGTGAAGAAGCTACCAACAGCAGAGAGTGTGACAGAGGTGGTGATGGTTTGTGTCTTTGTTATTGGCTTTGGAGCATCACTTGGGCCACTTGCATGGCTCATACCCAGTGAGATCCTCTCTCAAGATGTTCGGTCGGCGGGGCAAAGCATTGCCGTCTTTGTCAACATGCTCTTCAAGTTCATCATAGCACAGACATTCTTGTCCATGTTGTGTGCCTTCAAGTTTGGGGTTTTCTTCTTCCTGGCAGGGTGGAGTGTTGTGCTAGCCATGTTCACCATACTCTTCTTGCCAGAGACAAAGCATGTGCCTATATACAAGATGGAAACCTTATGGCAGGACCATTGGTTCTGGAAGCAAATTGTGGGCCCACCATTACCACCAAATCCCATACTCTGACTTCTCTTCATCAAGATTGTTCGGCAATTTCCCAGCTTTCATTAATGTACTTCTTTTCAAGATATATTTTTCCTTATTTTTAAAGAAGACATAAGTGTTAAATTAAAAGTATGAAAAAAAATATACTGAACACAGGTCTCAAAGACAAGGAAAGCAGCAGTCCCATGCATAAGGTTACAAGGCTTTACAGTCTTCAATCATGAGAAGTCTTTTATGAGAATATGCATTGAGCATCAAAGAATACCATTTCTACCAATTTCTATATATTGGACTTCAAGGGTTCTTGCAAAACAACCTTCATCATGGTTAAAGTAAGGTCTGCACATCTTCTAAGGTCAGATAGCATCAGAAAAGAGTTAAAAATCTTTAGAGTTCCTAAATAATTCATTATTTCTTTGACACCACTTGTGCCCAAAAAAAGTGCAACTCCGAAAGCTCCAGAATGAAATGTCAAGTCCTTTGCAGACTCTTAGAAGAATTTCCTAGGAGGTAAATGGGGCAGGATGATGAGAGCAGCAACATTGATGGAAAACTTTGATGAGAAACTTTGAGAAGCTTGCTAACTTATCTTTCTATTTATGCACTAAGAAATACACTCTTTGTTGTGCCTCGAGCTTCTTCATCTTCCCCAAGATGTGTGTGCATCTTTCCAACCCTACCTCCAACAATTGGTGTCAGAGTAGATTGTGTCCTCTTGAGCATAGTTGCCAATGTGTTCAAGATTTCAATTTGAGCTCGTTTTGGCCCCCGTTTTCACTAGAGCAAGTATCGCGCTAACAATTTTGTCCTTTCGGACAAATTTTTTGTCAGTGTAATTTTTTGTAGAACAAGTCCCTTATAGTCCACTTCGGGTCGTGCTCAATCGCATATGTTAGTTCTTTTTTATTTTTCCTCTTTGGCGCAGCTTTTACATCAGGTACAGTCACTCGCCATGGCTGACAACAACAAGGATGTTTTCAAGATGTCTATTGTTGCTGAGGGAAAATTTCCGATGGGGATAACTCTAAGACCATGAGGAGTTTGAACCTATACTCTTCATCCGTCCATTGCCTTTATATAGGCACCCTCGAGCCATTCAAACTAGCCCTTCTAGCGTCTGGCCCTTGGCGTGACATAACTCCCCCCTTGGAGAGTGCTTTCATCCTCAAAAAAAAAGTGGGAGATTGCTTCACAAAAACACTAATGTTTTCCTCAGTGGCACATTTTTCACTCTCTCTTTTCACTTGACTTATGCTTCTTGACGCACATGATAACGTGTAAGTAGATCATGATAATTCAGAATACGCTCACATTCATGCAGCTAGATTGGAGGTCCAATGAAATCAACTAAAATCTTCTAGTCAATGACATTGGTGTCCCTATGTAAGCGTTTGTGTAAACAACTTACATAAACTACCGATGAATGCGAGAATGTGCATATAATAAGAGTTTGTAAGCCATTTTTCCAACTCACTAGAGTATTTTGAAGGGCCTACAAAAATTGAAGATAATTTAGGTGTTGACCCAGTCTTCAGACTACTTGTTGAATGATGTGTCACATGTAAAAGTATCGCATTTCCTTCCATGAAGCTAGCGTGCCAACGTTTCTCATCTTTGGTACTAATCTCATGCTTGTTGAGCAAGAGTCCACATCTCCATGTGGTCTTGGAGGAATTCCTTGACCCGGCCAACCCCATCGTAATCGGTGATCTAAGTTGAAAACCACACATAAGTAGGAATAGACTTAAACCAGCCATCATACATGTCACTATCGTAAGGAAGCTCCAAATAGAGAAATAACTTTTCTCATTGGAACGCTTCCTTATACTAACTTATGTCCTCAGCATATCCTTTAGCAGTAAATTAAGATTTGGTAAACTGCCTCTATCTATCCATCTATGGGTTGATGATAGTACTGATATTGAATTGTTTCTCCCTAACCATTTAAAAATAACTCGTAAACTTGGGGTACAAATACTTGCAACATTGTTAAGTAATCAACAATGTTATGAACAACCAACTTGGTTAACTTTAGAGATTAAAAATGGAATTGGATAAATTGTACAAAGTTTAATCAACTTAGCTACAAGTACCCACATTGAGCCATGACCTATAATGGTGATTGGTAGACACTACAAGAGGCTCTTCACATTAGCGACGCTCACACAGCGACGCTCCAAAAAAAAATTCCCGGCGTCGCTATGAGCGTCGCTATAAGCGTCGCTATGAGCGTCGCAAATTTCTTTGTAAATTTGCGACGCTCATAGCGACGCTCATAGCGACGCCAGCTGGGGTAAAAAAAATAACCGAGCGCGCCCAAAAACTCAGATCTCATATAAATATTGCACCTATAGTGCGAAATTCTTTAGAAGCTAACAATTCCATAAATTTGCATGTCGCTCCAAATCAACCTTTGCTAAACACTAGGACTCATAACATCTAGTGTGCATACATTCAACAAAAACTGGATCCAAGCCTGTATTTTCATGACCATGTTTGCTAATGCTGATAGCTAACTTTATGCTCGTAGCCCACAAGGAAAGAACTAAATACTTTCTCCTGAAATTACGTGAAAACCGTACTAGCATAGTTGGACCATAAAAAAATGTGAAAATAAATCACATCTAGGTACTAAATAAAACATGTTCATTAAAAAAAAATAGCTTTGCTACATGTGTAAAAAAACATCCGTTAAAGTTGTTTAACAATACTTGTAACCTTAATGAGTCTTACTAGGTATCCAATAAGTTTTTTCCATTGAAATTGTACTTGATATGACATGCTCAAAATGGTCTAATAAACGAAATATTTCTCTTCTTAATTGGGGATGAATCATTCCCAAAGGTGTCGTGTAACCCAAGTTGTCAAGCTGGCCAAAAAAAATTAAACTCTTTGCTAACTTGGAAACATGTCTGACATTCTTGACTATGATTCCATGACATTATGCATGACTAGCTTGATTTCTCCAACACCATGTATCTCAAGCTCATACAAGTTTGTGGATTTGTAGAGAACCTCTTCTCTATGAGGTGTCACATGGAAATTGGTTGTAGAATCTATGACCCAATTTGATCAAAACTAGCATCTTGTGCAATAAGAGCATCTGGACTACAATCTACTATAAAGACTAGAATATTTGAGGAACTATGGACCTTAGGCATATCTACAATCTTAGAAGACTATCACATTGATCTCTTCAATCTTAGCTTTTCCCTTTTCATCATTGTCAGATTTTCTATTATATGACTGAAAGCAAGGGATGTTGGTACAAGATTGGTTTCCTTGACACCACCAAGGCTTGGTGAATTCCTGAGTAGAACAAAACTAAAGTATTAGAGGGAAAAAGGGAAATAAAGAATAAATCAAATGCAAAATTTTTGTCAAAAAAAAAATTTACGTTAGTCTTCTTTTTTGAGACGTCCTGTGTGACAGATCGACATGGGTGGGGTGCAAGACGTGGGTGGGATTCACTGTCTCTATCTGTCTCCCCCTCCCCCCACCCTCTATTCTCTTTGGAGCACCATATCCCTCATCTCTCTCTCTCTCTCTCTCTCTCTCTCTCTCTCTCTCTCTCTCTCTCTCTCTCTCTCTCTCTCCACCTCCATGGAAGTTGAGGCCAGTACCATATCTATAGAGACAATGTTGGAAGTCGGTCGCAATCCCTTCAGTAATCTCGAGTTAGTGATACCTGCATTTAAAGAGGGGTACTGTAATAGGAATCATGGCATTCATGAACCTGTCAACAACAAAGAATCTATGTGGGGCTATTGGATGCAAAAGAAGCGTGAGGAATGATGCAAGCAGCACAACCCTACTAAGATAGCTGGACTTTTTACAACCATCCCAAGGAACAATATATGCAAATCCATGGCTAGATGTTGGCATCGGCAGACCCAAGAACTAACAATACTACAAAAAAAAGAAATTCTAGACCAGCTCATGCATCATTAGCCATTTTCCAAGTTGAGGAGTTTGGATACGCAATCGAATCTTCTTTCGGGCGTTTGCAACACATTGACTCAGCTAAAAGTAACCCACTCTTCAAGTGAGATTTTGTGAAGAGAACCTCTTTGACGATGATACTGAACAATGGTGATCAGAGGATAATGTCAGTGAGCTAGTCCAAAATTGCTGCTTCTTGGGTGTTCATCGACGGAATATAGCGGCAGCAAGCAGTTGGCTGGAAATGAAAGATGAGGATAAAGTTGCCACTTACTACTTGTCATAGACAATTGCCTCTACATACAAGTATCACAAGTGAAACTAGAGATTTGGTGACCACTTTCTAGAAATCCAAAACGAGAGTCTCACCTAACAAAAAGGATACTTGCAAGCACAAGATCGAGAAAAATGTGTCATCAAACATCCCATACATCTTCTAGATGACTCTCATGTCACAAAATCTAATATCTAACCAACCCAAATGATTTTCTATAATTAAGCTGATCAATTAATATGGGAGAATAGACGAGAACAAGGGTTAGAATATAGACATCTGCTTTCAGGTCTATCTTGACAAGGGGCCAATGGTAAAGGGGTACAAATGAGAGGTGATATGTCAAAGAGCAAGGTTAGCTAATGGAGCTTAAAGACCTTAGGGTTAGCTTCATTAAAGACCTCCAAAGGTTAGTGTTAAAAGTCCTTTGACCTTAGGTAAGCTAGGACTGAGCTTGAGGTGGGAACCCAGTCCAAGCTTGAGGTGCTTGCCGTGCTTGCTGACAAGGTGCTTGAGGTGCTTGTTTTGCTTGCCGACTAGGGAGCTTGAGATTCTTGTGGGAGCATTACCCAAGCTTGAGGTGCTTTTTCATGCTTGCTTACTAAGGTGCTTGAGGGTAAGGTGTTCCACAAAGTCAACAACTATCCTTACAAGGAGGGGGTGAACCCTACAAGAGGGGGCTAGAGAGAGAACACACACATCCTCACACAAGGCAAGTTTGGTACAAAGAAAGCATATAGGACACTTGTCAAGTTCCTCCTCATGTTTCCCTCATAGTGTGCTTAAAGCCTATTGGTTAGCCTCCCAAGGGGTCCAATGATAATTTAGTAGAAATAATTAATTGTTTTTTCATTTATCAAGTCCTCTCTCTCAAAGGGGAAAGAAGGACACTTGTCCCAAGACTACCCTTGTTGCTTGTAATGCATCTTGCATGTGATTGGCCAGTCTTGCAGGGGTCCAATGAGCTTCAAGCTTGAGCTACCATTTGATTGGTCAGTCTTGCAGGAGTCCAATGAGCTTCAAGCTTGAGCTACAATGGGGGTCGTCGACCAAAGCAAGAAAGGGGCTAGCTAGGGGGGTATACTCTCCCACACACACTCACACACACTCTCATTGTGTGAAGTGCAAAGTGCAAGAGCTCCATCTCCTTCTCCAAGCTAGTAAAGAAGTTGAGAGCATACACCAACACACTTGAATATGGAATGCAAATCCAACCAAGAGCCATGCTTCAATGCTTAAGCTTGCCATCTTCTCCATCTTCATTACTATGCTATTATGTATGCTAGCAAGAAGAGTGATGATAAGTGAGGAACTGCTTCTTTCTCCTATGGAATGTTTCTTCTTCATCTTCCCTACCCTCATTCCCCGCTAGCTCTCTCCACCTTCGAAGGTGTTTGAGGCCTTGGGACTGAGTCTTAGGATAGTTAATGCTTTTTGCAAATTTTATGTTATGCTTGTGATATATGAAGCTTTCCATCGTCATTGCATCACCTAGGTCACAAGGAACACAAAGATTGTATTGTACTAAGTCTCTCTTGATGGGAGAATCTATAATACAAATGCATATTCGAGGGGAGACCGGCTCCACATAAATTCGATCCTCAATTATTCTCATGTTCTCTAAACTCTCTCTCTTACAAAAGTATTGTGCATGCCAAGTTAACTAAGTATTGTGTTTAGTTTCTACCATCAATTAAGTTCACCCTCTATGCTCACAAAGTAATCTCACAAAAATGATTTCTCTAATTTTATAATTCCACTACTCCCAAAGTTCATAGGCCATTTCCATTACATTGGTATCATAGCATTTGGTTTCTCTTTTCTTGCTTAAGAAGAGAGATCCTTAAGTAGCCTATTAATGGTTGATTTTGTTGATTATATTAGGGTAAGTGGGACTAGGATCTATTATCAATTTTGTTGAGCCCACTATGTGGGATTTTGTTCACACCTCGGGAGCTTTGGTCTTAATAATGGAGTCTTTTTAGACTTGCCTACGGCTTACCATTATTGAGCCATAAGAAGTCTGAAAGGAGCTATCACTCGGTAACTCTACAATATTAGACCCACTCCACTACTCCCTATAATTAATCAATTCGAGCTGTGGGTGTAGATACTTAAGTGCTAATTTTCAAAGGCTGAGAGGAGTAGCAACTAAGGTTTTGAACTACCAAATCATACACTAAGTGTACACAATTATCTTGTTACTAGGTTGCAGCAAGCTATGGGAAACCCTGCTTTGCAAGGCGAAGTTACTCACAACAACTTTGTGCTTATGGGATCTTTCTTCCTCTCCAAGAGGAGAGAGAGCTTAGGAGGCCTCTTAAAGAGACCCCCAAAAGAAGACTCTCTCTCATACGAGAGGAGGAATCCAAAGAGCAAGAAAGTGATGATCCCTAAGTTCCTCTAAAGATGTGGCTCCATGAAGACGACGGTCTAGACGATCGCTAACTCCTCCCAAGAGGAAACGATCAACCCACAGTCCTTCTCCTGGTCACTCTGAAAGGGAAGAGAGGAAACAAAGGAAGAAAAGGGCAAGAAAGAGATCACCCTCTTCAAAGTTCTTACAAAATGGTGAAGTTTAAAGCTTCTCTCTCATGAGTCTATCCACAGATAGGTAGGGATTTACATATCAAGGCTACTGTCTTTCAAAAGATAGATTTCATCGAGCAAAAGCAACAATTTTGTGCGAGATGAAGAGATGGCTGAGTACGTCAACTCTCAATGGCCTGGTTCTATCACCAAAGTAATCCACCACACCATGGTTGCTTCGCGTGTCAAATTCCAGCAAGGGGCTAGACGGAATGGCAAGCCCATGGAAAACAAAGACAAAAATGATGCAAAGGGAAAAACCAATGCCCAAGGCAATTCCAACAACAATCAGTCCAAGGAGAAGGGAGTTTACAAAGGTGAAAACAAACTCTCTCCTGAAGAGCTTGAAGCTTTTCTCAAGGACCATAAATGTTTTAAGTGTGGGGAGCAAGGACATGGCTATCGTTCTTGTCCCAAGAGAAATGCCCGCAATGAGACTCCTAGAGCTTCCACCATCGAAGCTCCAAAAGAGGATGCTCATTGCAAAGGATCGCCTCTCTCCTATGCTTGGCGAAAGGTATGGGAGCATGTTGCCTTCATCTTGTTTGACCCTGGCTCTACTCATAACTTCAAATCAATGGAGTTGGCCACCAAGTTGGGCATTCAAGCTTTCGAGATGGGAGATGCTAAAATTGTCGATACTGCTTTCAGGGGACAACAAGCCTTTGTTACTCCCTTGATTGGGAAGTTGAGGCTTCATGTCTAAATCTATGTCAACAAAGAAGACTTTTTCATCTCTCCTCTCCAACATGAGGATGCTATCCTAGGGGCACCATGGTTCAACCACATGGCTGCCAACATGTAGTTCCCTGAAAGAAGAATCTACTTCACCTACAGGGGAAATAACATGTATATAGATGCTATTAAGTTTGGTCGTACTATACCACTTGTAAATCCTCTTGCTTTTGATAAATCAATGAAGAGCTCAGCTTTTGCGTACATGATTTTTGTCAAAGATTTGCTAAAAGATCCAATGTTTCATCAAATGTAAATGGTAGGAATCAAGAAGCGTTAGACTTGTCTAATTTTCTAAAAGGATTCCAAGATGTGTTCATCGATGATATCCCTATGGACTTACCTCCAAGATGATGACCATTGAATTGAGCTCCTACCAGGAAGCTCACTACCTAACAAGCCTCCTTATTGAGTTTTCCAAGGTCAACAAGAGGAGATCATGAGGCAAGTACAAGAATTGGTAGACAAAGGGATGGTGAGGCCTAGCTCCTCTCCCTTTTGTTCTCCGGTCCTTTTAGTGCAAAAGAATCATGGTACATACCGTATGTGTGTGGACTATCGAGCACTAAACCATATCACTCTCAAAAACAAATTTCTCGTGCCTCAAGTAGAAGATCTGTTTGATAAGCTACAAGGCTCTACCTACTTCAGTAGGATTGACCTTAAAAGTGGCTATCATCAAATAATGATGGTGGATGAAGATATCCTAAAGATCGCGTTGTGTACAATGTTTGGTCTGTATGAATAACTAGTCACGCCTTTTGGCTTGACTAATGCACCAGCCACGTTCAATCTATTAATGGAGAAAATTGTTAGACCCTACCGCAAATTCACAGGAGTGTTCTTTGATGATATTATCATCTACTCCAAGTCCATGGAAGAACACAAGCAACATCTCCGAGTGATTTTTCAAGCACTAAGGGAGAACAAGTTTTTTCTCAACCAAAAGAAAAGCAAATTTTTCCTTCAAGAGATTCAATACTTAGGCCATATCATCTCTCAAGATGGTTTTTGTATGGATCCATCGAAGTTAGAGGTAATAAAAGTATGGCCTAATCCAAGGAATCTACATGAGCTAAGAAGCTTTATTGGTATGTGTGCATACTATAGACGCTTCATAGCAAAATTTTCTCAAATAGCAGGACCATTACATAACTTAACAAAGAAGAGCATTAAGTATTCATGGACTGCTAAGGAGAAAAATGCTTTTGACAAGCTCAAAGAAAAGCTTACCTCCCAACCAGTCCCCATGCTTCTGGATCTCTCAAATCCATTTGAGGTCCAATGTGATGCTTGTGGTGATTTCCTTGGAGTACTCTTGCTTCAAGAAGGGCATGCCATAGCTTATGAAAGCCGAAGGCTCAATACGGATAAACGGCTCTTAGGCATTTATGAAAAAGAGCTTTTAGTTGTTCTACATGCCCTAGACACATGGAAGCACTATGTATTGGGGACTCCATTCATTTTACAAACAGACCATCAATTTCTCAAGTGCTTCATGACACAAACCAAGCTTTCTGACAAACAAATGAGGGGGGAAAATTTTATTTCGCAATTTAATTTTCATATTGCTCACATTGAGGGTAAGCACAATCAAGCGGTTGATGCACTTTCACGACGCCCAAAAGTTAATGCGGTGTCTATAACAACTCACAATGATCTATCTTCTATGATAGATGAGTATGCTACTGACCCTAACTTTAGAGACATAATGTCAGCCCTTGCTTTGAGGAAGAAAGAAGAATCATTCACCTTGCAGGATGGTTATCTTCTCCATGGCAATAGGCTATGTGTTACCCACTCCCTTCATGAGAAAGTCATGTATCTATCCCATGCTCGTCCCTATGTGGGACATAGAGGCATTCAACCTACTCTCCGAGGAGTAGAAACGTACTTCTATTGGCCTACCACGAAAGTGGACATACAAGAGTATGTTTCAAAATGTGTAGTATACCAAAAGACCAAGTATGATAGAGAGAAGCAACTTGGATTGACCCGGCCATTGCCTATCCCAAACTCACCATAGGAAAGTCTATCCATGGGAATAAAGGAATATGGACAATAGTCAACAGGTTTAGCAAGCAAGCACACTTTATTCATGTCAAAAAGACTATTAAGGCACACCAAATGGCAACTCTCTTCATATCACAAATTTTCAAACACCATGGATTTCCAACGTCCATCACGTCAGATAGAGATCCTAGAATGACCAATAATTTTTGGAAAGGTCTCTTTGAAAATTTTCAAACACCATGGATTTCCAACGTCCATCACGTCAGATAGAGATCCTAGAATGACCAATAATTTTTGGAAAGGTCTCTTTGAAAATCTAGGAACAAGATTGAATTTCTCTTCAGCCTATCACCCACAAATGGATGGCCAAAGTGAGATAGCCAATCTTGCGATACTCGATCTACTAAATACTTATGTTATAGAAGTAGATCAACACTCACAATGGAAAAAGTACTTGCCTCTTATAGAGTATGCGTACAATAATACTATACATACTTCTACGGGAAAAGCACCTTCCAAAATCATTGAGGGAAGACCTAAAAGTACCTTTCTACTCAAAATACATGGGAAGATCTTAGTTGCCGATGAGTATACCGTAACCTACAAGAATCTTTTAAAAAGATTAAGAAGGCTATATCCATCTCTCAACTAAGGAAAAAAGTTGTTGCTGACAAGCATATAAGGGCCTTAACATCCAAAGAAAATGATTAGATGTTACTTAAGTTTCCCAAGGCTCAAATTAAGACAAAGGACGGGCAAAAATGCTACGGGCCTTCAAAAGTATTATGCAGTTTAGCAAAAAGATACTATTGTCCTTTCCAAATCTTGAAGCCCATCAATGAGATGGCTTATCAACTCAAGTTGCCCAACCATTGGCTCATACAGAATGCTTTTCATGTGAGCCTACTTAAACCCTACAAAGGAGAGCCACCAAGTGAACCAATTATTGAAGACCCTCCCGAACTCAAAGACCAAGAAGAGGTGCTACAACCCAAAGCTATCCTTCGGCATGAAGACACGGTACTACGGCATGGTAAGATTATCCGACGATATCTTATTAAGTTAAAAAATTATCCTTTTGAAGATGCTAGATGCATGCAAGGAATATAGCTTAAGGATAATATGAACCTTGTCAATGCTTACAATGCTACATTAGAGTAAGCAAATGTACAAATTTCTTCTAAATGACCAATGTTTGTGTCTTATAAGACTAATTCTCTTTTTATTGTGCACAAATTTAAATAGTATGCATGCTTACAATCATGTTTGTGATGACGACGTCTCTCAAACACCAAGTAGAATTTGTCACTGTACTTGGGAGAATTAAATGGATTAAACAGCATACATGCTTACGGCATCTATTTCTCCCAAGCACCAAATGGATTAGTCATCCATCTTGGAAATATGTCTTAGGGTAAAAAGGGGTCCTCTACCCGCTTAGAAAGACAGACTAATGACTATGGCTTTATCTCTTCTACCTCATACTCAAGGAGGACTATGATTTCAAGAGAGAGGTAATGTCATAAAATCTAATATCTAACCAATCCAAATAATTTTCTCATATTAAATTGATCATTTAATATGGGAGAATAGACGGAACAAGGGTTAGAATATAGACATGTGCTTTCGGGTCTATCTCGACACGGGGCCAATGGTAAAGGGACCCAAATGAGAGATGATATGTCAAAGAGCAAGGTTAGCTAATGGACCTTAGGGTTAGCTTCATTAAAGACCTCCAAAGGTTAGTATTAAAAGTCCTTTGACCTTAGGTAAGCTAGGATTGAGTTTGAGGTGGGAACCTGGCCCAAGCTTGAGGTGCTTGTCGTGCTTGTTGAATAAGGTGCTTGAGGTGCTTGTCGTGCTTGCCGACTAGGGAGCTTGAGATGCTTGTGGGAACATTACCCAAGATTGAGGTGCTTTGTCATGCTTTCTTACTAAGGTTCTTGAGGGTAAGGTGTTC
Source organism: Adiantum capillus-veneris (assembly GCF_014529385.1). Taxonomy (NCBI): domain Eukaryota; kingdom Viridiplantae; phylum Streptophyta; class Polypodiopsida; order Polypodiales; family Pteridaceae; genus Adiantum; species Adiantum capillus-veneris. Next base: position 134,504,614 of record NC_140934.1, on the reverse strand, counting down.
CACAAAGTCAACAACTATCCCTACAGGGAGGGGGCGAGCCCTACAAGAGGGGGCTAGAGAGAGAACACACACTCTCACAAAAGGCAAGCTTGGTACAAAGAAAGCATATAGGACACTTGTCAAGTTCCTCCTCATGTTGTCCTCATGGTATGCCTAAAGCCTATTGGTTAGGCTCCCAAGGGATCCAATGATAATTTAGTAGATTTAAATTTATTTTTTTGTATTTATCAAGTCCTCTCTCTCAAAGGGGAAAGGGGGACACTTGTCCCAAGACTACCCTTGTTGCTTGTAATGCATCCTGCATGTGATTGGTCAGTCTTGCAGGGGTCCAATGAGCTTCAATCTTGAGCTACAAGGGGGGTCGATCAAAGCAAGAAGGGGGCTAGCTAGGGGGGTATACTCTCCCACACACACTCACACACACTCTCATTGTGTGAAGTGCAAAGTTCAAGAGCTCCATCTCCTTCTTTAAGCTAGTAGAGAAGTTGAGAGCCTACACCAACACTCTTGGCTATGGAATGCAAATCCAACCAAGAGCCATGCTTCAATGCGTAAGCTTTCCATCTTCTCCATCTTCATTACTATGCTATTATGTATGCTAGCAAGAAGAGTGATGATAAGTGAGGAGCTACTTCTTTCTCCTATGGAATGTTTCTTCTTCATCTTCCCTACCCTCATTCCCTGCTAGCTCTCTCCACCTTTGAAGGTGTTTGAGGCCTTGGGACTAAGGCTTGGGATAGTTAATGCTTTTTGCAATGTTTATGTTATGCTCATGATACATGAAGATTTTCATCTGCATTGCATTACCTAGGTCACAAGAAACACAAAGATTGTATTGTACCAAGTCTCTCTTGATGGGAGAATATATAATGCAAATGCCTATTCGAGGGGAGACCGGCTCCACATAAATCCGGTCCTCAATTGTTCTCATGTTCTCTAAACTCTCTCTCTTGCAAAAATATTGTGCATGCCAAGTTAACTAAGTATTGTGTTTATGTTTCTACCATCAATTAAGTTCACCCTCTATGCTCACAAAATAATCTCACAAAAATGCTTTCTCTAATTTTGTAATTCCGCTATTCTCAAAGTTCATAGGCCATTTCCATTACACTCAGGTAATATGTTCTTCCTACAATGCAATTCTGGTAGCCTTGGTTTATGCTGGAATATTGCTGGCAAATTTTTACTCTTTAGCTGGCATTCAGGTTTGGCTCACAATACCAAATTGGTAGTTTTTTGCCAACAATCACTCTAGACGAAACTTTCTGGGCAACAATCATTCTAGGTACCATTTTCCATCTCCATAGTACCAATTTGATGCTTCTTTGTATTTTGCATGGTTCCCAAGAGGATGCACAATACAATTTTTTTGTTACAATGCCGAAGGTATGGATCCACATTCTCAATTTGGTACTTTTGATTTCCACCCAAATTTGGTAGTGTAATACCGAATCAGGTTTTCAAAACAAATTTGGTGCCTTCAGTATATCGTGGAAAGTACCAAACTAAAGAGATTGTACCAATTTTGGCTCTTTTTGTATCTAAAAAAGTTCTCAATTTGGTACTATAGATCGAGTTTTTAATTATACAATATAGAGAAAAGTACCCAATTTGGTACTATGCAGGTTACTTTAGATGTGTCTACATACTACCTAAAGGGGTCCATAGTACCAACTTGATACTTTTGGAAGCTTCTTACACTCAAATTTATAGTACCAAATTGGATGTCTGGTTCTTTCAGTGTTGCCTGCAAAGTACCAAACAAGATGCATTACACCAATTTTGTTGCTTCTTGGAAAATAAAAAGTACGCCATTTGGTACTACTGAATTACATGGTCAAAATGAAATATGCAAAAAAAAGTTTTTGTTTGGTATTATGAATTCAGTTTGGTACTATGAAGTGTAAGGACATGTACTCAATTTGGTATTATGCAGGGTGCTTTTAGTTTGTCTGCATATAACAGCTTCAATTTGGTACTTTTGGGAATCACTCACACTTGGTAGTATAATACCAAACTTGGTTTGAAAACAAATTTGGTGCCTTCAAAGTATCCTACAAAGTACCAAGTTCGATACATAGTACCAATATTGGTGCATTTCTCTACCCAAAAAATCCTATCTTGGTACTAGGATCCAATTTATTACTATGAGTTTATAGAAAAGTACAAAATTGTGTACCATTATAGGGGATCCATAGTACCAAATTTGGTGATTTTAAGCAGCATAGTACCAAATATTATATGCAATTTAATTCTTTTGGGCACCATTCACTGAAGGTAGTATAGTTCAAAAAACACAGTATCTTCTTTTAGGGGACTTGCATAGGTCACATAGAACCAAAATTTGATGCTTTTCTGCACCCAATTTGGTACTATAGTCTGATTTTTGGTAGTACAATGCCAAGTTTGGTATTTTACAATGGTGTTTTACAGTACCAAACTTGGTACTGTAAACTGTTTTGGTGTTTTACTCTTTTTTTGTAATATTATGAGCTCTAACGTGGATAATTTTTTATTTACATGTGCAGCTCTACAAAAGATTCAAGAGCACATATCCTACAATGAAGTTTTCACTTAGGTCCTTTGCGACACTCAAATCATTCTTTGTTCAAAATTTGAAAGAGTGTTATACTTGTTGCTGTGTTTACCATATACAGATGTATACTTCAAGAATGCTTTCAATCAAATGCGCCATAACAAGTTTGGGCATCATGCAAAAGAACATCCATGTACATGCTCCATTTGTGGTACACATAATGCCGCAGGTCAGTGTTGTTCAAACCAGGCACTTTTTCAACACATAAGTAACTTGTTGGATTCCATATTGTGCCCTCGCCCTACACATCATGAATATCATTCTTGCTTGGAGAGTGCCCTAGATGTGGTGTAAGAAAGTTGTCATTCTGCCCAAACAAGATTGCAACAGATAGCAGGGAGGTGATTGTTAAGGTATTTAAGGATGTGGATTGGAGAGGTTAATGCCAAAGGAAAAGAGAAGAAGAGAAAGGACTTGGTCGTGGAAAGGATGAAAGGTGAAACTTTCATTCATCTTTTTTGAGATCATCTGAAAATCTTTGTCGGGCATAACTTTGTGTTTAGGTGGCAGGCCCAGCCATTTAAAGACTGCTTGCTTAAGTTTCCCAAAGACATTGTGATTTTTGTTGTTGATTTTGTAGAGAATTATTTGAAGTGCTAAACAAGATCCAATCCATGCATTGTTCAACACAAGTAACAATACTAGTGCACATCTCTTGTATCAAGAATTCAGTAGGAGCTATTGAGAGGATTCTGAATTTTTACATATCAGATAATAAGCTCCATGACATGCTCTTTGTTCAGTAGTGTTTTATGTTGCATGCCAATTGGATTGAAAACAAGGACATAGTTTGTGTTATCATTGGTGTGGTTAGATGGTCCCGTTTCACAATTCAAGGCACAACAAACACACTATTTTGTAGCCATGTCACTTATCAGTTGACAGGATTGCATATGATGCATAACTTCTATTCCTTAGGACATGGAAAAGGAAAAGCATGATGGTGCAGGTGTTGTTATCAAGAGAACTCTTACGCATGAAGAAATAAAACCCGATGGTTGGCCGATGAAGTGTGTGACTGATGTGGTCAATTTTCTAAACACGAGATTTCAACCAACAAGGGAAGTCGGGAGTGTCAGCACAAACAGGGTGTCTTGGTTAGTTCCACCAAATGAAGTGTTGTGTTCTCCACTATGGGACTGTAAACCAATTGCAATCTCTCGCTCATTCCATTGTGTTGACAACTACTCAACACATAATCCATGCGTTCGGTCTTTTCAAACATTGTCATGCTTTTGTGATCCATGTGTGAGTTGTCATCTCAACACATGAGCTGTGTATGTGTGTAGCAAATGAGTTAGACTAAAAATGCCAACTCTCTCTCTTCTTGGTCGACCCCTCTTCCCATTTGCTCTTGTTGGCTTCCCATTGGCTCCTGCAGGGCTTAGCCAATAGCAATTAAGAAGCATAGTTGATAGTCTTGTGATAAGTGTCCCCCTTTCCCCTTTTGTGTGAGCTTTAGATAATTAAATAGTTTCTTTAAACTCTCATTGGGCCTTTTAGTCTTCTGGCCAATAGGAATCAATTGGGCTGCTTGATGCTCATTGGACCCCTTGGTAGACTGTCAATTAGTCTTCTAGGGAACTTAATTTCTATTGGTTCTATTATCATGCATTTTTAAATTGATTAGACTAATTTTACTCTAGCCTAATTCTCATTGGTCCACCTCTATGGCCATCCAATAGGATTTGAGGGGAGATTGGGGGCAACTCGGCTAGCAGCCTGCCATGTGTCCATTATTCCCTTTGTGTAAAGGGAGAGCTTGGGAGTGTGTGTGTGTGTGTGTGTGTGTGTGTGTGTGTGTGTGTGTGTGTGTGTGTGTGTGTGTGTGTGTGTGTGTGTGTGTGTGTGTGTGTTTCTCTCTCTTCCCCTACCTTTTGGGCTCACTTCCTTCTTCCTAGGTATGTGGGAAGACTTTCTAGTCTTCCCATAACCATCCAATTTTCCCCACTTTTGACCATTGGACTTTTTAATTAAATTTTGGAACCTTAGCCTATGGAAGTCTTAATGGAGTTGACCTTAGGTATTTTAAGCTCCATTGATGCACATTGCTCTTTTGCAGACTGTCCCCCTTTGGATCCCTATTTTCCCTCCTTTGGATCCCTGCTAAGACCGGTCTGGCAGCCTTACCAATATTCTAGCTTTTACTCCCCTGGTACCTCCCCATATTAAATGATCAGTTTAACATGAGAAAATCATTTAGGAGAATTAGATATTAGTTTTTATGACAAAAAACATATGTGAGAGAGAAAATAAGCATTTAGAATAGCTATACAAATAAGAGTATCAAAGCAACAAACACACAGTACCAAATGAGCAAAGAACCAAAGTACAAATCAGTAGGAAATTGTGTACACAATACCAATGTACCATAGAACTAGAAAACCAAAGACACAAACAATACCAAATTTTGTACACAATAGTGAATAGTACCAAAGTAACAAATAGTACCAAAATGTGTACAAATCAATAGCAAGTGTAAAATAGTACTGAAATCAGTAAAGCCAATTTGAAAGTTAAGGGATAAATACTTAAAAAGAGTTATTTCATCTTCATCAATTTAGGGAAGCAAGCATTCATTATATTCCTCAAGTTGATGATGAAGTCCTCTACATTAGCTCTGACCACACAATATTTGTATCTAGAGACTTGCACACCTCGAGACCTACGTCTCGTTGGGAATGGGATATTCCACAAATCTTTGGGTTCTACAACACAATCCTTCAATAGCACTCCAATGACATCTAAAATAATAAGGCGCTATCGCTTTCCAGTACATCTGTCGATCGTTCTTCATTTAGCCACCAACTATCCCTGGTTGTAGTACCACTAAACTATATGAGTAGAAAGTTGAACATTAGGAAACATCAAAGTTTAGCAATTTTTGACAGTAGGACATGAAAGTTTACAAACACATTGACATATTTCAAGATTAGAGTGACATGACACCAAACGCATTGATATAAGCAAAATGGGCTGGTATTTCATATTAAGCCAGAAGCAAGTACAAAATGTTGTCACAATAGCTAATTCTTGCGGGTTTGCGGCTTGAGGCAACGACCAACGGGATGCTTTCTAGATTTCACATTCAAGAGGTAGGAGAGAGTGGCTGAGCCAATGCTATCACCTTTTTCTAAGGGTGTCGCATCATATGTCTCCTCCGCACCTTTGTCCTCCCCCAAACTTTTGGCCACATCCACGCCTTTAGCCACCTCTGTAGGTTTAGCCCATTTGGCCTCCTCCATGCCCAAAACCTCCTCCGCGCCTTTGGTCTCCTTGACACCTACAGCCTCTTGTGAACTTTTAGCAGGTTTCATCGTTCTCTTTGCCTTCTTCCTTCTCTTTCTACCCACCTTCTCCTCTGCAACTTTCGATGTCGCATCCAAAAACTCTGCCTCTCAGAGAACTTCAATTGTCACCTCTTCAGCGGGCATTTCTTTGTTGATATTCTCGCTTGCTCAATCTCCATTTTAGCAAATTCCTCAGTAGGATCACTTCTCCCCTATTGTTTCTCATGTTATCCCCTTCCCTCTTCACCCTCTTTTGCACTTCAGCTTTGAGCTTCTCTTCTCCCAAGCTTGAGTCCACAGTGCCCTCATTCCCTTTCCCTTCCATTGTGCTGGCATCAAGTCTTGTAGTATATCCTGCACTTCAGCTTTTAGCTTATCTTCTCTCCTTCTTGAATCTACAAGGCTCCACCCCTTTCCCTTCCACTATGCTGGCATCAAGGTCTTGCAATATTTCATGCACTTAATATTTCACTTGATCTTGTTCCAAGCTTGAGTCTACAGCAGGCTCAGCCCCTTTCCCTTCCACTATGATGGCATCAAGGTCTTGTAGTATTTCTTGCACTGACTTGTGAGGATCTTTCTAAAACATGTGAGTCGCATCAGACTTGCTATGACCACGAAGATCCTTCAGAATCCACTAGGGTGTTGTCATGGATTTCTGCACCAAAAGATCCTCTACCTACATAAACACAAAGATGAAAGACAAGCTTAGATCATCAATTCAAAATGAATATAAACATAGTGTCCAACACAACACCCCACTTACTCTTCAATAATGACCTCCCTGACACCCAAGCATTTGCCTCCGAAGGGATTGCGGTGTTGCAACGTGCCTTCATTCAAATATCTTTTGTTCTCAACACAACTGCAAAACACAATGGATGGTATTGATACCGACAAGGAATCATGAAGGCAAGAAGCCTCCAAAGACTCCCCACAAGCAACACAAGTACCAAACACATGAATTGTGTTTCCAGCATCCACAAGATGAGTCCTTAGAAACAATGTGTATGCCATTCCCCTCTTCACATCAGCACACATCTTGCTTACAAAATTGTAATGGTCTTGGTTTTCCAAGCACTAATTGTAGAGCTTGGCATAATCTATCTGCAAAACACACATACTCTATTAACTTATCTACCTAAAAACAATTAGCAAGGAAGAACACAAGCAGTACCTAAACAATATAAAAATAGTACCAAAATCGAACCAAAATAGTACCAAGATACCACCAAAATAGTACCAGCAAAAGAGTACAAAATACCACCAAAACAGTACCAAGAGTCACCATATGGCTCAAAATAGTACCAAATGAAACATAGTAAACATCAGAAAAACCAAAGATAGGACCAATATAGCAACCAAGAAATATTTAATAGTATCCAAATAGTACCAATGCACTACCAAAATATTTAATAGTGTCCAAATAGTACCAATGCACTACCAAAATATTTTCAAGTAGCACCAAAAGTACCAAAGATATTAACAACATAGTACCCAAGTCAAACCCAACGATACCCTATAAGACAAAAAAATATGTAACTAGAAAGTACCAAAGCAATATCAAAGGAGGTGAAAACAACACCAAATGAACAAAAAAGCACGTAGAGTACTGAGGATGGTGCCAACATAACATCCATTACAAAACAAAATGTACAGTATTTGAGTACCCAAAAGTACCAAACCAATACCAAAATAGTCCAATGGAGTACCAAATGTAATAAAGAAGGACTAAATTTGTCAAGGAAAGTACCAACATAGCATCTGGTGTTTAAAAAATTACCCCAACAGTTATATAAAGTCGCAATACAATTACCAAATCACTATAAAATATTTCAAGAAGTACCAAAACAGCTCTAGAAAGTACAAAATAGTTTTAGAATAGTCCTTAAAATTACCAAATGAACAAAAATGCAGCATAAGTACCATGGATTGTGTCAACATAACACCCAAGGCAAAACCGCAAGTATATTATTAAACTCAAAATTAGTAACAAGATAGTACCAAAGTAGTTTAAAAATGTACCAAATGAAATAAAGAAGCACCATAAAGTACCAAGGAAAGTACCTAGAGAGCATCTAGTGTTAACCAGAGTACAAAAACAATGAGAGAAAGAACCAAAACAGTTCAAGAAAGTACCAAAAACACTTAAAAATGTCAGCAAATAAATCGATCAAGAAGTCAAACAAGCCAAATCACCAAACCATGTGCAAAAGAAACACTTTCATCAGTCATACACAATGCAATAAGCTAAAAATACAATACCTCCTACTGTTGAACCTCAGCTTGGAGCTTCTTGATATGTTCAGAAACCCCGTGTTGTTGTAACAAGCGCTAACTTGTCGGCCTCAACTTCTCTGATCTCTTCATCAGGGACAGGGATTTGCTGCCGCAGTAGAACAATGTGTGCTTCCAAGGTATTAGTGTCCTCCATCAAACTTTTCGCCATGCCCTCTTTACCTTCATATACCAGTATTTGGTCCTTGTTTGCTTGAATAATGCCTTCAGGTCTGTTAGGTTTGTTGATCCTGGATGTGACACCAATTTTAGCAATCTTTGCCACAATGCCTCTAAATCAGGTAGGTAGTCATCCATTGCCCCTCTCCTAGCTTGCTTTGGTTCTAAGCAGATGTTGCTGCCACTTTGAGTCATCTGTGCCGTCTTATCTGAACGCAAGACACTTCCAGGGGAGGAACCATTTTGCCTCCTCCATGCCTAGTTAACCATTGCTCGGGTGACAATTCTTCATCAGTCAAGTCCTTCGGGATTTTTCCTTCTAGACTAAGGCTGTACTCCTCATGCAGGTCTTATGTTGTCTAACAAAACTTGGTTTGTTGAGGGTACTCCTCCATTTTATTCTGACCTAAAATGTGAAAAACATCAAAGAAAATTGTTGAGATATAGATTAAATGTGTTGTGATGTCCTACAATACCAAATTTGGTACTCCAGAGTACCAAATTCGGTACTATACATCTTATGTCACATCAAGCATAGGGATGAACATGCAACATTTAATCAACACAAGCGTGACGCCAATGAATAGCATACCACGTCTTGACTTGTCGGCAGATTTTGATTCATCTTCATCAAAGAGGATCAAGGTCCGTTTGGAGTCAATATCCGTAACCTTGCACTATTTTGTACTAGCCCTTGTGTTGGGATTGGTTTTGTGCTCCAACTCTGTTTCTTGGGCGGGTGAGGTGGAAACACCTTTGTTGTTGCTTCTACACGCAATACACCTCAAGTTCAAACGTAGGGCAAAAAATTTGGAGCCACTACATCCACTCATGACACCACTACTCTCACACGGGGTGGCCCATTATGAAATTGTTCAAAGAGTCTTAGAAATACCATAATATCTTTAAAAACTAGAAATAAAAATTCCATTTGCCTCCAAAACTTCCCTCCACAGTACCAAATACGTGGAGAAAAAATTGGCCCTTTGTTTGTAGCACCAACCTTTGCTTCAGCCCATCTTGAGACTTTTTCTTGTCTCTCTACCTTGTATAATATTTTTTCTTTAAGTGTACTTTCTTATGGCAATGGTAGCACTCAACATTTCACAAAGAACCTCTAGATTTGCTATGTGAATTCCCACAATTCTTACTTTTGGTATGCAAAAAACCTCTACGGTTGTTGTCAAAATCCTTGCGATCCTTACTTTTGGCACAGTTACAAGTGCGACCTCTCTAGCTTTTGCCAATGATAGTTTATGCATCACCTTGTTTTTCAAGCTCCATTGACTTCCTGCATATCTCTTCACTGATTAGACTGGAAACTACAACATCGTAGGCCAATTCTCCCTCGAGCACAAAGTTGCTCGTTGTTGTGCAAAACATGTCCCATGAAGAGGGTACAAAGCACAAAAAGAAGATTGACCACACTGTGTCATCAAATTCAAGTCCTTATGATTTCAATTGATTGAAAAATACATTGAAGACATTAAAGTGCTCAAAAACTGTCACCTTCTTTCATGCAAAACTCAAAAAGATTCTTCATCAAGTACACTTTTCTACTTGTACTTTTGCTCTCATATATATTGCATAGCTTTTCCCGTAAGGATTAAGCAGTAGCTTCACACACTATGGTGAATATATGGATTTAGCTAAGTTTAGGAAAATTTGGACTTAGCTTTTGCATCTAGCACCTTCCCTCTATATAGCCATCTTCCTTTGCATGCTCAAAGCCTGGCTCTAATTGACCTTTTTGGATCATCACATCCTAGATTTGTTGTTTTCACATAGGGAAATTCGTGCCACCAAATGTTTTGATAGTAAATGTCTTTCTTAGCAAAAGATGCCATTTTTGCAAGACTTGAGCACTTTAACGAGAATGCCAAAAGCTATGGTGAGAAAATTTGGCAAGATTTTGACAGAACCTTCTTTGTAACAAGGGAAAAATCTTAAGCCAATATAGTGCTCAAAGCCTCATTGGAGAGAATATGTGTTGCCTTTATTGTATATATAAGAAGGGTAAAATAGTGTTAGTGGGTCAGTAGGTAGAGGGTGCCCGGAGGGTGTTACTCATGGGTAGGTGGTGTTAGTCATGGGAAGGCATTGAAATAGTGTTAGTGTGTTAATTTATGGAGGGTGTTAGCCATGGGCAGGCGGTCGCAAGCCTTTACCCCAACACTCTTTATGCAAAACACCGTCATGATGTATGAAATATTTCAACCTTTGATCTTTATCTGCAATATGTATTTGGAAATACCTTGAGTACCCATCACATACAATATATCTTTCATGACTTGCAACCTCATTCAAGATCTCATCTTGGAATGGAAGGAAAAAGTGACTCCTCTTTGTAGCAGTATTTAGTCGCTTATAATCCACGCATACCCTCCACTTACCATTTTTCTTAGGGATCCGCACTATTGCGAACACCCACCAATTTGAATCCTCCATAGGATAAATGAGCCCATCTTTTAATAGTCTTTTTACCTCTTTCAGCAATGCATCCTATTGACCTACTACAAGGCTTCTCACCTTCTGCACAAATGGTTTTCTACCTTCAATTAGCTGAATGTGGTGTTGTGTCATAATGACTCCTTTGATTTGCTAGTGATTAGTAATGAAAAGGCTAGCATGTTTCCTTATGACTTGCATGCAAATCCTCTTTAGGAAAATCCTTAACTAGAATGGACTCTTATTCTAACTCATCTACCTCACCTTAGACTTCTTGGCCCTTCTCAATATTCAGATCTTGTAGCAACACAACCATCATCTCTAGGGAGATTGCCTCATCCCTGGATGTCTACTAAATGAGAAATAATCACTCGTACTCCACTCAACCGCAGAGGATTCCAACTCTAAAGCTTGTTTTCTACCTAACTTCATATCATACATAATCTTACATTTCATCTCTCTAGATTTACTCTTGAACTACAACTCCAATACTCAAGTTTTCCAATATTGCCTAGCCTTCATGGCCATAAGCAAGGGGCTTCCCAAAATCAGTGGTGGACAGCCCTCCCCCTTGGTAGAAATCGCATAAGAATCTATCGACACACTCATCCCAAATGTTTTCACCTCACTTTGTTCACTTGCCAATGCATGCAACACAAAAATTGTTGGCCATCTTTGCCTATAAGAAAGTATGCTCATTCACCTCCAACGCTAATTTTTGCAGAAGCTTCGTAGTCATCACACAAATTTTTGCACCTCCATCCATATAAACATTATGAATTTGTTGATTTTTCATTTCAACAACATCTATCATCAAATATAGAGCATTAGAGAATACACATAATCGGACGAAGGAGCATACATGTGAACAATCGAGCTTGTGTGAGGTATGCTTAGCACAATTCCAAGACGCTATTGTAATGTTGATTGATAGTTTTATCGATCTAATCCCTGATGAAGTGTGTGGAACTCACAACACAACCATCAGTGGATAGCTTAACAATCTCAGATTGAGGCCAAACATCATATGTATCTACATCCAAGACAACACCAAGTCATCTAGTAACCGATGCTTGTGGAATGTCCGAGTTGACTCATTGACGAAGAACATTTGGTGCTCTAAGATGGCGATCGGAGATGCATGTCTTGAGTATAAAACTTCCTCCCTCCCTCTCTCTCTCTCTCTCTCTCTCTCTCTCTCTCTCTCTCTCTCTCTCTCTCTCTCTCTCTCTCTCTCTCTCTCTCTCTCTCTCTTCCTCAATCGAGGCCAAACTCTGTTGAGGGGGTGTGTGTGTGGATAGGAATCTCGAACCGATGGTAGAGAAGGAGGGGGGTGTGCGCCCACCTTAATGTAGGACCATTAAAAATAGAAAAGTGATGCTCTATTCGTTCTGTTCAATGTTGCCCAATGTTGCAATTACCCCAAACTTGGTTTTCTTGTTATCGATTACAAGCCGCTTCCACTACTCATAGGTCTCCTCTTCCAATTCCGGGCTCTGCTCACTCTACCTATGCTACTCAATTTTGGGTTGCTCAAGTGTGCTACAGTGTGAATGCCAATTCACAACGCTGCCGAACTTAATTCCCAATCGGATCCTAGCTTATAGCCATGGATTGCAATGTGATGTGATACTTTCTTGTGTATCCCAAGTTCTTGAGAGCTCCATGAAGTAATATTACAATTGAAGTAATGTTACAATTTTGCAAATGAAATTTGAGAACCTTGATCCTCCTTTATGCAAGCTGGAAGAGCACCCTCATGGGTTTTCCCCTTGTGGAAATCCCTCTTGGATTGAAACTTGTTGAATTTTGAAAAACAAAAACCAAAGAAATCTTTGAAATCACAAGAGAACAATAATCATACTCAATTCCACACTTGGTGTTGTGTGCCCTTTGAGGATCAAGCCCCTTGTTTGGCATGGTGTCACTGGAACTCACCTCCATCAAGGCTTAGTGCTTATGGCACACCTATACAATGGTGATAATTCCTTGCTCTTCTTGTATGCAGCAACTTTTATGAGCACTTTGAAACATGTGTTTGTTGCATGGTGGTAGCAAGGGCCTTGCATGTCCACTGCATGGCCCTTGTTGCGTTTCTGTGGGGATGAGGCCTTAACATGGAAGGGTGCTTAATATAGGGCACCCAATTTAACTATTCAAAAGAAAAATATGTGAACATAGGCTAGACCTTGCGATACAAACTATTGCCACAGGTCCTAGAGTGGGACAAACCGGTTGGACTTAGCTTGGTAGCTTTCATTATTCACTAGCTCCTAAGTTTGATGTTTCAAATATTATCTTTTAGTGACTTGGGATTGATATTATTTCTGTTATTATCTATTAAAGTTTATGGATCTCAACTAAATGCCCAATGTGATCCTTATTTTGTCTTTTAGGTAGTGTTTAACTTACTTGAGGTGATATAACTAATTCGGACAATTCATGAGGGGGTATTTAAGGTCTCCCAATTAGTATAAAGTACAATACGAGCAATTACCTTCTTAGATAGTTATTTTCCATCAAGTTTTAAGTTCAATGGTCTTTTTTAATGAAGGCAAAAGTGATCCATGATCAACTCTCGCGTATGAAAAGTGCGTTGACTAGTACTTAGTTAGCTACCTTAGTACTTATTATGAAGCTACCTGATGCTTGCAAATCATGAAGGAAAAGCTTGAGTTTCATAATCTCAGCTCTTTTCTCATTGACGAGGAATTTTTCTTTATCCTCCAAGGCGAGGTTCAAGTTTCAAGAAGCACTTGCTGCTTCTAAAACTTAAAAGAAGTGTCAGAGTCGTTGTTCGAAATGTGGAAAGTGTGGTCACTTGTCTCGAGATTATAAATCCAAAAGCAAAGAAAAACCTTGCAAAAGGAATAAGGCAAATCCATCCTTGACGAGATCAGTAGTGACAATGATTCTACTAAGGATTCAAAAGAGTCTGTCGGTGTGGCACAGACTACATTGGCAAAAGTTCTAGCTTTCTAGTTTGTTGGCAGTTTTCACAACATGCTTTAGAGATCGAGGCACATGAGCTAAAAAGAGGGGCAATTAGAGCTCCCAATTCTTGATTTGGGGTGTGTCAGTTCAAGTCATCAGTGTTTTTCAAAGTTCAAGGCACATTACATCTGGCAACAAGCAATCAACATGATGTATACAAAATGCTATGGATGTAGTGCACACAATCCATTTTTGTTGGCAAGATTACAGACAACGTGTGTTCCAAAGTTCATTATCTTGGAAATCTTGGACATGAGATGTTTAGAGTTCATGAATGGGGACATAGTGTGGCCTATGGTTCAACTTTCTACGAGGCAACCAATGCTCAAGATGGCATTCTTTTCATTGTTAGGTTGGTGGTTGCAAATCCGCCAAGAGCCGAAGGATTTCTGCAAGGGTGTCCATGGTAGCTCCTTCATTGACTTGTTCTTCTTCCTTATGACCACTATGAGCTACAGAAAGAGTGTTAAATTTTATGCATCTCAAGTGAATGCCCAAATTGATCCTATGTCTTTTAGGTATTTATTTTACTTAGTTGCAATGATACTAGGTCCGGCAACTCCTAATGAGGGTACTTAAGGTCCACCCAACTACCCATGTCAGTTAGTTCGTCTCTCTCTCTCTCTCTCTCTCTCTCTCTCTCTCTCTCTCTCTCTCTCTCTCTCTCTCTCTCTCTCTCTCTCTCTCTCATCCTATGCTTTTGTGTAAAGAATGAGGATGCAAGAGAGCTACACAAGACAAGCACAAAGCACACAGAGATGGAAAGCTTCTTCTTCTTCGCACAGAAAAGAGAGTACAAAATGACTAGGTGCTAAAACTGAAAAGTAGCACATATGTACATGTGGTCACTAAGTGTGAACTCGCTAGAAGCGTACTAGGCTAGCACTATAAGTGTAGTCCAGCTATAGAATCACTGGCAGAGATCCTCTGTATCGGTCACCTAACGCGTCAGTGAGTAAATGCCGTAAGCGGCCAAGACCCATAGTGGATGCCAGCTCAAGATGTAGAGCTCGACATCTCAACATTTTTCATCGTCAACTTTGACATGGTATCAACCAATGTCCCTGGTCGTGAAAGGGATGATTGGCCTTCAATGAAAAGCCTCTAGCTGTGATGGGGTTTTGAAACACTACCATAACCAAGTGCATTTTCTTCTACCTCCATCACTAGCATATTGAGATGCCCCCTAACCTCTTGTGCTTTGGCCTTTTGGTGCACATTGTTTTGAAACACTGTCAGTGTTTTTTGCACCACAAGAGCAGCATTTTGAGATGCTTCCAAAACTTGACTGTGAATTCCGCTATGTTTTGAAACGCTAGAGCAAAAGAGAGTCTCCACCATGGCATTTCTATCTGTTTGTGTTGCATTTTGGAACACAAGGAAATGCTCTCTCTCTCTCTCTCTCTCTCTCTCTCTCTCTCTCTCTCTCTCTCTCTCTCTCTCTCTCTCTCTCTCTCTCTCTCTCTCTCTCTCTCTCGGAGGGGGGTGAAGGAGTACGAGCGAAAGTGCGAAGCGAGAGAGAGTGCGAGAAGAAGAGCACGACGATATGGTGAACTCGCTCTACTGTAATGTGTAGAGCATAGTGAGTTCTTATTAGGTTTTTACAAAAGAATATGTGTACATACCTGGTGGCCCGCCCACTTACCTGGGCGACCACATTGGGCTTTATACCCCAACAACCTCCCACTTAAAGTCCAATGTGGTACTTTAAGTGTGAGAGAAGCTACTATACAAGCTGATATACAAGAGATGTAGAGAAGTGATGTACTACCCTACACCTAAGATGTAGAGCTCGACATCTCAACACTCCCCCTCGAGCTCTGCATGTTGCAGAGACCAAGCATAGTCTGGAAACGTCGAAGCTTCTCAGCTCCGAAGGCCTTGGTAAAGATATCCGCTATCTGCTCCTCTGTGCTGACGTAGACCAAGTCGATGTCGCCCGCCAACACTCGCTCTCGAACGTAGTGGTAATGGACCTCTATGTGCTTGGTCCTGGCATGGAACACTGGGTTCCTAGCCAACTGCATGCTGCTGAGGTTGTCACAATGGATGACAATCTGCTGGTCCACCTGCACTCCCAAGTCCTCAAGTAATGTGCGTAGCCAAGCTACCTCGCACACCGCAATTGCTGCATCTCTGTACTCGGCCTCTGTGCTCGATAAAGCAACTGTAGGCTGCTTTTTTCTGCTCCAAGTAATAGCAGCACTCCCAAAAGAGAACATGAAGCCACTCGTAGATATCCTACCAACAATGCTACCTGCCCAATCTGCATCTGTATACCCATACAATACTAATGGCACATCTGCTGCATAGAACAATGCGTAGTCAAGAGTCCCTTGCACATACCAAAGTGTGCGTCTTACTCCATCCAAATGTGGCTTCCTTGGAAGCTGCATGAACTGACTCTCCAAGCCTACTGTGTAGCTCAAGTCTGGCCTCGTGATAGTCAAGTAGATTAGACTACCCACAATCTTCCTGTACATCTTGACATCCTCAACAACATCACCCTTCTCTGCACTCAGCTTTGCATTCACATCCAAGGGAATAGAAATTGGCTTACAATCAGCCATACCATACTTTGACAACATGTCCAAAGCATATTGTCTCTGTGACAGCCATACACCCTCTGGAGTCCTGATCACCTCAATGCCAAGAAAGTAGCGCAACTCGCCCAAATCTTTCATTTCAAACTCCTGTTTGAGAAGACCCTTCACATGGTCAATCTCCATAGCATTGTCACCCACAATAATAAGGTCATCTACATATATGGTAATGACAACAATCCCCACATCACTCTCACGTACATAGAGTGAATGATCAGCATGAGCTCTTCTAAACCCAATACTGACAAGATACTTGGCAATCCTATCATACCATGCTCTAGAGCCCTGATTCAAACCATACAAAGCTTTGAGAAGTCTACATACATAATCTGGGTAACCTGAATTGACATAACCAGGTGGCTGATCCATATACACTTCCTCTTGCAACTCACCATTCAAGAAGGCATTCTTTACATCCATTTAATGCATAATCCATCCTCTAGATGCAGCCACTGCTATGACAGCTCTCACAGTCGTCATCTTTGCCACTGGAGCAAAGGTCTCCTCATAGTCTATGCCATACGTCTGTGCATAACCCTTTGCGACCAGCCTTGCCTTGTGACGCTCAATGTTACCATCAGCCTTATGCTTGGTTTTATACACCCATTTACAACCAATAGCTTTCTTGCCACTTGGCAATGGCACCAACTCCCATGTGTCGTTTGCTTCCAATGCAGCCATCTCTTCATTCATTGCATCATCCCAATGCACATTTCCAACTGCATCCTCAAAACATGTGGGCTCCACATCCTGTATCACCTTAGCCATGTAGGCTTGGTGATGATCTAGATACCCATCATAAGTCAATTTTTGAACTGGATTTTTGACTCTGTTAGATCTGCGCGGTCCTGGGTCACTCCTTTGTCCTCTAACATCTTCTTGTACTTTCCTTACACCAGGTGTTCTGACAGCCGGAATTCAAAATTCCTCATCAAGACTTTGTTTAGAACCATATGAATCCATGTTTACATGTGAAAAACCTGATGATGCATCAGCCATAAAGGGAGGTTCATCAACCTTTTTCTTTCCTTTTCGTGATACATTCCTTGTACCTGCTCGTGGAGTAACCTCCGTACGTAGTCTACGATTCCATGGCTTCTCAACAGAGCCACGAGAAGAGGACTCTTGTGGTCCACTCAAAACCTGTGACTCTGGCCTCACATTTTGTAGAACCACATCATCTTTTACATCAGCCCCAATAGTGCCATGTGCATTATTGTACCAGTTGCTCATCTCATCAAAGACTACATCTCTACTCACTCGTAATTCTCGTGTAGTAGGATTGTAGCACCTGTACCCCTTTTGTTCAAGGGAATATCCCACAAGAATACATTTCTCTGCTTTAGGATCCAATTTCCTACGCAACTCATCTGGTACATGCACGTAAGCTATGCAGCCAAACACTTTCAAGTGTGCCAAATCAGGATTTGTACCTGTAAACTTTTCCTTAGGTGTTACATCATGCACCGCAGCTGTAGGTGTCTTGTTCATAATATACACAGCTGCATTTATAGCTTCAACCCAGAAATGATGAGGCATGTTCTTCTCATTCATCAATGCACGTGCAACCTCTACAATGTGACTGTTTTTCCTTTCTACAACCCCATTCTACTGTGGAGTATATCTGCATGTAAACTGCCTGCGTATACCATGCATTTGCAGCATTCGTAGAAAATCTAAAAAATCATTGGAGAAGTACTCTCCCCCTCCATCTCACCTCAATGTCTTGATTTGCATATCTGTCTCCTTCTCAATCATGACTTTGAAGTCTTGAAAGTGACCAAACACTTCACTTTTGTTACGCATGAAGTAGACCCATACTTTCCTTCTATGGTCATCAATGAAAGAGACATAATACATGCAACCATGTATACTTTCAGTATCGGTTGGATCCCAAACATATGTGTGCACCACCTCAAGTGGCTTTTTACATACATTGTGCTCATGTGGAAATGAGCCCTTTGACTGTTTTCCGAACTGGCATGCTGCACACACTTTAAGCATACCATCCACCTTGAATTTGGGCAAACCTTTTACAATCTGTTTTGATTGCATGCTGCGCAATCTCTGCTCATTGACATGGCCAATGCATTTGTGCCAAATGTCAACATCAACCACAACACCTATGTCCTGTGCAAATAATGCAGCTTTTACCTCAGGCATGTCTACATTCAGCGTAAACATTCTGCCCACACATTTGCCCTCTGTGATAAGCTTACAGCCATTCTCGAAATCTTCTACATAACAACCATTTGGATTGAAGCGAACCTGCAAACCCTGCTCAACCATTTGTCCAACAGAAACAAGATTCTTTGTAATGTTTGGGACATGAAGTACATCTGCTAAGTACTTTGATTTCCCACTCTTCGTATTTAGAGGTATGTCCCCTACATGAGCAATGGGGTGAGCTATGTCATCTCCTGTCTGCGCATAGCCTGACACATCTGGTTTGCACATATCTCTAAACCACTCTCCACGAGACGTCATGTGATTAGAGGCACCTGAATCCACATACCAAACATCATCTTGGGTGGAATTCTCTGCAGTCATTGTATTCATTACATGCTACATAACAAACATGCGCTCGCTTTTGCTGTCATCGGCATCTCTGTTAGTAGATGCATAGTTGCCATGTTCTCTCTTTCCACTTGCTTTTCCCTTTGGACAGTCACGTGACATGCGACCTCTTTCACCACAAGTCCAATATTCTCTGCTATCTGCAGTATGTTGCCGCCTGCTTGATCCTGAACCACGACCTCTTTGACTCCCCCTGCCTTGAGACTGGTTTCCCCTGCCACCTATATTGTTTTGATTTGATTGACCTTCTTGAAATTGGCCCCTGCAGTATGTTGCCGCCTGCTTGATCCTGAACCACGACCTCTTTGACTCCCCCTGCCTTGAGACTGGTTTCCCCTGCCACCTATATTGTTTTGATTTGATTGACCTTCTTGAAATTGGCCCCTACAACCACTTGGGCCTCGACCACGACCTCTACCTCTACCTCTGTTGAAGTTAGAATAGAAGGCCTGTTCATACCTATTTCTGCCACGAGAAGAAGATGTGTCAAGACCAAGGTTCTTCTCCTCAAGAATAAGCATAGAAATCAAATCTTGGAACACGGGGATATCGTCTCTTGTATTCATGGAAGACCTGAAATGTACATACTCATCTCCTAGACCATCCAAGCATGCACAGACAATGTCATCTTCTTCCACTGAGACTTTAATAGATCCAAGAGCCTCAATGATACTCTTGATCTTCAAGGCATAATCATTGATGGAGAGGTTGTTCCTCTTAACCTGATTTAGCTCCAACTTTAGTTGAAGCTTCATGGCCTTGGTGTTCACCTCGAACACTCTGCCTAAGTTTTTCCATGCAATGGCGGGGGTTTCAGCATCCTATAGATAGCCCATTATGCCATCTGTGATGCTCATAGAAAGCCAATACATCACTTTGCTCTAGCCTTGTTGCCAGTCCCTCAAAGCTTTTCTTTGTTCTGCTGTAGCATTTGCCTCGGGAATCTCTGGTTCCTTTTCATTGTCTCCTTCTACATAGTCCCAATAACCTTTTCCTTTTAGGAAATTTGTTATTCTGAACTTCCATGCAGGGTAGTTATTTTTCTCAAGCTTCTCACTGACAATCTGACTGAAACCGTCAGACATCTTGAAGCACTAAGACAAAATAGCTGCAATCTGCAAAAACCTGCAAATCTGTTGAACCTGCTATCGTGGTACCTGTAACGCTTTCTACACTCAACGAGTGTCCACAATCAAGCGTACATACAACCACTGTACTTGTACAGTAAATCTCTGTGTACTGCACTTTGGAGACCTGTTCAGAAACTTATACAAAAAACTTTGGCATCTGGTCGTGGATTGCGAACGAAGGGATTGTGATGCTCTTGCTCTCTTACCCTCTCTTACCTGCACCAGGCTATGATACCACGTAAAGAATGAGGATGCAAGAGAGCTACACAAGACAAGCACAAAGCACACAGAGATGGAAAGCTTTTTCTTCTTCGCACAGAAAAGAGAGTACAAAATGACTAAGTGCTAAAACTGAAAAGTAGCACATATGTACATGTGGTCACTAAGTGTGAACTCGCTAGAAGCGTACTAGGCTGGCACTATAAGTGTAGTTCAGCTGTAGAATCACTGGCAGAGATCCTCCCTGTCGGTCACCTAACGCGTCAGTGAGTAAATGCCGTAAGTGGCCAAGACCCGTAGTGGATGCCAGCTCAAGATGTAGAGCTCGACATCTCAACATTTTGCATCGTCAACTTTGACATGGTATCAACCAATGTCCCTGGTCGTGAAAGGGATGATTGGCCTTCAATGAAAAGCCTCTAGCTATGATGGGGTTTTGAAACACTACCATAACCAAGTGCATTTTCTTCTACCTCCATCACTAGCATATTGAGATGCCCCCTAACCTCTTGTGCTTTGGCCTTTTGGTGCACATTGTTTTGAAACACTGTCAGTGTTTTTTCCACCACAAGAGCAACATTTTGAGATGCTTCCAAAACTTGACTGTGAATTCCGCTATGTTTTGAAACGCTAGAGCAAAAGAGAGTCTCCACCATGGCATTTCTATCTGTTTGTGTTGCATTTTGGAACACAAGGAAACGCTCTCTCTCTCTCTCTCTCTCTCTCTCTCTCTCTCTCTCTCTCTCTCTCTCTCTCTCTCTCTCTCTCTCTCGGAGGGGGGTGAAGGAGTACGAGCGGAAGTGCGACGCGAGAGAGAGTGCGAGAAGAAGAGCACGACGATATGGTGAACTCGCTCTACTGTAATGTGTAGAGCATAGTGAGTTCTTATTAGGTTTTTACAAAAGAATATGTGTACATACCTGGCGGCCCGCCCACTTACCTGGGCGACCACATTGGGCTTTATATCCCAACAACGTCCCACTTAAAGTCCAATGTGGTACTTTAAGTGTGAGAGAAGCTACTATACAAGCTAATATACAAGAGATGTAGAGAAGTGATGTACTACCCTACACCTAACTGCTTGCGAAAATGCTCAAAGCTCTCTGAGGGAAGTCCTTTTGTAAGTAGATCAGCAGGATTTTCTGTAGTGTGAACTTTGACAAGCTGAAGTTGCTTATCCTCGAGCATTTCCCTGATGAAATGATACTTCACATCCACATGCTTTGTCTTGGAGTGATAAACTGGATTGCGAGCCAATTATATAGCACTTTGACTATCACAATATAACACAGGCATCTCTTCTTTGATTCCCAAATCTGTTACTAGTGGATTAAGCCAAATTGATTCTTTGCATGCCTCTGATGCTGCAACATATTCAGCCTCTGTAGTAGACTGAGTAACACAATCTTGTAATCTAGAACGCCATGATACTGCTCCACCAGCCAATGTAAAGACATACCCTGACGTAGACCTTCGGTTGTCTAAGTCACCTGCATAATCTGAGTCTGTAAAACCCTTTACACTTAGCTCCTGACTCCCATATCATATACGCATACTCTTTGTAGCTTTCAGGTATCTCAATATTCCTTTCACTGCCTCCCAATGTTTCTTGCCTGGGTTTGATATGTAACGACTTACTACTCCCACTGCAAATGCAATGTCAGGGCGAGTAGCAATCATTGCATACATTAAACTACCAACTGCAGACGCATATGGAATCTTATCCATTTCAGTCTGTTCTTCCTCAGACACAGGACAATCTTGTTTGCTAAGTTTCACATATGGTGGCAATGGAACACTCAATGCCTTTCCCTTCTCCATATTGAAACGTTGCAAAACCTTGTCAATATACTCTGTTTGAGATAACCAAATCAACTTCTTTGATTTGTCTCTCTCAATGCACATACCAAGTATATGACTTGCCTCACGCATGTCTTTCATGTCAAACGAATTTGGCATCTTTGACTTCAAAGCTGAAATTTCTTCCAAGTGCTTGCCAGCAATCAACATGTCATCCGCATACAAAATAAGGATCAGCCAACTGCCATCCTTAGCCTTCTTTGTATATAGACAGTGATCGAACTCACTACGTTTGTAGCCTTGAGAAAGCATAAACTTGTGGAACTTATGGTACCATGCCCTCAGTGATTGTTTTAAGCCATAAAGACTCTTTAACAACTGGCATACCAAATCTTCCTTGCCTTTCTCAACAAACCCGTCTAGCTGCTACATGTAAATTTCCACATCTAAATCACCATGCAAGAACGCTGTCTTGACATCCATTTGGTGCAACACCAAATCTAATATGGCAACCAATGCAAGAAAGCATCTCAATGTAGTCATCTTGACCACTGGAGAGAAGACTTCATCAAAGTCAATGCCTTGTTCTTGCTTAAAGCCCTGGCAACAAGCCTTGCTTTGTACTTTGGTTGACTTTCATGAGCTGTGATCTTATACCTGTAAACCCATTTACAAGGTAGAGCCTTTTTGCCCTGTGGTAATTTAACTAGCTTCCATGTCTAGTTTTTATGCAGAGCTGTCATCTCTGACTGCATGGCCAATTGCCAATTCCCAGAGTCCTTCATTTGCACCGCTTCCTAGTAACATGAAGGCTCATTGCAATCAGTCAACATGACATAATTCATAGATGGAACAAACCTATCAGGAGGTCGCGTGACACGTCCAGATCTACGCACAATAGGTGGCTCAGGATCAGCCACAACCTGTGGTTCCAATCTAACCTGTCCTTGCTCCTCTTGAGCCCTGACATTTTGTCTTGCACGTGCAGGTCCATCTTCTTGAAAGACAAAACACAGCAGCCACATAAGCATAGAAGCAGTAGAAGAGATACACAGTTGGCACTTGTTGATAGTGATTTGTGTGGACCTATGCCTAACCTATCTCTAGGGGGAGCTTCTTACTTTATGACATTTATAGATGATTACTCGAGGAAAGTATGGGTTTACTTTCTCAAGCACAAGGATGAAGCGTTTAGCGTTTTCAAAACGTTTGTGACACTTGTGGAGAATCAGAGTGGCAAGAAGCTTAAATGCTTACGCACTGACAATGGTGGAGAGTATGTTTCAAAGGCCTTTCAGGACTTTTGTGAGTCAAAAGGTATAAAACGTGAACTTACTGCTCCTTACAATCCTCCTCAAAATGGTGTTGCTGAGAGGATGAATAGGACCATACAAGAGAAGGTCAGAAGTATGTTGTCTAATGCACAGTTGCCAAATGGGTTTTCGGCTGAAGCTGTATCAACAGCTATTCATCTTATAAATAGATCTCCTAGCAAGGTTTTGCAGAAGGATTCAGTGCCAGAGATGGTATGGTCAGGCAAAATGCCCTCATACAAGCATCTCAGAGTCTTTGGCTGTGAGGCATATACTCATGTTCCAAAGGAATTTAGGAACAAACTTGAGCCAAAGAGTAGAAAGTGCATCTTTCTAGGCTATGGTGATTCTGGTGAGATGGGGTACAGACTTTGGGATCCCGAATCTAGAAAGGCTGTCCGCAGCAATGATGTTCACTTTAATGAATCCAAATATCATTCTAAACCAGAGAGGGTTGAGGAGATTAGAAGAGTACCATACAGACAATGTTCACAGAATTCAAAATCACTAAATGAAAAGCCAGGCAAATAACGAGAACGAGACAAGATTTCCATTCCCTTCTTGGACATATGTCCTAACCGGCAATGCCACAAAGAAACGTTCGGCTGCTCGGTTACATTGATTACATTTTTAGAGACATTTGATACATAAATCATGTAAAGTCCTCCAGACTTTACTCCATGTGCTATTGTCATAGAACCCTTGGATATCTTCCACATGTTCTGTCCAAAAGTGGTGACGTAGCCAGCATCATCAAGTAAACCTATGCTGATCAAGCTCTTTGTAATTGCGGGAACATGTCTCACATTCTTCAGTGTGAAAGAAGAGCCATTCTGAAACTTCAATTGAACATCTCCAACACCTAAGATCTCACATGTCTACCCATTGCCTAGCCGAACATGATCTTTGGTGGTCACATAAGAGGTAAACCACTCCTTGTTTGGAGACACATGAAGTGATGCCCCTGAGTCTATAATCTAGTCACTCACTACATTTCCATCAGATGCTGTAAGAAGAGCTGAGTCCATTGTATTCTTCAAGAAGTAGATGTCTCCTGACACTAGACTGTCATCCTCTGCAACAGTGTTTGTCATATTTATTTCTTGAATCTGCACTGAGGACTTGTTCTTCTCACCATGGTCTTCCGTTGCCTTTTTCTGCTTTCCATTCTCTGCAGTCTCTTTTCATGTGACCTTTCTTGCCACAATGGTAGCATTCTATGTCACTCTTGCCTTTAGCACTGCGGGACTTGCTACGAGACTGATTCCTCTTTCCACCTTTGTACTTTTCTTTGGTCCTTCCCCTAACAACTAAGGCTGTTCCTTTGCCTTTGTCCATTGTCTTTCTGTTGGTTTCTTCAGTAAGCAGACTTCCTTCTACACCTGCTATGTTCAAACCATCTGGAGGTGCAAAATTACTCAAAGTTGTGCGAAAAGTGTCCCAACTTTCCGGCAATGTGATCAACAAGAACATAGCTCTAACAGGTTCATCAAACTTGACACCTTGAGCTGACAACTGACTGTAGATGGTGTTGAATTCATTCAGATGATTGGACATAGGTGTCTCTTCTTTCATCTTCAAGTCAACAAGCTTCTTAAGCCAGTATACCTGTGAAGCTGCACTCTGATTCTCATAAAGATCACTCAGCTTTATCCATGCTTGATAAGCCGACAGCTCGTCTGCTACATTGAAGTAAACGCTTTCTGCCAAAGTCAACATAATGGTAGAAAGTGTCAATTCATCCATTTCGCTCCATTCATCTTCGTCCATATCTTCTGGTTTTATCCCCTTGAGCTTTATAGGTTTTATCTGCTTCTTTTGTACCAACACGTGCCAAATCTGCTTCTTCCACAATGGGAAATTGGTTCCATCCAGCTTCTTGATATTGTAAAGAGCAGTGTCCTGTGATCCAGCCATAGCTACGCTTCACAGTGGTTTACTTTCCTGGGAAAAATTCGACAGAGTTTCCCCTGTAAACTGACCTCTGAACCAATCATTCAACCTGTCAAATGAACTAAGAAAGCTTCAGATTCTGCATAAATTTTGGCAGAGTCTCCTTTGTAAAATGGCTCTGGTGTACTCAAAAAACAGCTCAAAAAACACTGTCTCTCTGACACTGTAAGCTGCGGGTAAACATGTCCTGCACCTGTACTGTCTCTCACTATCATGTCACTGTCCTGTAAGCATAGACTGCGACAATGCCTCAACGGCAGTAAAGCAAAGATGCAATCCCAACTGTCTAACTCACAGTCAATACATCCTAGCTGCCTATCTAAGGGTGCTCGAGGGATCGCTCCAAGACCTGTATCACCGAAAGGATCTCAACATTCGAGAATCCCCCAGCTCAATAAAACCTCACTCGACCCTCAACAAAGGCTGCAGTAAATCTGACAGTACATAGACTTCCCACGAAGTCATACATCCACAAATTTCCCACTATATGTTGTAACCGCTGCGGCGGTTGTTTGCTGCGTGACTCACAGCCAGCAAACCCTCAACAGACATACATCATCTCTGACAATACATCCCATGTGGAAGTACCTGCAATGTCAGGATGAAATCTGGAATATCAAGCAGCAAACACAAGCTACCTGATGAACTAGTGGATGTCGCCTACAGTCTGTGTGTAGATGTGCCCGTGTCGTATGTGACACGCCTCCAAGAACAGTGAGCCGTCCTTCAATGTGTAGACAGCCACAAATCAGCACTCTGGGAGTGTCGGTATCCTCAGCACCTGCAGTCGTAGGTCGAGACCCCAAATTTGCAGAGTCAGATCTGCACCCGCCGAGACCACGTAGTCGAAAATGGCCTGCGTAGAACTTTGTCGAAGCCGAACGGTGGCCGAGATGACCTCAGAATGAAAATCTGAGAACACCAAGCCCTACGAGCTATCCCACAAGATTTGGGGCCGTGTCTTCGCCTGTCGAATTTCACTCCAATCTGAGATGGTGACTCTAGCCTCCTGTAGTGCTGCCCCAAGCCTCGATCTGAGCTCTGATACCAGTTGAAGGAGTACGAGCGGAAGTGCGACGCGAGAGAGAGTGCGAGAAGAAGAGCACGACGATATGGTGAACTCGCTCTACTGTAATGTGTAGAGCATAGTGAGTTCTTATTAGGTTTTTACAAAATAATATGTGTACATACCTGGCGGCCCGCCCACTTACCTGGGTGACCACATTGGGCTTTATACCCCAACAGGGGGTGGGGCGGAGCGGGGGGGGGGGGGGGGGGGGGGGGGGAGCTCCAACCCTTGGCAAATTGCTAGAGAGTATATGCCATAATGGAAACTCTATGCTCGAACGCATCGACAAACTTACCAAAGACAACTATGGACAATGATTGATGATGAGAATGTAGTTTCTATGCAAAGGCTTATGGGATATCGTCGATGGCTAGGAGACAAGACCTAGGCGATCCGGCAATAGGCAACAATTGTTGCACTCAATTTCAGGATGATAAGTATTTTAGTTCATTTGTTGATTGAGATGTGAGTAGTGCTAAGGCTATGCAAGCCATTGTATAGGCACTCACGAAGAATATCTCTCTCAATGTATAGACTTTGGAAACTTCTAGTGAAATATGTGGTCAAGGTTTGAAGAAATGTTTGATCGACACTCTACAATGAAGCGGTCACTCTTTTTAGACAATTATTTTTCATCAAGCGTGAAGCCCGGACTTCTATATAGTCTTTGTTGATGAAGGCAAAGGTGATGCATGATCACCTCTCGACTATGAAAATTGCATTGACTAGTACTTGGTTAGTTGCCTTGGTACTTACGAAGGTGCTAGAGGAGTACAAGATGGTGATAAGGGCATTATGCTTGCAAATCATGAAGGAAAAGTTGGAGTTTAACGATCTCAGATCTTTTTTCATTAAGGAGGAAGCAATCGTAATCTCTAAAGGCTAGGTTCAAGATTCAAGAAGTGATTGGCGGCACTTGCTACTTCAAAAACTGCAAAGAAGTCCTAAAGACATTGTTATGTGGAAAGCGTGGTTATTTGTCTCGTGATTGCAAATCCAAATGTGAAGGCAAAAACTCGCAAAAGGACAAAGGTAATTGCAATCTTGACAAGGATAGTAGTTACAATCATTCTACCAAGGATGCACGTAGTCTATCCACGTGGCATAGACTACACCAGCAAAAGTTCCAGCTTTCTAGTTCGCAGGTAGTTGCGGCAACATGCTTCAATTAGAGAGGCACATGAATGGTAGTAGAGAGGGGCAATTGGAACTCCCAATAATTGATTTGGACCCGTGTATCAAAATTCAAGTCATCATTTTTCTTTTTGGAGTTCAAGGCACATTGCATCTGGCAAGGAACCAACATGACATATACAAAACATGTGAATGTAGTGCGGACAATTCATTATTGTTGGCGAGATTATGGACACAATCCATTACTATTGGCGGGATAACGGACAAGGTGTGTTCCAAAGTTCATTTTCTTAAAAATCTTGGACGGGATGTGTTCACAATGCACGAATAGGATTCTTGGATGTAGTGTGGTCTATGGTTCAACTTTCTAGGAGGCAACCGGTGCTCAAGATGGCATTCTTTTCAATGATGGGTTGGTAGTTGCAAATCCGTTGAGGTGCATCCAATAGTCAAAGTCCTTCTACTGGGGTGTCTATCGTAGCTTCTTCATCAACTTGTTCTTCCTATTTAGTTCATTATGAGTTGCAGAGGGGTATTGAGGATTATGCATCTCATTGGAATTCCCAATGTGATATTTATTTTACTTATTTCACATGATAATGGGTCGGGTAATTCTTGAGGAGCGTATTTAAGGTCCCCCTGCCTAGTATAAAGGTAGCACCTAGCCACCATTGTATAATCATCGAATTTATCAGCATATTGGTTGGTTCAAGCATCTCTCTCTCTCTCTCTCTCTCTCTCTCTCTCTCTCTCTCTCTCTCTCTCTCTCTCTCTCTCGTGCATTCTTTCTCTAACTCTATGCTTCCATATCATTGTTTTTATCCTAGCAGTGACTTGGGATTGGGATTACTAGTGCAATGGGTTACTCCTAATTCTTTATCTTGTGGCCTACATGAGGCCTTAGGAATGCATGGCTCTTTGGAGGTATAGGAGGTAGTTAGGTTGGATACACGCCGCTCATGACTATTTGACATGGGATATTAAATGAAGTGTGAGCGGTGGGATCAACGGCGTTGAAATGAAGCATGTTTCTCGGACACTGTCCGATTTGTCTTTGTTTACGCTTTTTGTTTGTGTTTACTTATCCCATTGTCCCAGTTCACTTTATGAGGAAGTGAAATAGCCTTGGGGACAAGAAACCCCACACAGGCCCATGGTTAGACCATTGGGCTGTTGTGTGTGAGGTCCTGGGTTCAAATTGCGGGCATCGCGTTGACTGTTTGTCAGTCATCACCCTTCCTCGAGGTTCATGCACAACAGTGTGCATCGTTGATCCCACCACCCCCGAGTCATTAAGACCCGTGTTATATAGAGTGGATATACGCCTGGTCGTCAAGCAGCATGCTATACAGATTTCAAATTTTTAATTTTAAGTTTAAGAAACTACCAGTGGTTCATAACTTCAGCGTAGCAAATTGGTTCTATGGCCCATGTTGTCAAAAGCTCAACCCACACCTGACTATGGGAAGCAGGTCGTGGCCATCCAAATCCGTTGTCCTTTTGCCTGATCAGGAACATGCTTTTTTTGTTAATTGGCAAAATAACATTTAACTCTCTCTCTCTCTCTCTCTCTCTCTCTCTCTCTCTCTCCTCCTCGTGTCCATTGACACGAGGAATGGACACGAGGAGAGGAGAGAGAGAGAGAGAGAGAGAGAGAGAGAGAGAGAGAGAGAGAGAGACATTCCTAACCATGCTTGAAATAAGCTTTTTTCAAAAAACTTGAAAAACCTACACATGAAAAATTTTAGTGTTAAGTTGACTATATTTGAAGGTTTTTACACCAAATATTTTCTCGCCTTCAAAATTGAAAGAGGAATTTCAAAAGTTGTAGGGTGAACTATACTAAACCTAGGTTTTTTCAAGCACTCATAGAACTATAGGATGAGTTTTAAACTCGAGACATGGTGTGTGTGTGTGTGTGTGTGTGTGTGTGTGTGTGTGTGTGTGTGTGTGCGCACGCGTGTGTGTGTATAGCTGTTTTATTATAAATAATAAGACATAATTGAAGTCTTACATTCAAGAGACAGCTGGCTCCAGAGAGAAGGAATGATAAGTACAAAAACAACTCAATCTTAGAATTATCTTTGCACAATGTTTATATGAATGAAGCTTCATTCCAGTATACAGATATCAGAAGTACTTCCCTTGTCGTAGGTGTATGTGTAATAATGTAAGGACAACTGCTTAAAGCCAAAAAAAACCTCCCAAGATAAGATAGAGTCCTTACTTACATCCATCCAAACAAGTCAACAGATACGTTAACCTTGAATGTGTTTTACAGGTATCAAATGGACTATACCAGTTGTTATTCATGTCCATCTTTTAAAAAAAAAAAAGAAACTTTCAAGCTTAAGTCCAAAGTATTTATATTAAAGATTTTTATCACCCAAAGTTTAAGGTTTTTGTTATGTTCAGAAGGCCATACCACCTTCCAATCCAAGTGAACCGGCT
This sequence comes from Adiantum capillus-veneris, assembly GCF_014529385.1. Taxonomy (NCBI): domain Eukaryota; kingdom Viridiplantae; phylum Streptophyta; class Polypodiopsida; order Polypodiales; family Pteridaceae; genus Adiantum; species Adiantum capillus-veneris. Next base: position 134,474,580 of record NC_140934.1, on the reverse strand, counting down.
CCATTGTTTTTTTATGAAGCTCCAATTCTCACTTGCCATAAAGCAAAAGGAGCTTTAAAGAATATTTCCTTTTAAAAATATCAAAGAGGTTTTTGATTGTTTATGACAAAATAAAGTTTTAACCCCAATTAGGGTTTATGGCATTCTCCTTCCTCGAGTTTTGTACGTTACTTACCTTCATTCCCAGATGAGTAAGCCAATTAGCAGAGATCTTTAGATATAAACACGGTATCTAGCCAGACCAGGTGCATGAAAGAAGTAAGTGTTTTTTCAAGCCCGTCCATAGGAATGTTGAAATAGTATAGCATAACCTCCAAAAAAAATCAGTAAACCACCAAGTCTAGTGACAGTTTGCAGCCGATGGGAACCCCACCCAAAATAATCCACTAAACGACTTATAACCGGAAAGTCAATACGCAATCGGGAAACAACCCCACTTTTTGTCAGTAATTCATGCGCTAAGTGAATGAAAACAAGTAGTACCATTATCAAGTCCAAAAAAACCAGTAAACAGTAAGGTAACAACTAGTATGCCACAAGCCAATCGGCTAACCCCCAATCAATGGTCAATGCAGAGCCACCAAAAGCAATAGCAAGATCATATTTAACACATGTTTACTAGCTCATTCAGCCATTGCAATATAAACCTAGCCAACCCACATAATGGGCTTTACCCGGCTAAGCAACAAGGAAAAACAATCCACAGAAGTGTCATAATCTGTTTAAGCAAGGCCAACCACCCGGTGGTTCCTTTTACCATGCTAAGCGACAGGTTATGCCGCCCAATACTTTTTCCAAGTATTTGTTTATGTATTGTTATCATTAGCAAATAAGAAACAATGAATACCGGGTAAGAAACCCCTTTATCCCCCAAAATTTGGACACTATGTACCTGCAATTTGTTATGAATAATGAACAACGGCTAAAAAACCAGTAGCAATAACATAGTCATGTCCCAAAAAAACCTTTCCAACTATTATCATATGATGCCATTTATAGCCGACCACTATACTGGACCTTACCAGGCTAAGGAACGAAGAACAACACCCCTCAATAATGCTTCTTATTGACAAACCGAGCTAACCATACAATGGTCCAACCATCCACATTTTATCATGCACTACTAAGTAGAGCCAACCCGACCATTAAGTATAGCACTACTAAGTATAGGCTTTTTATGCAACAATGGTTACCATTTAAATCAAAAAAATGACAGAAACGAGATCGTTAATGCTAAGATTAGTGGCCAACCTAAGTTGGTTGTGTTGTAAGCTCCATGTTTGGTGCAACAAAGGTAAAAAACACGCAATCCTCACACTTAACGCAAGTAGGACACACACAAAGCTAACTGAGAGGCAGAATGCGCCCTCACCTCTTTAAATAGAAGAAGGAAGGCTGCCATCACTCATGGCTAGTTACTTGCAGAGCGTACTGAGTAGATCGAGCTCCCCATGGAGGGACTCGCGGATGAGTAGCCGCCTGCGATGCTGTCCGGCACAGTAGGGCTACCATAGTGCCTCATGGCATAGTAAATGAGGGCAGTAAGTAGTATTTTAACCACGCCTTGTAACTATCATAGCATTTTAAGGGTTCTATCCCATATCTAGTAAAAAGGTGTGGGACTTTTTAAACTTAGAGTGTCGACAATTTATGGCATAATATAGCTTAGTTTGATGTTGAAAAAACTACAAGCAAGTAGTAGAGTGTGTGTGTGTGTGTGTGTGTGTGTGTGTGTGTGAGAGAGAGAGAGAGAGAGAGGGAGAGTAGGATTGAGTAAAAGAAATGTTCTTTGGAAAGCCAAAGAACATATGGACGTCTTCTTTATGTTTATGCTAATCTTCAATATAAGAATCAAGTATTTTTCACCTCCATTTTGCCCAATTTCAATTCAGAATCAATGTAGCTATGCGAGAGGAAGAGTGCGATATAGCCCTAAGGCACAAACCTAGCCCATGTTCTATGTTGGGAATTAGGGTCAAATCTATCGTTGTCGTTGCCTTAACAAAAATGACAATGGCGAAATAGTCATCTGCAGGCATCAGGGCTGTGACCCATGTATTCTTCGCACGGACGTGTCAATATGGGCTGCATGGTTAAACGTGACATTCCGCGTGCTGACTTGTCGGCTCACAAAGTCATTCCAACTGCTGATATGACGTTAATTGATTGGGCATCATCACTCAAATTGCAACAGCTTACTTGTCGAACATCCAACAACTGCAGCACTGGAATTTACACACGAAACGTGAGCGGATGGAGGGCTTGGATTGCATGGTGACAGACGGAGGCCGCGAGCCATGCGGGAGCATGGATTTCGAGTGAATGGTCTGCAAGGGACCATTCCCGGCCATCAAATGTCGGGGGGAGGGAGACTGAGCGTAGATTTTGGCTGCTAGCGACTCCGCACAAATTTCCCCTGCATGCCATGCTGACACTGAGCGCAGATTCTGGTTGCTGATTTTTTGCGCAATAATTGCATGCACCTCTAAAAATTCTGTGTGCTGAGTTGTAGCAGTCCAGTTCAGATTCCGCCGCTGACCTCCCACGAAGTTATTGGACAAGGTGAATAAACTTCTGCCTGCTGATGTGGCGTGCATCTAACAACTCCATAGCTATCACAAGAAGTTTTGGACAAATTCTCACAATAATTCCCACATTGTGACTTACCTCAACATCATGAGCTTATGCGAGGGAGGCAACGCATGCCTAGCTAGGTATGCGGTGCCTCTCGAGCAAAAGCTCATGATGTTATTCATTGTATGAAAACACTGGAAAAGACTCCGTTTTCCTAGAGAAAATTTCTAAATCTTCTTGTGTATATTTCAATGAGGAAACGCAAGTAGAGGCATTGCACCCCGACCCCAGACCTTGACGAGAACATGACATGCACCTGACAATCTTGGTCGTTTTGCTAGCATTTCACAGTGCGCTTAAGCAAATTGGCACCTAGCCCCCCTGCCCCCAACACATGACGGCTGGGAAAGGTCATGCATTGACCTTTCCCTACAATGCAGCTCCCAATATGGCTCCCGGCTCTCGTAGGTCTCCATTTGGTCACTTGCATTACAAAGGTCAATGCATGTCCTTTCCCTACACCTTAAGTTGCACGTGGGAGTTCGTGGCTTTGGATGATTTTTAGAATGGGAGATGATAGTGCCGAAGAGTGCCATTTCCTGTTTTTCTTGGTCGTCGGCATCGGCCAGAGTTACACAGACATGGATATGATTTAGTAGAGAAGTTGACAAAGTCTAACAAACGTCCCATGGGCAGATGACAATTTCTTCTAGAGCAGCACCCCTCAGTAGAACCCCACGACAAGTCACCTTATTGGTTGCATGATACTCTCGTAGATAGTGCTTACAAAGACTAGCAAATCTCAGCGAACTCGTTCCTGCAACTCACAGGCATAGCATAACTCCTACAAGGTTCTAATTCAGATAGGAGGAGATCGATGCTATGATAAGTGATGGTACTTACATAGTGGCAACTTACTCGGCTTACATTAGACATGCTATCTATTTAGCCGGCTCTAGTGGTTCAAAATGTCTAATACAAAATGTGTTCTACATTAGACGTTTGATCACATAGCCGGCTAGATAGCATGTCCAATGTAAGTACTTTAAATTTTAGAGAGTATTTCTTACATTGAAACATAGTTTCCAGCATAATTTTTACTTGGATATTTACTATTTCATCTGTACTTGTGAATCTACCATGTCAGTACTCTTGAATCAGTCGAGTTTGAAGGAGACGTGTGCGCATGCACAGAGAGAGAGAGAGAGAGAGAGAGAGAGAGAGAGAGAGAGAGAGAGAGATTGTGATTCATCCTCATGTATAATGTGTCTAATCAGATTCTAAACATCTCTCTCACAGCTACTTCTTGTCAGTTGGTCCATTTCTAAGTATGGGGGAAGTAATACAAGAGAACCTGTCAAACTTGTCACAGCATGAAAATTCTGGCTCGTTTCTTTAATGCATTGTCACTTTCAAAGATGTATTACATAAGACTTTTTCCTCTCGAGTACAAGGACAAACATTTTGAGTCTCCCATTGTTGTTCAATGTCTAATGTCTACTTCCTACCCACCTTTATACATTCTTTAAACGAGCTAAAACCACCTCTGCCAGTGTTGCAAGGCATGTGCTCTAGTTCCTCAAGCCACTTTGTGTCCCCTCTTAATCTTGGGGATCTTTCCCAATATTCCATCCTTAGTTGTACTCTTACACAAAGTGGAAGGCTTCTCAACTTTCATGTATCCCCTCAAATGCAATCTTTCACTCACTTAGGATGGGTCCAGGTGACTCACCAGTAGGGTAACCTTTTGCGCTACCACCAACGGCCGACCTTGATGTGACAAACGGACAAAGGCAGTGTAGATTCTTTGTTGACTTCATTTGTTAATTCATTCCCTCTCTATAGCATGTTATGGTGCATACCCTCTCATCATATACAGTCACATGTTCCCAATTTCTCTTCAATTTGCTCAGTAATTCCAATCTATTTTTTCCTCTTTATTGCAGGTGCAAAGACAACAATTAGAGCTAAAGGTACCCATTAATATGCTCATGCATGCAACCACAACTCTCTCTCTCTCTCTCTCTCTCTCTCTCTCTCTCTCTCTCTCTCTCTCTCTCTCTCACACACACACACACAAAAATGACACACCCCTTTTTATTATTCATGCCATCTTTCGATGTGATCTCCCAACCGCCTTACTATTCAATCACACCGTCCCCCCTTCCTTGTGCTCTGCATGACTTCACAGCCATGCTAACATCTCCTTCTCCTTCGAGTCCGTTCTTGTTCAAGCGGCCCCCACCTTGTCCCCCACCTGGTCACCATAAATCTAACACACAATAAGTGACCCAAATTAAACTCCACACCCCCTTCATCTTTTAAAAGCTGATGAGGTGCAAAGAGGGAAACAACCAATCTACCACTCGGGTGATAGAAACGATATTACAGTTGCCTCTTCACACACTCATGAGAGTAAACAACAAGAGCGAATGACAGCATGCCTTCAGATTTTATGCTTGCAAGAGGTTCTATTGAATTTTATGCTGGCCCATCCGCCCTCCCTCCCTTAGCACTTGACCCTCTCTGCCTCCTCTCCCTACCTACCGACCCTCGCGATTACTTCCCACAAGCTCCTGCCTAGCAATCTCTGCGTGAATTCTATCATTAGTTCCTTCGCTCTCAAAACCACCTTCCACGGCAGTCCCCCCAATAGCCCTCTCTCGGCTTCCTTGCCTGTGCCATAGCTGCACGGCAGCCTCCAACTAATAAATCTCCTCGTCCATTCTCTCGGCTGTCCTGCCCATGCCACAGCTGAGCATGCGCAAGAGCTGCAACAAGGCCAGTTGTTCCTCCCTTGACCCTTCTGGAAAAAAAACCGAAACAGCTGGTGGCACTAGAGAAAATAAATAGCAAGCAGCAGCATCTCTGAAGATACTCAACTAAATCATATTCTTTTGCTGTCATAGGGACATACTAGAGATAGAATGCATGCTGTCACTCAGAAGCATGGCAAATAACAAGATTACACTCACAAAAAACATTACACATTAATATGAGGTCAAAATTGCTTTTAGAAGAACATTACACAGCTGCAAGTCAGTGAATCATGGCTTGCTCAGACACAGGTCAGGTACCAGACTAGCTCTAGTGACATTGGTGAAGAAATGCATTACCTCATTTTCAACCAGCCACCGCATCAGCTGGCAACAAAAGACCCTCTGGGGAGTAAAGGTGCACTGAAAGAACGCTCTCAGCATCCTTCTGACTTCTTCACCCCCCAAAAAACTCCTGCAATGCAATCATGCTCACTGGGCTCCTTTTCAACCCTTTGATAGCTTCAAGAGTTGCCAGGGCCCCTGCAATCGTTGTTATTATGGGAACCTTGTAAGCAAGCGCCATTCGCCGTATCTGTCTCCCATCAATCTGGTCCAAGGCATCTCCAGAACTTGTTATGACCACCAATTGAATCTGCCCATTTGCAAGCATGTCTCCTGCATGTGGTCGGCCCTCATGGAGTTTCAAAACCCTCTCTACAGATATGCCTTGTGACTCTAGGAAAGCTGCTGTGCCTTCAGTTGCAAGGATGCTAAAACCAAGACTGGAGAAACCCTTGGCAATAGGTAAAACCTTCGGCTTGGTCAGATCATTCATGCTTACAAAAACAGTACCTGAGAGCGGAAGTTTCTGATTGGCGGCAATCTGTGCCTTGGCAAACGCCATGTCAAACCCATAGTCGATGCCCATCACTTCTCCAGTACTGCGCATTTCTGGACCCAGCAACACGTCACAGCCTTGAAACTTATCAAAAGGAAGCACTGCTTCTTTCACTGAGACATGATTTGGGATGATCTCCTCTGTGAATCCAATATCATGCACTGATAAACCGGACATGACAAGTGCTGCGTACTTTGCCAATGGGCGCCCAATAGCTTTAGACACAAATGGTACTGTTCTGGACGCTCTTGGGTTTGCTTCAAGAATATACACATCATCTGATCCTGTAATAGCATACTGACAATTCATCAAGCCCAACACTTTCAACTTCCTTGCTAGATCCGTTGTCCACTTTCTGATGACCGATAAGGAACGCGCACTAACAGTCAGTGTGGGAATAGTGCATGCAGAATCACCAGAATGTACACCGGCTTGCTCAATATGCTCCATGATACCTCCCACCACCACATTACCCGCTGCATCAGCCAGAGAATCCACATCAATCTCACTGGCATCAGTGAGGTATCTATCCACGAGAACAGGTCTTTCTGGATCTACTTCCACAGCTGTCGCAAGGTAAGCTTTTAATTTGTCGGCTGAGTAAACTATCTCCATAGCACGTCCACCCAGCACATAGGAAGGACGAACCACAACAGGAAACCCAACCCTTGCAGCTATTTCAAGAGCATCCTCTTCACTTCTTGCAATGCCACCAGGAGGTTGTTTGATGCCAAGCTCATCAAGTATGGTATTAAACCTCTTCCTGTCTTCCGCGGCATCAATTGAATCAGGGGATGTGCCCCATATCTTCACCAAACCCTCTCCACTGGCTGCTTCTGGCTTGAATTCATCAAGATAACTTTGAATTGGAACTGCAAGTTTCAGAGGTGTCTGTCCTCCGAACTGCATAATTATTCCATCAGGCCTTTCCAGATCGATGACATTGAGTACATCCTCAACAGTGAGAGGCTCAAAATAGAGCCGATCACTTGTATCATAATCTGTAGAGACTGTTTCAGGATTAGAATTCATCATAATTGTCTCATACCCAGCATCCTGAACATCAGAAACAGAAAGGTTAGCATGCGAGCTGAAGCTCAAAACACTTCTTAACACTTGTCAAACAACATTTACAGCCTGTTTAAACATGTTACCTGAAGAGCAAAGCATGCATGGCAGCAGCAGTAATCGAATTCAATACCCTGACCTATTCGATTTGGGCCACCCCCCAAAATCAGCACTTTCTTTTTGCTATTTGGAGATGCCTCACATTCGTCGTCGTATGAAGAGTATAAATAAGGTGTATTGGCTTCAAATTCTGCAGCACATGTATCAACACGCTTATACGCGGGAATTACACCAAGAGCTATTCGATGAGCACGAACTTCTTTATCTGAAGTGCCAGTGGCATAAGCCAACTGCCTATCACTGAAGCCTCTTCTCTTCAATTCAAACAAGTCTTCCTTGGTGAGCTCTGTTAGGCTAGTCATCCCGAGAAATTCTTCCACTTTTAACAATTCACCTAGCTGGGCTAAAAACCATGGATCTATAAATGTAAGCTCATGCAATTCATCCTGATTCATTCCCCTCTTGAGAGCAGCATACACTGCATACATTCTATCTGGATTTGGCACACGCAAACTGTACTTCAACTTCTCTAAGTCCCAGTCCAGCTCTTTCACTTTCTCGCAACCCCATCCATAGTGTCCAGTCTCTAGAGATCTAACCGCCTTCTGAAATGATTCTTGGAACGTTCGACCCATAGCCATGGCCTCACCCACAGATTTCATTTGTGTAGTCAAAACTGGTTGTGCGCCTGGAAACTTCTCAAAGGCAAAACGAGGGATCTGCACAAGTTGACCCAGCCACGAATTAGCGTAACTCCATGTAAACAACCAAGCAGCCAGATACTACTGCCCAAAACAATTAAAATACATTAAATAGAAATAACATTCTCAAGTGAAAAAATCATGAATCTTAAACAGTCCATATGCTGAGTAAACGGCTGGTAAGAGAGCCACACTCTCTACTGCTGCTGCTGCTGCGAGAGAGGATCATGAAAATGACTAAAAGCTCAAGGCTGATTGTAAAGGGCACAAAGAAAGGGACACTTTACTGCATGCATGGAAAGGCTTCGGCAAGTTTATTGCATTGGCTGAAATTAACTCTCACATAGAGTTATGGCACAAGAGGCTAGGCCATATGAGCCAAAAGGGCCTTTCTAAGCTTTGTACTTTGAACAAGCTTGATGCTAAAGGCACAAAGCTTGACTTTTGTAATGAATGTCAATATGACAAGCAAGTAAACCGTTCTTATTACTCTGGTGTCTCTCATAAATCTTGTGTGCTTGATCTTGTACATTCTGATGTATGTAGCATGCCTACTAAGTCTATGGGAGGTGCATGCTATTTTGTCTCCTTTGTTGATGATCATTCTTAGGAAAATTTGGGTTTATTTGCTTAAATCTAAGGATGAAGCCTTTGCTGCGTTTAAGAAATTTCATGCATTTGTGACCACCCAAACAGGTAGAAAGCTAAAATGCTTGCGTACGGCCAATGGGGGGGAGTTCACAAGTGCTGAATTTAACAAATTTTGTGAAAATTTGGGCATTAAGAGAGAGCTTACTGTGCCATACAGCCCCTCTGCTAATGGTGTGGCTGAAAGATTCAATAGGACACTTTGTGAGAGGGTGAGATGCATGTTGTCCACAGCTAATCTCTCTCATGGATTTTGGGGAGAAGCTTTGAAAACTGCAGTGCATATATGCAATCGATCCCCTCACATGTCTTTGAAAGGTGACATCCCTGAAGAGGTTTGGTCTGGCAAGCCTGCTTCATATGATCACTTACGCATTTTTGGTTGCGAAGCTTTTGTGCATGTTAGACCTGAGTTGAGGAGTAAACTAGATGCCAAATCCATTAAAGGCCTTTTCATGAGATATGGTGAAGAAGGCGAAATGGATTACACGATTTGGTTACCTCAGCTCAAAAGGGTTATACGCAGCCGGGATTTTGTTTTTAATGAGGCAAGGCTGCTTCAAAACAATTGTGCCTCAAAGCATGACCATAAAAAGGTCAAAATTCAGCATGACCAGCCACCTCTTAGGCCTATCTTTGACTCTCAGGATGCACCACATATGGCTGAAAATGTAGATGATCCAGTGGTGTTTGAGCCAGATGATGTTGGGCAGCAAATTGAAGCTCCTGAAAGGCATTTGCAGCCACAAAACAATGCTGAAAATGATGTACAGCAACCCATTGTTGATGATTTTATCATGCCACCTCATGTAAACCCATAGCCGGATAATGTGGATCATTGGGTGAGGCGGTCTACTCGTCAAAGACGGCCTATAAGCAGATATGATCCCTCTTTGCATTACATTATGTTGACAAATGAGGGAGAGCCTCTTACGTATAAAGAGGCAGAGCACAGCGACAAGTGGTAGCTTGCTATGCAGGAAGAGATTAAAGCTTCGCATGCTAATCATACTTGGGATTTGGTGAAATTGCCCAAAGGAAGGAAGGCTATTCCTAACAAATGGGTGTATAAAATCAAGACTGTTGATGCAAAACCCAAGTATAAGGCAAGGCTAGTTGCAAAGGGATATGTTCAAACCAAGGGCATAGACTTTCAGGAAGCGTTCTCTCCTGTTGTAAAGATGACCACTTTGCGTGTATTGTTTGCCATAGTGGCTGCTCTTGATTTGGAAATGGACCAAATGGATGTACATACCGCTTTCTTGCATGGTAATGTGGAAGAAGAGCTTTACATGAAGCAACCCAAGGGTTTTGTTATTCCTGACAAGGAACATTTGGTATGTATGCTAAATATAAGCTTGTATGGGCTAAAACAATCATGTAGACAGTGGTACAAGAAGTTTGATCGCTTCATGCTTAAACATGGTTACAAAAGAAGCCATGCAAACCATTGTTTGTTTACCAAACGTGATGAGGACGGCAGCCCTACCATTCTTGTGCTCTATGTAGATGATATGTTGATAGCTGCAAAGAAAAGAAGCACTGTTGATGCTCTTAAAGGGCAGCTGAAATGTGCATTTTCAATGAAAGACCTTGGGGCAGCTGAACATATACTTGGAGTGCGTGTTAGAAGGCAAAGAGACCAGCGTCTATTGTATTTGTCGCAAGAAAAGTACATTGAAAAGGTGCTGGACAGATTTAACATGGCTGAAGCAAAGCCTCTTCGCGTGCCATTACAGCCATATGTCAAGATCTCCAAGGATGATTGTCCCAAGTCAAAGGAAGAAGCCAATGACATGCAAAGTGTGCCTTACGCTTCAGCTTGTGGTTCACTTATGTATGCTATGGTGGCTACTAGGCCTAACATAGCCCATGCAGTGGGAGTTGTGAGCCAGTTTATGGCTAATCTAGGCAAGTTGCGTTGGGATGCAGTGAAGTCCATTATGAGGTACTTGAAAGGGACTAAAAACAAACGCCTCTGCTATGGTAAAGGACCATTGGAATTGAAGGGATTTTGTGACTCTGACATGGCTGGTGATGTGGATACACGGAAATCCACAAGTGGCTATGTGTTTACTCTTGCGGGAGGTGTTGTTTCATGGTGTTCTAGATTGCAAAAGATCGTTGCATTGTCTACTACAGAGGCTGAATATATTTCAGCCACTGAGGCTTCTAAAGAAGCTATTTGGTTAGCACGCCTATACACTGAGTTTGGTTTGCCTTGATGGCCTTATTACATTGGTCAATGTCCATACATCACAAAATCCAGCAGATGCTCTCACTAAGTGCTTATCCAAAGCACAACATCATCTATGCATAGAGATGGTGGGAGTCACGTAGCTTAAAGGCGCCATTTATGCGGGAGGTTGTTGGGTTAAAGGCCCAAATGGGCCCCTTTGTGTATAGTTTTAAAGGTTATTAACCTTTGGCCAAGTTCACATTGAACTTGGCCACTAACTTTAAATTGGTCCTTTACATTTTAATAAAGGGAATGTGAGTTAATTTTAACTCACCCACTTATTCCCCCATATCGTGTAGCGCTCCTGCTCTCTCTCCCTCTTTCGATCTGTAGCGCCCTCTACTCTACACGCACTCGCCCCTCTCCAATCCTGCACTTCCTCGCGTGCTCTATCACTTGCACACACCGCTCCGTGCTCATCACTCCCCAGGTTGGCTTGCAGTCAGTAGAGCTCTGCCATCCTCTTTCCCTTCGCGGTAATAGACACAAATGAAGGCCTCTACTTCACCTCAGAGGGACTTTGTCACAAGTAGGTGACGTGGCGTGCCCAACAGAGGAAGTAGCCAAGGACAAGACTGAACCCAGAAGGACTTTGAGATGTGGCCATGGGGCCTAGGGGGTTAGAATTTAAAACCTCTAACCCTGCCCAGCTTATAAGCACCAGCCAAGGGGCCTAAACCCAAAACATCAAAAGCTTGAACTCTAGCTGCAATTCCGCAAATTGTCCTAACATGATGACGTGGCAAGCTGTACGGATTTCCACGTTTTGCGATGGTAGATTTTGGCAGTTTCCACGTGGGCTTTTGAGAGCAGTTGTTTTTGGCCTTTGCTTTTGGGCCTCAATTATTTGCAGATGTTGTTCGTGTGTTGCTATTGATTTCTTGCTTGGAATGACCAAGCCTGTAACAGTGGTATCAAAGCTCAAAACGATTCTTCTTCTACCGAGGATCCGATCCTTTCTGCGATACACATGGGTTCTCGCGGTAAATCTGACAGACGACACCCCTCCAACCTTTGGTTTGCGGGGAGATGAAGAAAAGAGAGTCCCAACGTGAGAACAAAAAAAACCAACGGAGATTTTGTCAAATTTCTAGCGGGAAATCTCGACAAAGCGGAGTACAAACGTCAACTGCAGGTTGATTCGTGTGAGAAAAAATCAAAAGACTCAATGGGAAAAGTATTTGCCCTTGGTGAAGTTTGCCTACAACAACACATTCATTCTTCGACGGGGAAGAAGCAATTTGAGGTAATTGAGAATGACTAAGAAAGATACATTGGATGACTATTGCCAGAGGTTTTGGGATACTTATTTACCAGAAAGACCAGATTGAGAGGTTTTGATGTGGTTTGCCAAAAGAGATTCGAGAATGTTGTCTGAACCAGAAGTCTGACTCCATTCAGAGACTTATGAGACATGCTAAAAACGATTTGGAATGCATGCCGGCTCGTTGACTTATCCTGCGGACAGAATAGTATCCACCTCAACAAGGCAAGAGTCTGCCAGTGAAAAGATTGAATTAGGGGAACCGCATGACAGCTCATCACACGATTCTAGAGAATCAGATGGTTGCACATCCGAAGGTTCCGACTGTGGGGGAGCAGGAGAGAGAGCCCACTTGCTGTCCTATGCAATGAGAGTGAAGGAGAAGGGAAGAGTGGCGCAAAAGAAGCTTGCGCAGGGAAAAACGTGAGAGAGAGAGAGAGAGCTCGTTGAATTTTTGGGAAAAGCCACGCTATTTCTTTTGGGCTTCACATTTGAGTATATGAGTAAGTGACTAGGGGGCCATTCACACTTGGGCCCCCTCACTTATAAGTCTTTTAACTTATAAGTTAGTAAATACAAGGCACTTAGGCCTTTATTCCCTAACAACCTCCCACCTAAAGGCAATGTACCTTGGGAGATCAAAGAATCAACTAACTATGATACATCAGCTGATCATGCACTTACTCATCCAACACCCATCATCTGAGGGCAATATGCAAACCGCTCTGCTGGAAGACTCTTGGTCAAAAGATCTGCAGGATTGTCATCTGTGTGCACCTTGACAAGTGTAATGCTCTTGTCATCAAGCACACTCCTGATAAAATGATACTTCACCTCTATGTGCTTTGTCTTGGCATGAAAAACAGGATTCCTTGCAAGCATAATAGCACTCTAACTATCACAGTGTAGCACAGGAACCGGTGACTTAATGCCAAGCTCTTCTACCAAACGCATGAGCCACAAAGCTTCTTTGCATGCCTCAGTGGCAGCCACATACTCAGCCTCAGTGGTAGACAAAGCAACACATTTTTGCAGTCTAGAAATCCAAGAAACTGCACCTCCTGTGAATGTAAACACATATCCAGAGGTAGACTTCCTGCAATCTGGATGTCCAGCAAAATCTGCATCTGTAAAGCCATGCACAGATGTCTCACTCTTCCCAAAACAAATGCACAAGTCTTTAGTGCCTTTCAAGTATCTCAAGATACACTTCACTGCTTCCCAATGCTTTTTGCCAGGATTGCTCATGTACCTGCTTACCACTCCCACCGCAAATGCAATGTCCGGACGTGTAGCAACCATAGCATACATCAAACTGCCAACGGCTGATGCATAAGGAATCTTGGCCATGTCAGCCCGCATATCATCTGTGTTTGGGCAGTCATGTGCAGTCAGTTTTACATATGGAGGCAGCGGAGTACCAAGTGCCTTTCCCCCATCCATATGAAAACGATGTAGCACCTTATTAACATAATCTCGTTGAGATAGATACAGACGCCTGTGAAGTCTATCTCGAGAGATACGCATGCCCAAAATATGATTAGCATCACCAAGATCCTTCATGTCAAAGCGATTCTTTAAGCTTTGCTGTAATGCATCCAACTCCGTGACATTGTTACCCGCAATAAGCATGTCATCAACATACAAAATCAGCAATAGAAGAGATCCATCACTTGCCGTTTTGATATACAAACACTGATCAGAATTACTTCTCTTGTATCCTTGAGACCTCATGAATGTATCAAACTTGTGATACCATGCACGGGGAGACTGTTTCAAACCATACAAGCTCTTCAAGAGTCTACATACTTTCTTCTCTTGCCCCTTTGACACAAAACCTTCTGGCTGCATCATAAAGATTATCTCAAGCAAATCGCCATGCAAAAATGCTGTTTTGACATCCATTTGCTTTAACTCCATATCTTCAGAAGCAACCAGGCCTAAAACAAGACGTAATGTGGCAAGCTTTACAACAGGAGAAAAAATCTCATCAAAATCAACACCATGCTTTTTCTTGTACCCTTTAGCAACCAAACGTGCCTTGTACTTAGAAGAAGCATCAGATGTGACCTTGGTCTTGTAAACCCATTTACATGGCAGAGCCTTATGCCCTTTAGGCAAATCAACCAAGTCCCATGTATGGTTTTTCTCCAAAGACTGCATTTCCGAAACCATTGCTTTGAACCATTTCTTACTGTCTTCCCGTTGCATGCCTCTTTATAGCAAGACGGCTCACCACAATCAGTAAGCATGACATAGTCCAAAGACGGTTCATATCTATCGGGGGGCCTTGTCACCCGAGTAGACCTACGCACCCAATGATCCATAACAGGTGGATTTTCAGCCTGTAAACCATCAAAAACAGCAGGCTGTTCAGCCGGTTGCATCGCAACAACGGGCAGTCTAGGAGCATCAACCTATTCCCCTACCTGTGGTGCATCAATGGCAACTTGTTGGGGCTGATTTTCAGCACCATTTTCAGCATGTAAAGGCTGCTGAACATTGGGCCTTCTTGGCTGTCCATATGTAACATCTTCACGAAAAACAACCCGGCGCACTTCCTCGATTTTTGTGGGCTGTTTGTGCATGCAATTCTCATTGAAGATGACATCATTGCTGCGTATGATTTTCCATAATGCGGGATCCCATAATCTATACCCCATTTCACCATCCTCACCATATCCTAGGAAAATGCATTTATGAGACTTTGGTTCTAGTTTGGTGCGCAGTTCACTCCGGATGTGAACATAGGCCTCACAACCAAACACTCTTAAATGTGCATATGAGGGTGGCTTGCCAGACCACACCTCCTCAGGCACCTTTCCACCCAAAGCCTTGCTAGGTGAGCGATTAATCAAGTGAATAGCTGTTTGCACAGCTTCTGCCCAAAAACCATGAGGTAATGCAGCATGTGACAGCATACTCCGAACTTTCTCTTGGATAGTCCGGTTCAACCTCTCTGCAACTCCATTCTGAGAGGGATTAAAAGGAGCCGTGAGCTCTCTTTTAATACCTTTAGTAGCACAAAAGTCAATAAATGCTTTTGATACATACTCCCCCCCATTGTCTGAGCGCAAAGACCTAAGCTTCTTGTCAGTTTGATTCTCAACAAACGCAAGAAACTTCTTGAAAGTATCCAAAACATCGCTTTTAGCACGTATTGGATACACCCACACCTTACGTGTAGCATCATCGATAAACGAGACAAAATATTTCTTTCCCCCTAAGGACAACTGTGGCATTTCACATACATCGGAATGCACTAAGTCTAACCTGTCAGACTTCAAAGAAATAGACCTTTTGTGCGGTGTTTGACTGTGCTTACCATAAATACAGTGCTCACAATGAGAAAAATCAGCATACCTCAAACACGGCAAATAACCACAACGAGACAGAGTTTCCATTCCTCTTTTACTCATGTGTCCCAACCGGCCATGCTACAAAGAAACACTTGGCTGCTCGGTTACGGCGACAACATGGTCACGCACACTAGATACATGCAAAGGATACAAAGTGTCCGATTTACAACCCTTGGCTACAATCCGGGCCCCTTTACAAATTTTCCACTTGCTCTCACCAAAAGTGGTGTGATAGCCTGCATCATCTAGCTGCCCTGTACTATTCAAACTCTTCTTGAGTTGTGGCACGTGGCGCACTTTGTGCAAAACAAAAGTCATACCATCAGCAAAGGAAAACTGGACACTGCCAATACCTGCAATGTCACATGCATAGTTATCTCCCAAATAAACAGTGCCCTGCACCTCACCTGAGTACTGTGTAAACCAATCCCTATGAGGTGTTACATGAAAGGAGGCACCTGAATCAAGAATCCAAGTATGCATGTCCACATCAGAACCCATAGCAAGGGTATGTGCATCCACAGAAGAGGCATTGAGTACATCAGTGCTGCTGTCACTGTCACAACTACTAGCAACATTGATTTCCTCAATCAACACAGTGCTCTTCTTGGCATTTCCCTTGTCCTTTGCATCAGTTTCAGCACCCTTGTTCTTCTCTTTCTTCCACTCATACCATTCCCGTTTATAATGCCCTTTCTTTCCACAATGATGACACACAACATCTTTCCTACGAGATTTGCTGCGTGCCCTGTCCTTACTGTCAGATTTCTCCCTCTGTTGAGACCTGCCTCTCAAGTGCAATGCATTAGAAGACCCACCTGTGGTGTTCTTCCTGTTCATCTCTTCCATCAAGAGAGAACTCTCTACATCTGCATACTTAAGTGACACACTTGAGTTACTAAGAGCTGTCCGGAATACATCCCAACTCTCGGGCAATGTGCATAGCAGAAAAGTAGCTTTGAACTCCTCATCAATCGTGAATTTCAGCTCTGTCAGTTGGCTGAAAATAGAATTGAATTCATTGAGGTGCACTGACATGTGCGTGCCCTCCTTCATGCGGAGATCCATAAGCTTCTTAAGCCAATACACTTTACTGCAGCACTCTGCTGTGCATACAACTCGTCTAAACGCTTCCACATGCCCCATGCTGTCTGCTCATTCTCTACATTGAAGAGTAAATTGTCAGACACCGAAAGCATGATCGTGGAGCGAGCCAACTCGTCCACTTCTTCCCATTCTTCAACCTCCATATCAACCGGTTTCACACCCTGTAACTTAATAGGTTTCGCCTGTTTCTTCTGCAACATCACATTATAACATTGCTTCTTCCATATAGCAAAGTTATGGGCACCTTCAAGCTTGCGAATGTGCAACAAATTGCCACTTTCACTGCTAGAAGCCATTCTGAGTGATTGCAAACACTGAAACCCTGTTTTGCCGACCTAAACACACCCAAATGTGCGCAATCGGGCAAAAGACAGCTTGCTGTTACAGAAAAACAGCGAGCAAATTTCACGCGAAATCACCCCAAAACGGCGTACATTCACTGCCAAACCCTTAGCAAAGGTTTCCACAAGGTGTATACATCATTTGCTTGCTGAAATTCCCTGTTTTAGGGCAAAAATCAGACCTGTAGACACCTGTTTTGCTGAATTTTCAGAACCTCGTTAGTGGAAACACCTGTAAGATTGACCTGTGAGACTTGCCCTAATGAAATTGCATCAAATTGACCCCGAAATTGGTCAATTTCAGCAGAAATAGGCTGCTGTTCGCCAGTTTTTGAAACCCTAATTTTGGGGAAACTGTCACCGGAGGTCGATTCTACACGGTGAGAGGATCCCTTCGCGACAGAGTTGATCGAAAACGGTTGAATATCCTTCCCGCAGCGAGCAAAAACAGAATTCTGATCTGTGTTGCGAAGATGGCTCTCTTGGAAACCCTAAAGCTCTGATACCATGTGTGGGGGAGCAGGAGAGAGAGCCCACTTGCTGTCCTATGCAATGAGAGTGAAGGAGAAGGGAAGAGTGGCGCAGAAGAAGCTTGCGCAGGGAAAAACGTGAGAGAGAGAGAGAGCTCGTTGAATTTTTGGGAAAAGCCACGCTATTTCTTTTGGGCTTCACATTTGAGTATATGAGTAAGTGACTAGGGGGCCATTCACACTTGGGCCCCCTCACTTATAAGTCTTTTAACTTATAAGTTAGTAAATACAAGGCACTTAGGCCTTTATTCCCTAACACCGACGAACTAAGGGAACCAGATGCAAGTTCATCACAAGATTCCGGAGAAAGGGGATCACATGATAGTGCGTCTCAGGATTCCGATGCTTGAAATTGACGTGTTGATGGACACGGGAAGCTAGTGAAGCTACCCACAGGTCCCGAGGCACAAGGAAAAAAAAGGAAAAGGGAATCAGCTGGTAGATCAGAGAATTCGCGAGACACGGGATAAGATTTTTGAAGCGGATCAGTATACGAGAGATTTCGACACTGCTTTTGCCAAGGTTCGCAAGGCTCTTGAGAAGTCTCAAACACGGCATAAGAAGGCAGCTGATAGACATTGACGCAACTTGTAGTTGAAGGAAGATGATTGGGTGCTCTTACGATTTGAGAAGGCACGCCTAAGGAAACGAAAGGGAAAGGAGGAGCTTTTTCCGAAGCTAAGTATGCGATATTATGACCCTTTCTAGATTCAAAAGAAGATAAATGCCATATTCTTCAAACTGAAGTGGCCAGATACTAACATTCACAATGCTTGGATGAGTGCACTAACCCATTGTTGTTGGCTCGATTATAGACAAAATGTGTTTCAAAGTTCATTATCTAGGAAAGTTTGAACGTGATGTGTTCACACTTCACAAGTGGGGATTATTGGACATAGTGTGGTTTATAGTTCAATTTTCTATGAGGCAATCGGTTCTCAAGATGGCATTTTTTCTCGGGTGAGTCGTGACACGTTATCAATAGCAAATCTTGTATCCAGCATGACAGCTATTGTTAAGAGTGTCCATGGTAGCTTTTTGATCGACTTTTATGTCCACTATGAGCTACAGAGAGGGTGTTATAGTCGCATCTCAAGTGAATAGCCCAATGTGATCCCAACATTTATTTTGGTTTTAGGCAATTATTTTACTTATTTGTCAAACTTTGGGTAGGGCCTAAGGAGGATAGTTATGCTCCCTAAGGCTAGTATATAAGCACCCCAAGGCCCCCATTGTATTTCATCAAGTCCTTGCCAAGGTTGGTTGGTTGAGAAGTCTCTCTTACTCGTGCTTCTCCTTGGTTCATTGTGCTTCGGGTGCTTGTATTGTTGCTTGTACTGCGGATACTGGATATCTAGAGAGGTGACCCCTAGGGTCTCCTATATAGGTGCAAAAGTCTGGGTCAAGCAATGTCAGATTGAGCCCCCACAACTTTATAAAATGATGCTAAAATGTCACTTATTAATAAGTTGATGTACTACTAATAAGAGGTGCTTCGTATGATAAGAGGTGCTTCGTATGCACTTATTACCTAGGCTTGGTACTAATGGTGTTCAATGCCTACACCTTGCTCATGTGCAATCAAAGGGTATGCAGCTACTCTAAAGTGCCTGGATATGCACGTCCTCCGTACAGGCTCACAAGGGTGCTAGAAAACTTCTTAGGCTGTCCTAAACCCTAGAAATAGGAAGTACAGCTTGTCCACATGCACATAGGGTTAGATGTGCACGTGAAATTATCACAGTTAAGTGAAGAATTTTGTGCTCTAGGTGTGTGGAAGATTGAGAAGAGTAATTGGGGCTCTTACCATTCTATTGATTCTGTTGGATCTGACTTCTGAGATTTTTGAGTGTCACAAAGTGCTCATGTGGCATGACCACCAAAGGACAAACCGCTGACATGCACAGACAACACGGAGAGATGACGTGGCATGTTGAACGGCAAACCCGTGATTCGCGCAGACATGTGCCACGTGACAGTAGTACGGATTTCCACATTACGCATTGACATGTTGTCGTGGCTGCTGTACGAAATTCCGTAATTTGCACTGGCTTCTTTTTTGGCAGTTTTTGGGACCATATGCTTTTGGAATAAGTTGCTTTTGAGTCTAACTACTTTTGGGGCATCCCTTGTAAGGATACCCTTTGGGGTCTCTCTTCAGAGCATCTAGATGCAATCTAAGAGCAAAGGTCCCGCGGGTGTTGTACTTTTCTTAATTGTTACATATAAAAATAAATAACGACAGGGGTACCAAATTTTGGGGATACCTCTGAGCACGAAAATTACGTCGGACCGTGTCAACTTAAGTTTTAAAGTTGTGAAGAATTTTAAGTGATTATTGCGTGTATTGTGCCAAATTTCCGACTTGGGGTGTCCAAGTCTGTAACAGTGGTATCAAAGCATAGACATTTCTCTGCTACCGGGAAATCCGATTCTCTTACCACGACACACATGGATTCAAAAGACGAATCCCGCAAGAACCCACCCAACAACTTGTGAGACTGAGCAGCGGAAAGAGTGTGAGCCACGTGCGCCAAAAACGTTGGAGAGAGAGAGAGAGAGAGAGAGAGAGAGAGAGAGAGAGAGAGAGAGAGAGAGAGAGAGAGAGAGAGAGAGAGAGAGCACAAATGCTCTACAAATGATGCTCTCAATACACAATCTCAATCTATATGACTACAAGACCCTAAGCATTCTATTTACAGAATCTTAGGTTGAGGTAGGGCAAAATGTGTAACTGGTGCAAACATAAAAGCCCAAAAATGGCTAAAAATGTGTGCACCCAACCAGGCTCAGAAACATGAGTAGCCAGACACGGGCTAAAAGTGTCCGCCCATGCAATCTACATGATGTGCGGTGGGTGGCCAACCCGGGACAATCACTAGCCGTACATAATGGCGAAGCAACGGTGGTGTAACTCTAACACCCCCTCTCAACATCGGATGCTGAGACAACACAGAGGAGTCGAAGGTGAGAAGCCAAAGCCCGCTCAGGTACAGCCTTCGTGAAGATGTCTGCTGAATTGTCCGCTCTAGGAACATACTCCAAGTGAAGATCTCCAACCAAAACCCGCTCCCGAACATACTGGTATTGCACCTAAATGTGCTTTGTCCAAGCGTGAAAGATGCATGGCACGCTGCTAGCAATCATGCTGGAGTGCTTCGTCCACCGAGAAAGGCTCAACTGGTGAAGCCTGAATCTGAGACATGAGTGCAAAGTTCACGAACTCTACGCCATCATAAACTTGCCTATCCTTGAGGCGTGCAGAACGTCGAGGCTATCCAGGGTCTGGCGAGTCTGGTAACTTCGTGACTCCAGAGGAAGAAACCGTAGAGTAAAGCCAGCCAAGAACTAACTTCTCCTTGCGAGGTGGGACCGCCTCCACCGAAGAAGAACCATCATCCATATCAGAATGGGAATCTGACATGGCATGATCGGGTGAAGCAACTTGCTGCGGTGTAGAGGGTACACAAACAGGAACAGGAACAGAGGTAGGATCAGGTGTAGGAGGTGGACGAGGAGGAGGGAAGGTATAGGCTTGGATACTGCCCCCTCTGCAGGTGTGCTGAAGAGCTCCATGAAAGTCACATCACGGCTAACTGTGGTTGTCTTGCATCAAGATCATAAAGCCGATATCCATCAGACTCTCGTGAATAGCCGAGGAAGATGAGCTTCGTCTCCTTGAAGTCTAACTTCTTTCGCTTCTCCTTTGACACATGGACAAAGGCCGGACACCCAAAAACTCAAAAGTGTGAGACCGAGGGCTTGCGCCCGTAGTAAGCTTGATAAGGAGTCATGTCCTGCAAAGCATGGGTAGGAGAACAGTTCTGGATGTAAACCGTCGTGTTGCACGCCTCTACCCAGTAAACCTGGGGCAAAGAAGCATGCGCAAGCATCGCACGAGCCATCTCCATGATAGTCCGATTCTTCCCCTCAACAACTCTGTTCTGGGAAGGAGTGTAAGGAGTAGTCAGCTGGCCCTGAATGCCCTCTGACTTGCACCACTGTGCAAAGTCCTTCGAGGTGAACTCACCCCCTCTGTCTGAGCGAATACATTTGACGTGCAAGTCCTCCTCCTTTTCAACCATCGTCTTCCAATTTCGAACAAAACTGAAAGCCTCCGAGTTGAGCTTTAAGAACGAAGCCCAAGTATACCTGCTGAAATCATCCACAAGCACAAGCAAAAACTCTGAGCCAAAAATGGAGTGCTCATCGGGCCACATAGATCAATGTAACCCAGTGCAAGTGGTGTCGAAGCTCTGTTGGATGCCTGCTTCGGAAAGGCAACCCTGTGTTGCTTGCCCATCCGGCAAGCCTCGCATACGCCTGATGAGGAGCGTAGCGCTGATAAACCCTCCACCATACAGGTCCTAGCAGCCTGTTGAAGCTACTGATAACATAGATGTCCAAATCGTGCATGCCATAGAGAAGAAGACTCCTTGGTCCTAGACAGAAGAGCAATGAGGCGGTATAGGGAACCATCGCGCTCACCGCATGCAAGGATAGTACCTGTCGTAGAATCAAAAATAGTGACTGTGCCGCTCCCAAAGTGTACGTCAGCTCCTTGAGAGTCCAAACTCGACACAGAGAGGAGGTTGAAGGCCAAGTCCGGAACGTAAAGCGCCTCCACTGAGCTGAACTTCGGATCTGAGGTAGAACCAAAGAGGGTAATCTGGCTTGTGCCAGACACTGGAATCTCATGGTTGTCACCCATAGTGACGGTTTGCCCGTGAGTCTCCATGAGAGAGCTAAACCATGACTGTTGGGGAGTCATGTGAGTAGTGGCTTCACTGTCAACAACCGAAGTACCTGCTGCGATGTAGCAAGAGCGTGGTCCGTCATAGCGAGAAGAGCGGTCCCTGCCGTCTCGTGAGAGGCTACAACTGCAGTCGAGGCTGTTTGTTTCTCCCTGTTGGCCTCGTCTCGCTTCTCCATTCTGCATTCTAATTCTGTGTGTCCTTGCTTGTGGAAATGGTAACATTCGATGTCCTTGTACTTTTTCTTCTTCTTACATTTACCTTTCTTGTTACCTCCTTGAGCCATCAAAGCTCCTTCTGCATCAACCGTACCTCCAGCTCGGGATGCGGAGTGCCCCTCAATCTGTCTTAAGGGAAGGGAGAATCTCTCCCAAGTGGAAAAAGAGGTACGTCGAGATGTGAGCAAACTCTAAAAGTAGGGATCAAGGCGTGGGGGAAGCTTGAATAGTAAGAGGCCAGCCATGCGTGCCCAGGTGATGTCGCCTTCGGCAGATACAAGGTCGTCCTAGAGTTCCCATATGCGGCGGGTCAACCCATCGAGTGAGTTGAAATCCTTGAACTCGAGGTTGTACAACTCCCGCTCAAGTGTGATCTGTATGGCAAACAAGGTCTTCTCAAACTGGTCAAGAATCCGTCTCCACAATGAATGTGCATGCTCCTCTTTGGAAAATTCCTTCGTGATGCGGTACGAGAGGTTCATCATAAGAAAGGTGAAGACTCGTATGTCCCGATCCACCCACCCGTCAATCTGGGCTTGAGTGGCGGTGGGAAGGGAAGGCTGCGTAGCCGAATGGGTGAAATCATTCAACCATTCCAAGAGTCCATGGTAGGCAATGATTCTGCGGACTCGTGTCCTCCATACAGAATAGTTGTGTAAATCCAACTTCTCCTGAGTAAACTGAGTGAGGGCATAATTGTTGGATGTAGCACTGGCAGATGCCGAGTAGTCGCAGAAGTGAAAGTGGTCGTCGTCGCAGAAGACATAGTGGCCCCCTTCTGGGACTATTGTTGTTGTCCCTTCTGCTTCGGAGTCGACATGTCGCATGCACAAAAGAGTAGTCCTAGAGGTAGATTGGTAAGATCGCAAGTCGCCAATGAAGGTACTGTCACAAAAATACGGAAGCGTAAATTGACTTTTAATTGTATTTCAAATACTCAAGAGAATTAGAGAGGGAGAGAGAAAGCTTGACACTTCATTGGGGACCACAAGATGGGCTGGTCCCCCCCCCCCCCCCCCCCCCATAAAGAGATTGTCTTTATTACTAAGGGAGAATCTTTACAAGCACAAGAACGAAGCAATAGCCCGTCCTCTACTCTTTCTTTTCTCCTTCTGACTGAGAGAGTGCGAAAGCTACTCTCTGAATACTGAGAGGATTTTCCCTCTGCTACGAGATTTTGGGAAGCTCTCGAAACGAGAGTCTATCTTCCACAAAACTCAACAGAAGCTCTTGAAAATGAGAGTCTACCTTCCGCTAACTGCGTCCCTTTATGCATAATCATTCTTGCAATAAAAACAAGGAGAAACACGCAAAATGCACGCACACATGCTTGCTGTAATTTTCTGCACATAACCTGAAAATGTTACCTGAGCACGTTCCAATGCCGAAATAGAGACCTTTTTCGCGACGGAATCGCACCAAACTTAGTGTACGCGTAGTGTAGGTAGAGAAGAACTAGATTCTATGTGTACTTTGCTGAAATCCACCCTAAAAGAGATGATTAGGGGCTGAAAACAGACAATTTACAGCCACCACACTCTACTAAGAGAGTGTCTGCTGTATCTTCTCGCGATGAAACTTCACCAAAAGTTGGCTATGGCTATGAGAACCCTTGTTCTAGACAATGGAAGCACGAGGCCACCACATATGTCGTAAGGGGTTGCTCTCAAGCTTCCATGGAGGGCTCCAATGCAGAGAGCATACTCACAATAGGGGAGGTAGGAACACTGCCAACCGGAGAAGTGGGGTAGGGGGTGCTCTTATCAAGCCAGCAGGAAGAGGGGGCGCTAGGAAGAGAGAGAGAGGATGAGAGTGAGAGTGAAAGATCACTTTGCATTGGTAAGTGTGCCAAGTGACACACTTACTTGAAAACTTAAAAACCATTCAACTTTCACATTAAAAAGTCCCTAGGCTATTAATGAAATGTACAAATTACTCACAACTACACACACAGATGCTACTAATGAAATGTTAGCTGCTCCCCAGCACAATGTCGTACCGACACTGCTCTGGCATTACCTGTTCGCACTTGTCCGACGATTTGGTCCAGCACAAACCATTTAAAATAATTTAATTGACTTATCCTAAACCACAATAATTCAGGCCTTAGGATTACTGTTGTTCTAAGGACCCCATCTCATTCCTGTGCTCGCACTGACGCGCGTAATTGTCTGAGCCTGAAATATGAGGCTACTATCTACCCCTTATTCAGGACCCGATTTCCCAATCACTAGGGCTTCAGGGTATTTTCTGCTAGGGTCTCCCTGAGATGCTCTTGCCCAAATGGAGGCGCACCTGAGGCCCCAGAATTGCTAGTTCTATTCTGATGTACACACAACTAATTAGATAATTATTTCCTCGTAAATAATTTAATTATTTACACAGTCTGATAATGTTACAAGTACCGTCTCCAATGATATAGCAGTCCAAAATAACTGTGCAAACAACCATCGGATGGTGTCCTGACGAGCAAGGAGGTGACCAACCGCACAAAGGGTAAAAATTCAGCGTGTTGTCCGCTAAAAAACGCTGCAGAGAGTGCTGAAAATGCTGCTGTAATAGAGATTTCAGCGTGCCTATACACCACAGATCGGTACAGGAGCGCCGCAGACTGTCAGAGGAGAAGTTGTCACACTTTTCAGCCGTCAAGGGGACTGAAAACAGAGAAAAAATAGCAAGTAATAAGTACCAAAATGGTGCCGATTGGGTGTAGATATCTATCCAAGGTGTAGATCTGCAAGTGCCTACCGGTAGAAGGGTCTCCTGTGCAAGTCGTGGCCGCTCCCGATCGTGCAAGAGACTTAGCGTTTGTAGAAGACGCAGCAACCTCAAAAAACGCAGCAAGATCTGAAAACGCAGATCTGTCCAAAAAAAGCAACCTGGTCTAGAAAACGCAGATCTCATCTGATGCCGATTTGGGTGCATTTTTGCTGCTGAAGGGGAGCGCTAGAGAGAGAGGTTGCAGATCAGGCTACGGATGCAAAAATGCTGGCTGTTCTTGCAAAAACCGCTAGGGCTCAAAAACGTTGATCAACGTTTTTGAGTTTTGCCGCGATGGAAACCAACAGAAGTGCTAGCGCTAGCCTCAGGACGAAGGATCAATGCAGATTCTCCGCATCTTGGCAACTGATACCATGTGAGAATGAGTAGCGGAAAGAGTGTGAGCCACGCGCGCCAAAAACGCTGGAGAGAGAGAGAGAGAGAGAGAGAGAGAGAGAGAGAGAGAGAGAGAGAGAGAGCACAAATGCTCTGCAAATGATGCTCGCAATACACAGGTTGAGGGCAAAATGTGTAACTGGTGCAAAAAACATAAAAGCCCAAAAATGGCTAAAAATGTGTGCACAAAGCCAGGCTTAGAAAATGACCGGCCAAACACGTGCTAAAAGTGTCCGCCCATGCAATCTACATGACGTGCGATGGGTGGCCAACCCGGGACAATCACTAGCCGTACAAAATGGCGAAGCAAAGCTGGTGTATCTCTTATCACAACTCCGGATCGGATGAAAATACAAAAAAATTGAAGGGATCAACAGATCAAGAGTACGAGCCACCTCGCCCTACCGAGTATCAATTGATGGATGGAGATGTAGCGTCAACAACAGGTTGATGATTGTGCAATGCAGATGCTTCAATTTGCAAAGGATCCCCAGTATGCTAAATTTTTTACACGATACCCGATCGATGAGGTACATTCCCATTGGCAAAAAGCCATCGACTCCCCAATAAAGTCAGCCCTCAAGAAACCTCCTGTCCCACAAATGTTAACTGAAGATGAACTTGAGGACGTTGTCGAAAGACGAGTCAACCAACTTTTGGGAGCAAAGAAGAAGCAACTAAAGAAACGCAACAAGGGGACTAACTACCCTGATTATTTGGGCCGAAAATCCTCTTTTGTGAATGTAAGAATACAAAAGAAGCATGTACGCTTCAAAGGATTGTCCAATTCGTCCTCATCTTCTTCTGACAGCTCGGACAGCTCATTCTCTTCTAACTCGAGTAATGAGGACAGAAAGGGCAAGAAACGACAGAAGAACCACAGACTCGGAAAGATCAAGAAGACTGCCAAGAAAAGCGGATCCAGACACTATTCTGACAATTCAAATGAAGATTCCTCTTCTGAGAGTTCGGACTCCAATAACCATACCTTTCACTCAAAAAGAAAGCACTTTTACAGAGCCAACTAATATGATTTTATCGAAGACAAGGACAAAAAGACCAAGGAATTCAAAAACGGTGGATAGGCAATAAAGTTTGAAACCTTTTCAGGGTTTCGAGATGCTCCTAAGGCTTTAGCCTTTATCCAAAAATTTGACATAGCATTTTCTGGAGGCCGCTATACAAAGCACTCCAAGATGAGACGGGCAACATCCTTTTCGAAAAGCAATGCACGGACGTGGTGGTCCACTCTTTTGTTAAGAAAAGAAGCACTGACAAAGTGGCTAAAGTTTAAGAGACTCTTTATCTCTTCGTGGCTCACTCAAAATACGAACGAGACATGAATACTGACTGGAATCGGCTTCGGACGGTCAGGGCAGAACCTTTGGTGGATACTTACTGTAAGAGATTCTAGGATGTTTTTCTACCTGCTTCATCCTTCAAGAAGATCAGTTTCAAGCAACAAATCGAGCAATTCTGTTGTGGATTGCCCAAAGAGATACGAGCCTACTGTTTGTTACAGAAATTTGAGTCCATACAACAGTTGATGGGACATGCTAAGCAAGGCTTTGCTATCATTCTGGTAACTTGACTTATCCATCAGATAAACCTTCAACAAATAATAACAGAAGCAGCCGTCAAAGAGATACACAACCTCCACTGACAAAAGAACAGAAAGACGAATATTTTAAAGCGAGAGTGTTTTGAATGTGGGGAACAAGGACATATCTCTGCACGATGCCCCAAAAAGGCAGAAGAATGAGAATGACTGACCGATTGAAAACAAAATCGGGCGAGGAGATACTCGTTCCAAAACAAAAATTAGATAGAAAATTACGGATGAACTGGCATTATGTTGCTTTATGAATTTATGAACAAGTTTGAAGTAGAACTTTTTGAAGATGACTTTGATTTACATATGAAACTAATGTTTTATTGAAGATCCTTCCATTTATAAACAGATAACACGATCGAGAAGGAAATGATGATGAATCTGGAGCAATGACAGCTCCGGAATGAACCTGATAACGATAAGAATCATGAATTTTGAATCACGATGAATGATTGAATGGAATTGTCGTAAGTGCATCGAGGGATGAGATAGCCATACAACTAGAACTGAATAATTGAAACACTCTGTTCAATATGAACTCAGTGTCTGATTGATGGATTGGAATTCTCGAAAATTATTACTCGCACATGATTGTGTTTGAGTGTAGATGGAATGATTGACGAAATGACTGCAGCATTTCGGTCTCAAGAAATCTATGGATATGATCGCAATATGGGATTAGTTAATCCGACAATAGTGAGGTTCGGTGTTGATCTAGTTGCGATTGCTAAATATGTTGTTAGCAATCATGGTCCTGTATCTAAATGGATTCTATGTGATACGACTTGAATGTGATGTAATGTGACTTAATTGTCGTCTTTGTACAGATGTTGGATTTGTGTCGTCTAGTGCGTCAGTACTTAGAGTCCGTGACTACTGAACTGCTATTTAAGGCTTATGTCTGATTTTGCAGATATAATCGAGGGCGATTACAATTCTTTCAAGAGGTGGTATGTCACAAAGTGCTGACGTGGCATGATGACTCCAAACCAAACCGCTGACGTGGACAGACAGTACGGACAGATGACGTGGTAGGCTATACGGCAGACTCGTTATTCGCGCTAACAACAGTAGTATGGATTTTCGCATTATGCGTTGCCATGCTAACGTGG
This sequence comes from Adiantum capillus-veneris, assembly GCF_014529385.1. NCBI lineage: Eukaryota > Viridiplantae > Streptophyta > Polypodiopsida > Polypodiales > Pteridaceae > Adiantum > Adiantum capillus-veneris. Next base: position 134,446,180 of record NC_140934.1, on the reverse strand, counting down.
CTGCTATACAAAATTCCGTAATTTGCGCTGGCTGTCTTTTTAGCAGTTTTTGGGACCTGATGCTTTTGGAACAAGTTGCTTTTGAGTCTAGCTGCTTTTGGAACATCCCTTGTAAGAATAAATAGACCCTTTGGGGCCTCACTCTTCCGAGCATCTGGACGCACAGTCTTGAGAGCAATGGTCTCGCAGGTGCTGTACTTTGCTCAAATGTTTATATAAAAATAAATACTGAAAGGGGCACCAGATTTTGGGGTCAATATCTTCCAACATGGAGCTACATCGGGCTGTGTCAACTCAAATTTTAAAGTTCTGAAGAATTTAAAGCGATTATCTTGTGTGTCGTGCCAGATTTCTGACGTGGGGTGTCCAAGTCTGGAACTCCAAGGGATACTTGACTTGTTCTCTTTCGGATTACCTTTATTGTACTCCATTTCTTGCTTAAGAGCGTTTCTAATGGCATCATTGTAATCCCTAGGGTCGAAAACTTGGACGTCGTATTTAATGTAGTCGTCCTGCCAAAGAGGAAAGCCTCCTTGCGATCCTCATCCAACTTACGCAATAGAACACCAATCTGCAACATACTATGTGTAAGGTGCAACGGAAATGAATGATGAAGTGCTCAGGATGAGTGCTCAAAACTTTACTCAAGGGTTCTTTTTACTTAAGAAAGTGAGAGCCTTCCGCTGTTCTTAGAGAGAGCGAGTGCAAAGACCAAAACAAAGTGAATGTTACTGTGACTGAAAGTGCTAAGAGAGATAGAGAGAGAGAGAGAGAGAAAAGATACGACACCAGATGGGGTCCCAAACCCCCTCCAAGGGACCCCCTCTCTAGTAATAGAGAGGTATTTGCTTTAGATTACACAAATCGGGTACAATGGTCTAGATGTTGTGGACTCGACGACGATGTTGACGACGAGGACGGATTGAAATGCAAAAACATTGTAACAAACTGCTGACGTGTCAAAGCCTAAAGAATGGAGTCAACTTACAGATGTGGCCGAGGGGCCTAAACCCTAATTTCTACCAGAAACCTTAAATGCTAAACCCTAATTTCAGCCAAAATCCTAACTACTGAAACCCTAATTTTGAAAACCCTAACCCTAAAACTTGCAAACCCTAATTCGAGAAACCCTAACCTTGAAATCTGCAAACCCTGACGCTAAAACTGCAAAAACCTAACCCTAACCCTAAGGGCAACAGACAAATTTCCGAAAATTGCGCTGATATGATGACGTGGTAGGTTGTACGGATTTCCGTAAATTGTGCTGGCAGCTTTCTGGCTTTGTTTTTGAATCAAAAGCTTTTGAGTTTTAAAGGCTTTTTACTATAACTGCTTTTCAGGCCAAGGGGCTTTAAATATGAGGCTAGGGCTCATTCTCTGGCATGCTTCCTAGAGAAGGTGCAGAATCTCGAGTACCGGCTTGTACTGTGTTGATGCAATATAAAGAAATACCGAAAGGGGCGCCAAGGTTTGGGGCCAATACTCTCTGGGGTGGAATTGCGCCAATCCTTTGCCCGTGTCGTCTCTCTCTCTCTCTCAATTCAGTTGTTATTGAAGTGCTAAACGTCTGCTTCAGTCTGTTCTTTTCTATTGGCACGTGGTGCCCACCTTGTGACAAACGCTAGGGCTGATCTGGCTGAAAACTGAAGGCTGATCTGAGGCTGAATACTGACGTTGTGTCGGTGGGGACGACAGTGACAACGACCCGACGACAATGCTTCAAAAAAATGCTACTGCTGAAATCTGAAAATGCGGCTGAATTCTGGAAACGCTCTGATGAGATGGAGAGGATCTGCTACGGGAACGGAGATCTGTGAGGCTAAAGGGTGAATCTGCAAGTGTAGAGGGCTGAAATCTGAAAACGCTGATCTGATTTGTTGATCGGAAATGCTGGAAACTGAAAACACTAAGGCAGATCTGCAAATGCAAAAACGCCCAGTGCTGGAGGCTGAAAACGTTGGTGGCTTCCCTGCCAGTACTGGTGAGTCGAGACATTGCAAGTCTGGTGACTTCTTTTGCTGCCTCTTATGCTGATAATGGGTGCCTCGTCGTCCTCGTCCCCACAGCCCCACGACCTTGAAAATGCAATAATTAATAAATAAAACTGATAAAATGCCAGAAATTGTACTGCCTCAAAAAGCCATGGATTTATTGACTTAGGAAATGGAAATGTTGGGTGCTAATGGTTGTGCAATCAGAGGGTATGCAATTCTCTAAGTACCTCGACATGCACGGCCTGTGCACAGGCTCACAAGGGTGCCAAAACACTTCCTAGGCTGTCCTAAAACCTAGAACTGGTGTAGCTTGTTTACATGCACATAGGGTTAGATGTGCACGTGACATCCCCTCCTTTTTAAAGTGAGGTACTAGTACCGAATTGCATGGCTTCGTGGGTTCCTCGATCTTTGAACTTCAAAGAGTACTGTCGCACTTGTTTCTTTGAGCCATGGCGAAACCGATGCAACAAAACTTCCTCCGGCTCCATGATTTCGGCTTCATCTATGATATCCGGTCCTTCTTCTTCAGAAATGTCCTTTGGAGGTGTACCCTGAAACACTTTCAACCAAGAAACATGGAAAACATTATGCATTGAGTTAGGCAACTGCAATTTCATAGAAACCTCATTGATTTTCTTAATGATTGGAAATGGACCATACATTCTGAAAGACAACTTAGGACACTTCTTTCCGACTTGCTTAAGGTGTTGCTTCATGATCCTCAAATAGACCCAATCCCCTTCCTTGATAGATGCTTACTAGCCTGCCGCGAATAAGACTGAAACGGGCCCGTGGGGCAGTAGGCTTTGGCTTTCATCCTCTTTACTTTAGAGTCTAGACACACACAGAGAGAGTACTTTGCAAAAGGAACCTGCGGCGAAAATTAACACTTAAGTACACACACGGCTCAGAAGCTAGAATGCTCCGAGCGTATGCCGACAACCTATAGGCCCCAAAATTGGCGCCCCTTTCGGTATTTCTTTATTCTTAAGGAGGGTAAATTACAAAGAATATCCCGCTAGATACCACCTGTTCTAGCAAAATTTCGGCAACATAAGAGCCCCAAAACTTGCCTGAAACCAATTCCCCTGCTGGAACTAGCTTCTACTGGCATAAACCCTCTGATTCCTGCCCAAAAACAGTAAATTCAGCGCGCTGTATTTACTTGTTTTTGCCCTGTTTTCAGCCCTAAACAGTCCCCGAACAGTCGTCTAACATTGGGACACGGTTCTCAATGATTCTGGCATCATGGCAGCTACAAAACAGTCCAAAAACAGCGCGTACACGGCGCTGAAAACGCACCTGTTTGATGAGGTTATGACCCTCACCGGTGCCTGCTTCGGAGTAGCAATTAACTACTCCTGTTCCTGCTCAAGGAGGCTCTTGCCTCGACACAAAAGCATGCAACCATACATTTGTACATCAGTCAAATGACGAGCCCTCTTGTGGGGCATCACATAACTGCACGTAGGGGAGAGAGAGAGAGAGAGTAGTGTGTAGTGTGCAAGTCCATCACTCCTAGCACCGCATTGTACATAGAGTGGAAAGGAAGCACTCCATAGCTCTTAACCTGAGACAGGTTTCACAAATGAGCGGCCCCACCTACAACATTCAGCACCCATTAAGAGGAAAGTGCACAAGAATGTGCCACTTGGCGCAATAACAAGCATTTTTCCGTTTCGGGGTTGCCGCCTAAAAATCTCCCAATTGGTTGCCTAGTTGACTTCGCCACAGAGTTCTAAAATGTTCCCCTTGTCATTCCAAAGGTAATGACGCGAACACATTTCATGGCCCAAAATAGCAGTTCCCTATGTTTAGGAGATGCTTCCGTTGGGCTCCCACTCGTCTTCTAACCATCTATCCCCATTGGGACCGCATCCAAAAATGCAATGTGGCCCAACTGTCGGATACGTTCCTTTGGTGATGCCACCTTGACTTTGTGCTTTATTGAGTTCACTTCTTAGTATCCACCAACTTGCTAAGTGCGACGGGGGGACCTACATGATCTTGAACTGAGCCTAGACATCCTCTTACTATACGAATTCCAGAGCCGACGTCTGCGGGTGAAACTACCGTTCACATTGGCCATACAATGTCCGACCGTTTGCTACTTCAAAAAGAGAGTCTCAAAAATAAAACAAAACCCATTGGAAAGAAGCCAACAAGTAAAGTTAGCAGTTGCCACATCCTCGTGACATAGTTAACAGCTGCCACGTCCCCGTGACATACCCCCCTCTTGAAATCGCAAATGTCCTCGATTGCATACCATAAATACACGCCACTGATGATCTTGTGCTATTAACGCTCTTTTATCATCGCATATATCCGCAAGAAAGGTCGTAACACATAGATACAAATGACTTAATGAGACCTTCATACTTTTGTCATTTCCATCTATTACATTGAATTTATATGTACATTTGATGTACTAGCTCCATCATTACCCCTCCTTTGCACACATTGTCAAGAAGTGCGCAGTACGACTAGGAAAGCGTCGGGCCTCTGACTGTGAGGATTCGTAGCAAAATCAAGCAAGGCGTAGACGATTTGAAGCCAAAAACACACTAAAAAAGAACAAAACTCCAGCCATGAAAGCTCCACTTTGAAAAAGAACCAATACTAACTCAAAACTCTTGTGTGTGTGAAGATTAGGTGTAGCCTCACTCCCAATTACACAGATGCAGTGCTCATTCGTCCTGTTAAAAACCCTAAATTTGCGCTTCGATTCTTCGTTGTGACCATTTCATGGAAGCTTCAGTACTTCATTGGAGAAGCCCAAGTAGTTATTTGAGGAGGGGAAACCCTAATTGGAGGCCTCAGAGCCTCAACCATGTAGTGGAAGCAGCACGGGACTGCACTAGCACCCTGTAAAGGAATGGTTGTATCTCCTTGCTCATGTACCCAAATGAGGTCATTCTTGGCTCTAAAAATTCCCACACAACTTGAGCAACAACGCCAGCGTCGTTGATGTGGCATTTTGAGCTATTTTGAGTATTTTTTAGGCTATTTTTTACCATTTCTAGGCCATTTTAAGCCATTTTTCGCCCAAAAATGTCACTTTTCGTTCGTAAAAAGCCCAAACGAGCTGGGAAAAATCCCTAAAATTGTGCAAAACGAGCGTGCCACTTTGAAACACTTGACATTTGTACATTCCTAAAGCAAATTAGGCATATATTTATGGGAAAAAGCATTCCATAGTGCCACGTGTAGGGCCTCGCCCGCCTCGCAAGGTATGTACACGGCTGCAACAGTGGCATTCATTTTCGCATATATCACTATATATACATTGTAGCATTTGGTTCCACACATCGTAAACATTAAGAGTGAGGTAGATACTTTAATTTCACATTATGAACATGCCATCGCACGACATCCACCCCCTCTAAACCTGCACATCCTCCGGCATGTGCCACACATATCTTTTGCAGGCTCAGTCTTCATTTAAGTCAACATACATATCAATTTCGTCATCACTTGCAACGAAATCTAATGCATCATCCTCTTGTTCTTCATCCACATCCATAGCATTTTCATCAGTCTTCATTTTGACCTTCCTGTGAATCAAAGGGATCTGTATCGCCTCTTCTTTTGAATAACTTGATTCTTTTCCCTGCAATGGGAATCTTTATTTTTGTCCCATCTAATTCATGCAAGGTATAAGTTGCATTCCCATGTACATGCTGAACCACATAAGGACCAAACCATCTCTTTGAAAGCTTTCTTATTGTTGAACGTTGATTGTCAAGACTGTTGTCATACACCAACACCCAATCACCTTCCTCAATAGCTTTAGGTCTGAGCCTATGCCTCTTGTCAAATCTGTCCTTATTCTTTAACCTTGCATCTTTTAATCGTGCTACTGCAATCTCAATATCTTGGGGCCTTCTTTCTAACTGTTGTATGCGCAAAGCAAGAAGGTCTTCCCTACTCATTCCATCTTCCCAAGGTAATACATTCCATGTGGGAATTACATCCTCAATTGGCATTATAGGTTTCTGACCATACATCAACTCAAAAGGCATATAACCAGTAACCGAGCTATGAGTTGTACGATCAGCCCATAAAGCATAAGGCAACAACCTAGGCCACTCTCCCATTTTACCTTTGCAGGCCTTAGCTAAAGCTTTAATAATAGGAGGATGCCCACGCTCCGATTTACCATTTCCCTCAGGATTATATGCAGTAGTGAGAGCAAGTTTAATGCCCAACCTAGAGAAAAACTCCCTTGCTTTGTCAGCATCCAGCTCACCCCTGTCCGCTGTTATTTTCCCAACACAACCATAACGGCTAATTACATCATCCAAGAGGAACTTACATACCTCTTCTGTGCTTTTTGTTCTTAGAGCACGACCTTCAACTTGATTGGTTAAGTCTTCTCTTGCAAGAACTATGTATCTCATTTGCCATAAGCCCAATGGCATTGTAACCAGATCTACTACCCACTTGTAATGCATGGCCAATGGGTAAGTAGGGTGCAACCCATCACGATGACGTACATTTGCATACATTTGACAGGTTTCATAGGACTCCACAAAGTGAGATACATCTTTATACATACCTTTCCACCAATACCTCTCTTTCATTTTAGTAGAGGTGGCCCATACACCTCTATGTCCAGCATAAAGACTCTCATGAAACTTTTTCATAAGCTCATTTTGAGCGTCCTTATCATTCACGACTCTCATTGGCATTCCATTTCTTTGTTTTGGACGCTTCCATAAGTACCCATCTTTCAAAAAGTATCCATAGGCCTTTCTCCGTATTCTTTTGCACTCTTGATCAGTCCACCCTTCTTGCCTTGTCAAAGTGCTCAGACATCGTCCAATGAGCAACCAGTCACCTTGATATAGGTCCTCTGTAAATGACTCAAGTGCATTTGATAGGCAAACATGATCACCCTTGGCATGAGAGATTGAAACCGGCCTGTTCAATCCAAAAAGGGCGGTAGACTTTACTTCAAACCTTGATTTAGCTTTCACCCATTATTAGTCGTCTATTTTACCTGCGCTATAGTGACACAAGAGAGGGGAATGGGATACAAATGCTAGAATGCACCTGTATGAGAAGACCGACACCCGATTGGCCCCTAACTTAGGCGCCCCTTTCGGTATTTCTTTATTGTTCAAAAGAGGGAATAAACGTTGTGGATCCCTACAAGCTGCCCCGCACAAACTTGGCTGAATTTCAACTGTTCCGGCTTGATTTCGGCAGCATAACTGTACTAGGACCCTTCACAGTCAGTATTCCCACGCATTGACTGACCTTCCCGACGCATACGGGCACTTTGCAAAACCTGGCGAGAATCTGCAGCACGCTGAATTCTCTGTTTTCAGCCCTGAAAATGCGCCAGATCACCTGTACAACGGTCCCCTTGCGTCCCCGAACCTCCTGGGGGTATTAGGGTCCGTTTAGGGCCAAAACCCTAAACCTGCAAAAATACACAGCAGGCTGTGATTCACTGTTTCGGGCTCCGTTTCGCGTGCCGGTCGCATCCGTAGCAAGTCCTCGAGCTCCCGCACCTGTAGGGCTACTTGCCCTTTGAATCGGACGAGATTTCTGGCGTGAAACCTCTCCGAATTCACCTGTACCTACGGGGGGATTAGCTGCTAGCTAATCCAGTACCTGTGCAATAGGCTCTTGCCTCGGCAATCGCGCATGAACCCACACAACTGTACATTGGTCAAATGAAGAGCCCACTAGAGGGGCATAACATACTGCCAAAGGGGAGAGAGAGGGCAGTGCGTAGCGTGCAGGGCATCACTCCTGGCACCGCACTGTGCATAAGAGGGAAAGCAAGCACTCCATAGCTCTTAACCTGTGACAAAATCTGAAAATGAGGCTCTCTCTCCTTCAAATTCAGCGCCACTTCTTGTTGCATGAGGCAAGTGCACCAGAAGGTGCCACTTGGCACATTTACAAGTATTTTCCCGTTTCGGGGTTGCCGCCTAAAAATCTCCCAACCGGTTGCCCAGTTGACTTCACGGCAGAGCAAGAAAATGTTCCCTTTGTCATTCCGGAGGTAATGACGTCAACACATTTTCAGGTCCCAAAATAGCAGTTCCCTAAATTTTAGGAGATGCTGCCATTGTATCTTTCTAGGTCATCCGACCCTCTTTGTACACTACGGCCACATCCAGAACTGAGTTGTAGCCTCTGTAGCAAAGGATTCCACTTTGGCTAGTCAATGACCCCACTTTGGCTAACCACAGTCCTTGTCCAACCTTAGTGCTCTCTTGCCCTCAGGCCTGGACTCCCTCTGGACAGTTCCACACTAGCTATGCAATGCAGGGCAGTTAGATTTCCTGAGGGGTGTTTCCAAAAAGTGAAAGTAAATAGATAATAAGAAAGAAATCAACAAAAAGGATAGATAGTAGTCACACGCTGGTGACAGAGATACTATAGAACTGTGTGCCTACATCATCGCCCTCGACGACCATGTCTTCTTCTTTTTCATACCTTGCTCTTGAAAGCATATCTGCAACTGGATTATCTTTCCCTGCAATATGCTTAAATTCTGGATTCAAGGACTTAATGTAGGCAATCCATCTCAACAAAGCAATGTCGGGAGTTGAGCAACTTGTTATCATTCCAAGAAGGGATAGACAATCAGTCTCCACTATTACATTTGCTCCTATCAAGTACTCTTTATCACATTTCAAAGCTGTGACTACTCCCCATAACTCTCTTTTTACCTGTGGATAGTTGCGTTGACGAGCGCTTAGGACTTTTGCTCCAAACCTCACCACATATCGCTTGCCATCATCATCATCTTGCCCAATCGCCCATGCAGTTCCTGTGGGGCTAGTATCCACTGTCACAATTACATATCTTCCACATTCATAGTTTGCTTTCCTCAAAGTTGGAGACATAAGCAGCAACTTCTTTAATTTTCTCATGGCATGAGTATCCATTTCTTCCCATTTAAACTTTTGGTTCTTTCTCAAAAGCTGATACAAAGGCTCTGCTACATGTGCATAATGCGGAATCCAGATAACATAAAACACGCATGCACCCAAGAACCTTCGAACCTTAGTGACATTTATACATTTCTCTTTCATTCTCTGGATTACATCAATCTTTGCACGACAAGGCCTTCTACCATATGGCCCGCACATATGTCCCACAATAAGAACTTCATTCACACCAAACACTGACTTTTGGCCAGACAAGGTAAGGTTCACCTCTTCCAACCTTGACAAGATATTATCACAATCATTGATATGGGTTGCCACATACTTTCGGCACCCCCTCGAGTCTAGAGCCACATCTTTATCACTTACATCACATCCTTTGATTGGCACATCATCAAGGAAAGGCATTGTAGTTTGCGGTATGAAGTCACGTAGGACTTTGTTCATACCATTCATCATGTGTGCAACTGAATTTGTTGCCCCTTGAGGTAAGGTGCACATCGTTACTAAACCCAAGGGTGTCCTCATGGTAGTCAAGTCTCTGCTTTCCATTGCTAGTTGGAACTGATCATACCCTGAGTACAAATCTCCCATAGAATATATTGCTCTTCCTGCAAATGCCTCTGCAAACTCATCGACAATTGGCCCTATACCCACATTTCTGATTGTCACCTTGTTTACAGGTTGCATATCTTGAATAAAGCGTAAAGAACCATTTTTCTTTGGAACAGTGAACCACCTGTTTGAATATGGAGCACAAGAAGGCTCCAAGATACCCATCTTGATCTTTTCATTAAGCAACTCAATGAGTTTTGGCAAATGAGCCTTTGGAACAGGAATAGGCCTCAAGTTCCAAGTGTGACGCCCCAGTTTCTGGGCGCGTCGGGGAGGGGGCCCGGCGGGGATTTATACCCGCGCACGGCGGAGGGGACTTCTGTCTTCAAGGGGCCCGGCGGGGATTTATACCCGCGCGCGGCCGAGGGGACTTCCACCTTCAAGGGCCCGGCGGGGATTTATACCCGCGCGCGGCCGAGGGACAAGGTGTTGCTTCAAGGGGTCCTGGCGCGGACGGCACCGGCTCAGGAGGGCCCGGCTCGGACGGGACCGGCTCGGGTCAAGTTGCTTTCTCGGGGGCCCGGCTCGGACGGGACCGGCTCGGGCGTGGTTGCGTTCCATGGGTCGACGGCCGTTTGCGTTTCGGGTCCCTAGCCCCACGTAGCCTCAGGCTCCGCCGCACCGCCGACGGGTCATAGCGTGCCCCGGGGAACCTTGCGTGGAGTCCCCACGGTGCGCGAGTGCGTGGAGTGAGGCTACAGTGTCTAGGTGGGGGGTCCCCTCCCGTGGCCGGTCTTCGGGAGGCTCATACCCCTTATATACACCCCCGTTTGAAGAGAGTTCGACGACCGCGTCGAACGTGGGAAAAGAGTGCTCGGCTATGCATGAGGCCGTGGGGACAAAGGGGTGCATATAAGTGCAAAGTGATCAAAAAACTGTTCCCAAATGCAAGTAAGTAGGCATGCTTTGTTTTTGTCATTTTTGAAAGTGAGTGAGTGAGTATTTTTGGGGTTTTGGCAGAAGGCTGAAAAAGTATGCTTTGAACACCCAAGTAGAATTCCCCGTACTTGAGCGTTCCCCGAATAGGTAACCCAGTGTGCGCGGAGCCACCTGCTGCGTTGGCCCGCGCGGAGGCTTCTTGAAAGCCGAATCTGAAAGAGCGTTCCGTCGCAATGCAGCACTTGCGAGTTGGTCCCTGTTTGGACGTCGTTTGGAGGGCATAGCTCGGGGCCCTGTGGTCTCTTTGTAGACTTGAATGGGTCTTCAGCTCAGCATGGGCCACCCAAGTGGCCGGGGCGCGACGAACACCGTTGGCTTGGTTCGTCGCGTTTTTGGTCTTTCTCTGTTTTTGTCATAAAGAGCCCTGTCTGGCTCGCATCTGCCTTTTCTTCATGTGGAGAGCCCTGTCTGGCTCACGTCTTTGCTTTTTGTGTTCGGAGGTGCCCGGCTCGGATCGGGGCTGGCGCGGGTCACGGGTGACGGCCCGTTGTTTGGACGCGTCACGAAGAGCCCTATCTGCCTCGCATCGTTCCTTTTTCCTCATGGAGGTGCCCGGCTCGGATCGGGGCCGGCGCGGGTCACGGGTGACGGCCCGGTGTTCAGGAAACGCGTCACAGGGCGGAGGGCGTGTGGTTGCTTTCTGGAGCTCTCTTCACCAAGATTTTGACGACCCGGGCCATTGCGGTTGGAGTCGTCGTGAGGATCGTGCGCGTCGGGCACGTCGGTCTTCGGCTCGTTTCCAAGAGCTCGTTCTGGAGCTCTGATACCAAGTGTGACGCCCCAGTTTCTGGGCACGTCGGGGAGGGGGCCCGGCGGGGATTTATACCCGCGCGCGGCGGAGGGGACTTCTGTCTTCAAGGGGCCCGGCGGGGATTTATACCCGCGCGCGGCCGAGGGGACTTCTACCTTCAAGGGCCCGGCGGGGATTTATACCCGCGCGCGGCCGAGGGACAAGGTGGTGCTTCAAGGGGTCCTGGCGCAGACGGCACCGGCTCAGGAGGGCCCGGCTCGGACGGGACCGGCTCGGGTCAAGTTGCTTTCTCGGGGGCCCGGCTCGGACGAGACCGGCTCGGGCGTGGTTGCGTTCCATGGGTCGACGGCCGTTTGCGTTTCGGGTCCCTAGCCCCACGTAGCCTCAGGCTCCGCCGCACCGCCGACGGGTCATAGCGTGCCCCGGGGAACCTTGCGTGGAGTCCCCACGGTGCGCGAGTGCGTGGAGTGAGGCTACAGTGTCTAGGTGGGGGGTCCCCTCCCGTGGCCGGTCTTCGGGAGGCTCATACCCCTTATACAAGGTACATGAGGGATAGTGAAGATCACCATAGGAGCAACAATGGATGGATCAACACACCCTATCTCATAAGGCTCAAATGCAAAAGCTTTTCCGTGTTTGGCAAGCATGTCTTCAAAGCATATCTGTTAAGCTTTTGTCAAACTGTTCTCGCAACCAACCTTTAACTCTTTCAAAGAATCCTTTGTGAACTTGTGTCCAATCTTGCTTGGGTCACGAAGGCTAGGTTGCAAAGCACCTTGTTCCATCTTATTTGTGCAGTCTTTTGGTAGAGGTAATGCCACTGGTTTCACTTTCTTTGCCACAGACTTATACTTGGTCTCCACTCGTGCATCAACACTTTGAGAGTTGTTGAAATCCTCAATGACCTTGTACATTTCTATTGAGCATACTTTCACAACCTCACTTCCCATATGCAAATTGCAATCCATTAAAGACTCCAAATCTTGCATAGTATCCACAAAAGAACACTCATCAAACACACCTGCAATGCATTCTTCATCTTCTAGCAAACCATTCATCTTCAAACATCTTTGTACACTATTTACATATTGTCGTTCACCCCGCTTTAAGTCCTCACACTCTGTAAAAGCAATAGATCCATAGTCTGATAATCCTACAAAACCTGTAGAAAATGTATTCTTTGCATATACATCATGCGAGAACCTTTCTCTTCTTGTACCACTGCAATCCCGCTCTACAATGGTACATGGCCGAAACCCCTCATATCCCTGTAGTCCTTGAATTCTTTGTTCGTCTTTGGCAAGGGTTACTCTCTAAGACTTTCACGGTTCCTTTCATGGTCCACACAAACAGTAAGGAACTGTACTGCACGCTTTCCATCTCTGCTCCTTATTCTTGCATAAGCTGACCCATCATCCATCACCTTGGTTTCCATGCGAGTAGCAGTGATGTATGGCTGCCCAAGGATAAGAGGATATGTAGACATCTCCTGTACAAAGAAATTTTGGTCATCTTTCACATCCCCAATAGTCACCTTTACATTTGGACAAGCTCCATACAGCTCCCCTGATGAGTTGTTTGCTGCACGAATCATCCATCCATATTTATATCAATTGGCCATTTTCCTTTTTGATAAAGACTCTTTGACATGAGGTTAATTTCCGACCCATGATCTATCAACGCAATGTATGGCTCTTCTAAGTCTCCCACTTTTACCAACGTCTCAGTAGTTGCTCTTGCCGAGTGACTATTCAAGTAGTAGCTCTTGTGAGTGGTCTCCACTTCATCTTCATCATCCAAAAAGCGAACGTGTTTTACTCCTCCCCTAGACTTGTAGCACCCAACAATAGTTTCATCACCTTATTTTCCACAGACCTGTACACCCTATGCATTTAAAGTCTCTTCTTCACCCTGTACATGGATAGATTCAGTAAGAGACTGCCGCTTCCTCTTTATGATATCAATTATTTCTTCGTGGAATTCCCGCTTTGCTATACCAAGGACCTCGCCCAAGGTAAATTCCACCTTACTGTTTAGAATCCTCTCTTCCAAAACCTTTTTAAGATCCGTTGCTGCCTCTATATCGGATTGGAGTTTGTAGGCCGGACCCTTTGCCTTGGATTTTGTTGCATCCTTCTTCTTTTCTTTAGAGGCTTCTTGCATAGGCACTTCGGGGACAGGCATCTGTTGCGGGGAAGGTGATCTAGGAGGCACTGTGTCATTTCTACCTCGACTCCTCGTTGCCCGCTTTGAAGGCCCTTCATCCCCATTCTCGCGCCTACGTTTCTCTTCAACAATAGCCTCATTTGCTTGACATTTGGCAATATATGCATGCACTGACAAAGAGTCCACAGGGTCATTCCAACCTGTTTCAAGCCGAATGCAATCTCCAGCTTCGTGTAAAACCTCTGTAGTCATTTTACCCTTCATAGCAGACTCTATAGCGCATGGCCATAGCTCTCCAATGCCATTAGATTCCTCTTCTCCAAACTTGATTGATCCTTTTCTTCTAATAGGATCCACCTTCAACCCATAGGCGGCCGCCTCAACCATCGAGATGGCATGGCTAGTAGCCATGTCCTCAACTAGTTTCTTCATCCCGCCCTTGCCAAAGTTTGTTCCCAAGAGCTTACCTGTTTCACTTAAGTGAATTTTTCCATCTTTAAAGAAAACGAGCTCCTTTGTCAAAACGTCTTTAAAACTTTCACAATCCCTCCTTCCATGGTCAGTACTATCACACCATATGCATCTATTGACAAAGCCTTCTCTAGTTTGCGGTCGTTGCCCTGTAGATTGACCTGATGGTTGCCCCTTTTCTTCTAGCCTTGTAAGCTTTAACTTGAGCTCTTGCATTCCCTTGACAATATCAGCTAGAATGGACTTGTCACTCTTTGGAACCACAATAACAGGCTTTATAGGACTCTCGGAAACACTTGGGGCTTGAGTAGGGTTAACTATCATCTTGTCTCTTCGTCGTTGACGCTTAGTTAGCAGCGAAATGGCATCTTCAACATCATTCCAATTAGTCTTTAAGCCTTGTTCCGCATCCTTATCCTCAAGTAGTAGCTCTAACTTCTCTTGAATCTCTTTACCTGCTGCCTGCAAAAAGAGCTCTGTCTTCTCTGAGTTTAGTGTAGCCTTTTCAGTCCTTGACAGTTGATCATAACGGCGTTCAAATTCCCTTAGGAGTTCGGTAGGCGAGAGCCCCTCTTTTGGCCGAACTACCCACTCTAAGAAAGTCCTCTTTGTTACCCTTTCGGAGTCCTCCATGAAATACTCTTCCTTCAAGGCTAATTTGAATGCTTCCCAAGTTGCCCCATGCTCATTTCTAATTCCCCTTACATGCTCTCTGATCTCGGAAACCACAGCAAGTTCAAAACTTTGCACCATCTCTGCTTCGAGCACTCGATGAAGCTCCATCTCCTTTACATATCCACAAAGATACTTTGTTACATCTTTACCTTTAAATTGGTCCAATTTCTTCACCACAGATTGAAGCGCTTTGGTTGAGGAGAGCTCCCTCCCTTCTGCAACTTGCTTCTACTGCATAAACACTGCAAAAGCTTGAAACATTTGCATTGTGACTGGATCAAACCGAACCCCCTGTTGCTCTTGTTGCTCCATAGCTTTAAAGCTTTGATTTTAGACCTTCAATGAAGCTTTTGAACCCTCACCCTAGCCTACTTCGCGTCGGGTTCACCAAAAAACGTGTCAAGAAGTGCGCAGTGCGACTAGGAAAGCGCCGGGCCTCTGACTGTGAGGATTCGTAGCAAAATCAAGCAAGGCGTAGACGATTTGAAGCCAAAAACACACTAAAAAAGAACAAAACTCCAGCCATGAAAGCTCCACTTTGAAAAAGAACCAATACTAACTCAAAACTCTTGTGTGGGTGAAGATTAGGTGTAGCCTCGCTCCCAATTGCACAGATGCAGTGCTCATTCGTCCTGTTAAAAACCCTAAATTTGCGCTTCGATTCTTCGTCGTGACCATTTCATGGAAGCTTCAGTACTTCATTGGAGAAGCCCGAGTAGATATTTGAGGAGGGGAAACCCTAATTGGAGGCCTCAGAGCCTCAACCATGTAGTGGAAGCAGCACGGGACTGCACTAGCACCCTGTAAAGGAATGGCTGTATCTCCTTGCTCATGTACCCAAATGAGGTCATTCTTGGCTCTAAAAATTCCCACACAACTTGAGCAACAACACCAGCGTCGTTGATGTGGCATTTTGAGCTATTTTGAGTATTTTCTAGGCTATTTTTGACCATTTTAAGGCCATTTATAGCCATTTTTCGCCCAAAAATGTCACTTTTTGTCCGTAAAAAGCCCAAACGAGCTGGGAAAAATCCCTAAAATTGTGGAAAAATCCCATTGGGCTCAAATTTTATGTTGAACCTCATTTTCCCACTTGGTAAGCACTTTGGACACGTCTTTTACGCCAGCGCACGAAACCTGCAATTTTTGGCCGAGATTGCCCACATTGAACTTTCTAGGCAAAACGAGCGTGCCACTTCGAAACACTTGACATTTGTACATTCCTAAAGCAAATTAGACATATATTTATGTGAAAAAGCATTCCATAGTGCCACGTGTAGGGCCTCGCCCGCCTGGCAAGGTATGTACACGGCTACAACCGTGGCATTCATTTTCAGATATATCACTCTATGTACATTGTAATATTTGGTCCCACACATCATAAACATTAAGAGTGAGGTAGATACTTTAATTTCACATTATGAACGTGCCATCGCACGACAACGTTGGGTAGGGACATACGTAGGTTGTAACCCAAAGGCTTCAAGGTAAAGTTGCAATACATTTGGTGACTCTGACAGTTCATGCTCTTCCATCCACTTTGCATCCATAGGCGGATAGTTCTTGAACTTCACCAAATAGCGTCTTGCAACTTGTCCTTTAACTTTTCTGTCCTTATGTGCCAAAACTTGCTCAGGTACCAGGATCTCATCAAGTTCCTCTACCTCTAGTTGATCCTCATCTGGCTTATCTTCTAGAACATCACCCACAGACTCACGTGAAACGTATTATAAATCTTCCACGCATCAGGCAATTTCAACCTGTAAGCCACATCGTTGATCTTGTTAAGAACTTGAAAAGGCCCATAGTAACACAAACTGAGCTTAGGAAACAGGCGTTCCTTGCCCTTCATCTTCTTACATGAACAAGCGTGCCATCTTATCAAATTTTATCTTCTTCCTAACAAAGATAAAATGGGCCTCCTTGCTGAACCTGCAGATAATGGTCCATATACCATCATTCCCTATTGGCGTTCTTGGAAGATCAAAGACAAAAGTCCATAGCAATGCTTTCCCATGGCTTATCCGGAATCGGCAGTGGTTGTAACAACCCTGGTGCCTTTTGCCTATCAAACTTGACCTTTTGGCAAATCAGGTATACTCGCACAAAGGCATCCACATCTCTCCTCAAGGTAGGCCAATAGAAGAATGTCTCTACCGCTTTAACTGTCGCATCAATACCACGATGCCATGCATATGGTGGGACATGACTCTCTTCCTGTCACGTGACACATCCCAATCCTATGTGTCCGTGGACAAGCTACAGCATGATCAAGGTTCAGTTAGTCCAGTCAAGTCTAGATTAGCAGTGATCTGGCACTTTTGTGAGTCTATTCGTAGACCGTGCATGCCCAATCACTTAGCATAGATGCATATCCTCAGGTTGCACACAGCATGATCATCAGTATTCCCTTCAGAATCCATCAGATTCAGTCAGGGGAATTTTCCAGTGCATTTAGCCTATTTTCCCTATTTTTGGTATTTTCAGTTATTATTTTTAAGTGACTTTCCAACAAAAGTAGGTAGGGCAATTTTGCTAAGTTAATATATAAGCAAACCCAAGTTAGCACTTTCTCGCAAAAGAGGCAGCAGGAGCACATGCTCAACAGGCACCTTCTCAGCAGTACCCCCAGCACTTGGCGTTTTTGGAGCTCCCAACCTCACCATACCATCAGCACCTCCTAGCGTTTTTGGATACACATATCAGCCCAGCATTTTCTCTTGCAGTCACCGCCGGCAACATCAGATCCCCAGCGTTTCCCCCCTTGCATCATCACCATCACCTTCAGCTTGGTAGCGTTTTTGCTTTTCCTCGTCAGTACCATATTCCATGGCGTTTTCAGCCCATGCTTGATCGCCCTCATCCCCCAAGTCACCTAGCAGTTGCAGCTCCACCCAGTTTGTAGCAGAAGTACCAATTGCCCTAGCGTTCTTACTAACGCTCAGCCACGGTCCAGCGTTTTTTATTTTCAGCCAAAACACAGCAGAAAATGCAGCGTTTTCAGCATGCTTGATCAGTAGCAGATTCAGCCCCCATTGGTTGTAGAAGATCCCCGATTTTCAGCCATAAAAACGCAGCCAAAACAGTCATTTTCAGCCACCGAAACAATCCCGAAATTCAACAGTTAGAAGATCTCAGATCTCAGCCCTAAAGTCGTCGTCGTCATCACCGTCGTCGTCATCGGCATAGTCCAAGTTGCATCAATCCATTGCATACGCATTGTACCATTTTGTGCAATCAAAAAGTAGACCACTCTCGCCGACGAGAGTGGGGCCTTCGGAGGAGGGTTTTACAACGTCTCTGGTGTCGTATCTCTCTTCTCTCTATCTCTCAGTCTCATACACTTGCACGCACAATATCCACTCACTTTGTTCGTGATCATAGCACTTTCCATTAAGAACGGAAGGCTCTACCTTCCATAAGAACTAAAAGGAACCTTGAGCACACTTCGGAGCACTCATCTTGAGCAAAGCGCAAACAATCATTCCGCTGCACCTAACACTTCCATGACCTTATGTCACAATGGCCTAGTGACACAAAGTCTGTCACGCATCATCATAAAACCATCTCTGAGGAGGTAGTGCTCATGATGTTGCCCCTCTTGTAATTGCTCAAAGATCCTTGCAAGGTCTTCATCAATAGCATACTATTCCTTCGTGTCATCCAACTCATGATGATAAGGAACTGACACAACTGAAATTTGTGGCTTCCTTGATAACACATCAGCCACAACATTCTTCTTGTCTTCCACATGCATAATCTGGAAGTGGAACATAGAAAGAATGTTTGCCCATCGCATATGTTAGGTGCAGCAGAATGAATGTTGTATTTTCTCAAGATTAGTGGTCTTTATTGCTCAAGGTTCCTTTTAGTTCTTTACGGAAAGAGAGAGCTTTCCGTCTTGTAGAGTGTTGTGGTCACGAACAAAGTGAGTGGACGTTGTGCGTGCAAATGAATGAGACTGAGAGAAGGAGAGAGAAGAGATACGACACCGAGAGGTTTGTAAAACCCTCCTCCGAAGGCCCCACTCTCGTCGGCGAGTGGTCTACTTGATTGCACAAATGCGTACAATGCAGATATAATGGACAGATGCAAGTTGGACTATGCCGATGACGACGACGGTGATGACGACGGCGACTTGGGCTGAAATCTGAGATCTTCTAGATGCTGAATTTCTTGGACTATTTCAAGGCTGAAAATGGACTGTTTTGGCTGCGTTTGTCGAGGCTAAACTTGGAGTGTCGAGGGCCATGCTGAAGACCAAAACGCTGATGCTAAGTCTCTTTCTTGCTGCGTTTTGCTGCTCTTGCTGAAGGCTGGAAAAACGCTGTCTGTGGCAATGCTTTTATGCTGAAAAACGCTGAAAAGGCAGGTTCCTCCTAGCGTTAGTAATTGCTGAAAAAAACGCTGAGTTGCCTGATGTCTTGCTGCGTTTTTGAGGCTGAAACGCTGAGGCCAAAAGGCTACGGCTGCTGATGATGCAATCCCGAAAACGCTAGCCCTTGGGGCTGCTTGAAAGGGGAACAAGCGCCAGGGAGGAAACTTGTAGGCGGGCTCTCTCAACAAGAGAGGGGCTGATCACATCATGCATACTACCTGGGTCAAACAATATGACAAAACGGTGCCCCGACGTACGACCATAACATTTAATGAGAGAATCATCAATGGGAGGGTCCTGAGAAACTTTGGGCACAATCGTGTTATCATTCATTGCATTGACAGATGTAGTGGGTGCTGTGGGTTCTTTAGATTCATTCGATTCAAGCTTAAGACATGTTCGTTTTATGTGACCCTTAATGTGACAAATGAAAACAACGACCTTCCTTAGAATACGTGCTTTGTTCTTCCGAAGTGATGTATCCTCCTACAATTCCTTGTGCTACCTTTTCATCTGGAGTAAGCTTAGGTTTAGCAATTGCATTAGCCTTACCCTTAGATTCATTGGAAGAATTCTTTGATGAGATACTGTTGGTAGATTGGTTAGAAGAGTTATCATTCTTACCATTCTTATCGTTCTTACCGTTCTGAGGAGTCTGCGAGGTACTTGTGGAAGTCTTGTTCTCCTTAGGCTTTCCCTTGTTGTGCTTCATCTCCTGTGCGAGAGCAATCGCTACCGCCTTGTTGAGATCGATTGGATCGAATACCTCCACATCGTACTTGATATACTCATCCAATCCAAAGAGAAAAGCCTCTTTGCGCTCATCATCCGACATGCGTAATGGGGTACCTAGCTACAAAACACGATTAGAAAAAGACATAACCGGCATACCATTTTGCTTGAGAGCCCGGCAATCGTCCTTCAATCGTGCGAGGTACTGAGGTGGCATAAACCGCGCCTTGAGCTTGTCTTGGAAATCAGCCCAACTAAAAGAGAGGGGCGTGAAATCGTCGGCTGCCTCTAGGTGCGCGGCTAGCTCTGCCTCTTGCCATGCGTGGTACCAATTGATGGCATCACCGGCAAGGTACATAGCTGCCGTCAAAACTTTGCTATTTCCTGTCTTCTTAGTTGTCGCAAAATAAGCATTAAATTGATGCAACCAAGAATGAATAACTGTAGCATCCATCTTATCGTCATACTTACTGAAAGTCAACTTTTCAGTGACTGGATGGTTGGAATCCGTGTCGTGGCTTGCGCCACTTGACGAACTTCCACGATCTTTGGGTGGTTCGGTCTTTGAGGCTAGAATGTGGAAAATAAATTCTGGATGACGAATCTCCCTTATAGCCTCTCGTTCATCGCGCTCGCGTTCGAAAGCAAGTCAATTTTTGTCACGTGACATCCCAACCCTATGTGTCCGTGGACAAGCTACACCACAGTAGGGTTTAGTCAGTCCGATCAAGTTAGATTAGCACTGATCTGGCACTTTTGTAAGTCTATTCGTAGACCGTGCATGCCCAGTCACTTAGCATAGATGCATATCCTCCGATTGCACACAGCATGATCATCGAAATTCCCATCAGAATCCATTAGCATCAGTTAGGGGAATTTTCCAGTGCATTTAGCCTATTTTCCTATTTATTGGTATTTTCACTTAATATTTTTAAGCGACTTTCCAACAAAAGTAGGTAGGGCAATTTTGCTAAGTTAATATATAAGCAAACCCAAGTTAGCACTTTCTGGCAAAAGAGGCAGCAGGAGCACCTTGCTCAACAAGCAACTTCTCAGCAAGACCAACCCCCGCGACTACTTTGGCGTTTTCTCCACAGAAGACCTAGCGTTTTTGCATTAGATCAGCCTTGGCGATTTGTGCACAGCAGATCAGCCCCAACGTCATCACGACACAGCAAATCAGCCTAGCGTTTTGGCATTTGCAGAACCCCGACGACACAAGGACCAATTTCAGCCCTTGGCGTTTTTGGATTTCAGCAACAAATTAAGACCAGCATTATTCACCTAAAGTGTAGCAGATTCAGCCCGTAAAGACCATCAGTTTCCAGCCCTAAGAAACCTCATTTTTCAGCCAAGAAAACGCAGCCAAAACAGTCATTTTCAGCCACCGAAACAGTCCCGAAATTCAGCGATTAGAAGATCTCAGATTTCAGCCATCAAGTCGCCGTCGTCATCATCGTCGTCATCGTCGGCATAGTCCAAGTTGCATAGTCCATTGCATACGCATTGTACACCTTTGTGCAATCTAGACATAGACCACTCTCGCCGACGAGAGTGGGACCTTCAGAGGAGGGTTTTAAAAACCTCTCGGTGTCGTATCTCTTCTCTCTCCTTCTCTCAGTCTCATTCATTTGCACGCACAATATCCAATTACTTTGTTCGTGACCACAGTACTCTCCATAAGACGGAAAGCTCTCTCTTTCCCTAAGAACTAAAAGAAACCTTGAGCAATAAAGATCACTAATCCTGAGAAAATACAACATTCATTCCGCTGCACCTAACAATTTTCTTCTTGTTTTGCGGCAAGAGCAATGCGCTCACGTTCTTGAGCAAGGCGATTTTCATCGCGCTCGCGGTCCTTGGCTTCTTGTGCTTCTGCTTTGCTTGCGAGTTGTGCCAAGGCAACTCGATTCGTTTCTTCTTGTTGTGTCATCATGTCCAACATCGATTTGACCATCATCTCTATAGGAGTGAGGACAACTCGTGGCGTAGATGGCGAAGGGGGAGGGTCGAAAAAGTCTCCTGGTGGGGAAAAATCTTCGCCGCCTCTCTCATGCTCATCACCTGTATGCGAAGTATCCATTCCGCTTCGGGTGACGACCATGCACTATAATCTTGGGTTCTGAAGTTCGCGAGGAACTTGGGTTCTTGAGGGTCTTGAGGTTCTTGAGGTCCTTGATTCGTGAGAATCTAAGGTTCTTGAGGTTCTTGAGTTCTTGGGGTTCGTTTTCTTTCGCTTGTCAATCGCGTTGAGAAGGATCTTCTCTTCACCCGAGTTCTACCCTTTTTTGCGGGCGCACCCCTTGGCGGCCTTGCGCTCACACCAAGGTTGCTATTTCCCACCTCATGTCAATTGGCCGGCCGCTAAGTGCACGGTCCGCTATCAATGAGTGAAAAGAGACACAAGGGGAGGCTAGACAAGCCCTTCTTTCTTGGGATTCCTGTCTCTTTTCAACAAAACACGATTTGGAATCGCCACGCACAAGTAAACTTGGGTTCGTGCGATCGCAACAAGCAAAAAAAATTCTTGTGGTTCTTGTGGTTCTTTCCTTGAGTAATGCAAAACACTTCCAAAGCTCTGATACCAATGTTAGGTGCAGCAGAATGAATGTTGTATTTTCTCAAGATTAGTGATCTTTATTGCTCAAGGTTCCTTTTAGTTCTTTAGGGAAAGAGAGAGCTTTCCGTCTTGTAGAATGTTGTGGTCACGAACAAAGTGAGTGGATGTTGTGCGTGCAAATGAATGAGACTGAGAGAAGGAGAGAGAAGAGATACGACACCAAGAGGTTTGTAAAACCCTCCTCCGAAGGCCCCACTCTCGTCGGCGAGAGTGGTCTACTTGATTGCACAAATGCGTACAATGGACAGATGCAAGTTGGACTATGCCGATGATGACGACGGCGACTTGGGCTGAAATCTGAGATCTTCTAGATGCTGAATTTCTTGGACTGTTTCGAGGCTGAAAATGGACTGTTTTGGCTGCGTTTGTCGAGGCTAAACTTGGGGTGTGTCGAGGGTCATGCTGAAGACCAAAACGCTGATGCTAAGTCTCTTTCCTGCTGCGTTTTGTTGCTCTTGCTGAAGGCTGGAAAAACGTTGTTTGTGGCAATGCTTTTATGCTGAAAAACGCTGAAAAGGCAGGTTCCTCCTAGCGCCACTTTCCTTTATGCTCTGACACATAACACTTCAGCAGATCTAGGACAGTAGAATTTGCCTCTTCTGACTGCCCATCTGTTTGAGGATGAAATGACGAAGAGAATTTGAGCGTGGTGCCCATATTCTCAAACAAGCCTCTCCAGAACAAACTTGTCATGCGTGGATCACGGTCGCTAACAATCGACTGTGGCATGCCATGCATGATACTTGAAAATATTGCTCATAAACAAACGTGCCATCTGATCTGGCTTTATCTTCTTCCTGACAGGAATAAAATGAGCCTGTTTGCTGAATTTGCAAATAATGGTCCAAGTACCATCGTTTCTTGTCTGCGTTCTCGAAAGATCAAAGATAAAATCCATAGCAATACTTTCCCATGGTTTATCTGGAATAGATAGTGGTTGCAATAGCCCTGGTGCCTTTTGCCTGTCAAACTTGGCCTTTTGGCATATTAGGCATTCTCGCACAAAGGCATTCACATCTCTTCTCAATGTAGGCCAGTAGAAGAATGTCTCAACCGCTTTAACTGTAGCATCGATACCACGATGCCCTGCATACGGTGGGACATGACTCTCTTCCATAACTTTGCGTCGCAATGGCTTTGTGACACACAATCTGCATGCATCATCATGAACCCGTCTTTAAGAAGATAGTGTTCATGACGTTGTCCTTGCATTAGCTGCTCGAAGACCCTTGCAAAATCTTCATCATTTTCATAATGTTCTCTCATATCATCAAGTTCATGATGATAAGGAATTGACACAGCTGAAATTTGTGGCTTCCTTGACAAGGCATCAACCACAACGTTCTTCTTGCCTTCCACATGCACAATCTGAAAATGGAAGAAAATGGAACATGGACAAGATATTTGCCCATCGCATATGCTTCTCAGATAACTTTGTCTATGTCAAGAAGTATCGCAAGGTCTGATGGTCCGTTTGGACAACGAAATTTGCACCTAGCACGTAGTGTTTCCAACTTAAGAGCGCATGAATCACAGTCAGTAACTCTTTCTCATAGACCTGCATGGTCATCTCTGGCCCTTGCAAAATTCTGCTCTCATAGGCTACTACCCTGCCATCTTGCATTAGCACTGCACCAATGCTACTACCGCAGGCGTCACACTGGACCACAAATGACTTCCTAAGATCTGGCAACACAATGACTGGATCTGAAGTCATCTTTTCCTTTAAGAGATTAAAAGCTGAAATCTCTTTCTGTGTCCATCTAAAGGTGACTGCCTTCTTTTGAAGAGCATCTAAAGGTGAAGCAATCTCAGCGAAATTTCGGATAAACCTTCTGTAATAGGAGCATAGTCCCAAGAAGCTTCGGACATCATGCACCGTCTTCAAATTTGGCCATGACTTGATCGCTTCAACTTTTGCAGGATCCATTCTGACACCATCCTTTGAGACAATGTGTCCCAGAAAGTGGATCTCTTCCAGAAAAAACTGACTTTTCTTTGCATTGATGAGCAACCTATGACTGCGTAGCTCTTTGAACACAATGGCCAAGTGATGCCTATGCTCCTCTTCATTCTTTGAGTAGACTATCATGTCATCAAAGAATGTACCAACAAATTGCTGGTGTGGATGGAAAATTCTGTCCATCATCCTATTGAACGTAGCAAGAGCATTTGTGAGACCAAAGAGCATCACTAAAAATTCGTAAAGGCCAAACGTCGTTCTAATAGCAGTCTTGTGCACATCCTCTGATCTAATGCGGATCTGATGGTACCCACTCTTTAGATCTATCCTGCTAAACATAGCTGCTCCTTCTAATTTGTCCATAATATCATCAATTCTAGGTATAGGCAACCTATTCTTGATGATATTCTTGTTCAGTGCACGGTAGTCGATGCACATACGCCATGAGCCATCCTTTTTCTGCACCAACAACACTGGAGAACAGAATGGAGATGAACTGGGCTGAATCAGCCCCTTTTCTAACAGCTCCTGTACTTGGCCCATTATCTCTTTCTGCTGAGCCGCACTAACCCTGTACGGAGGCTTATTTGGTGGGCTACTGCCTGGCACCAAATCTATCGCATGGTCCTCGGGTCTCTCTGGCGGTAATTGAGACGGTAATGAATCGGAAAAGCAGTCACTATACTGTTGTAAAAACATTGACCTTTCTTTATCTAGCATAGATAAATTTGATTCATCACAATCTGACACTTCACGTGCAAAAACCAAGTACGCAGAAAGATGCTTTTTCATTACAGAAGTAATAGCAGAAGCTGATACAGTGGGAATAGACTCCCCTTTAAGCTTTACATCCAGAATGTGAGTCTTTCCCCTGCTCTGTACAGTGATCTTTTTGTTGTAGGCATCCATGATTCCCTATACACGAAACAACCAAGGAATACCTAACAACACATCACATCCGTCCAGTGGCATGATGTAAAATTCTTCAGCATCTACATAGGACTGGATATGTAGACGCAACTTTCCAATGATGGGTGTCACAGCCTCTGTATGGCCAGGACATGCCAAACCTGCCTCTGCT
Organism: Adiantum capillus-veneris; assembly: GCF_014529385.1. NCBI lineage: Eukaryota > Viridiplantae > Streptophyta > Polypodiopsida > Polypodiales > Pteridaceae > Adiantum > Adiantum capillus-veneris. The sequence continues at coordinate 134,420,881 of NC_140934.1, read as the reverse complement.
GTATACCCCATCTCTTCAGGTCTAATTCCCAACTTTGAAGCCAATTCTAGGGAAATAAAGTTGGCTTTGGCACCTAGATCAAAGAAGATAAGCACTGTTTGATCCCTGACCTTTCCCCATGCTCTGCAAAGCTCACTTGCATCTGAATTTGGCTTGTCGCCCACCATATCTGGCACTAGACCAGCCATGGGCTTCTTTCCTTTCTTGTCTTCCTTGTCTTCAGAATCAGCTAGCCTTTTCTTTGTAGGACAATTGTAAGCAATGTGGCCAGGCTGCTCACATATAAAGCATTTGTTCTCTGTCCTCAGGACCTTCTTTTGCTCTTCTGACTTGCGAGGAAAACGTCTTTTCCATTTCTTTGCTGGTCCCTTTTCTGATTCAGCCGTAGCTTTATCTTTCCCTGCGTTGGCCGACTCCTGAGTCCCTTTAGGAGCCTCATTGGGAACGTGCTTCTTGGCTGAATTTTTCTTGCTTGATCCTGCCTTGACGCCAGTGTTAAATTCACAATCTTCTCCCTTGAGCAAACCATTGCCAGTGTTTGCTACCTCGATAAGCTGCGTCAAAGTAGTGACTTTTGTCTTCGTACAGTACTTTCTCAATCCTTTAGATAGGCCACAACAGTATTTTTGGATCTGTTCTGTCAATGGCACAAACCTATAGGAAGTTATTGGAAGTAGAGCTTTCCAAAACTTCCGATTGTAATCATCTAGATTTCTGCAAGTGGCAGCATTAAGCTGGTGACATTCTGTCATGACATCTGCTTCAAAGTCATCAGATAACCATGCTGCTGCAAAAATCTGCTTGAAGTAAATCCATGTGGACGGAGCTTGCCCTTGAAGCAATAAAGTTGTCCACCATTGTCCCGCATTCCCTGTCAAGAAAGTGGCTGCCTTGCGGACCTTTGAAGCCTCTGTAAAGTTTCCCCCTGCATAGGCCTTATCAAACTGCTGGAGGAATGAGAGAGCCTTCTTCCTGTCATCAAACCCTGTAAAGGTCGTGAATGTCACACCTTTGCCACCTTCTTTGTACGGCGTTGGCCTCTCCAGCGGCGTTAAATTGTCATATGGAAGTGACTGAAACATGGGAACACTATTAGGGTTCATTGGTGTTCCCTGACCGCAATTAAGTTGACCTGGAAATGCCATATTTGGCTGCTGATTTGTAATTCCAGCCATACCAAAATTTGCATGTGGCATCCCAAATTGGCCCTGAGTGCTTTGAAACCCTGGTAGCATGCCCGTGACACCATATATGGGGTTAGGTATCATCGTTTGAGCACCCCCAAACACTGTTCCTGGCGTGTAAAACTGATTTCCAGGTGCATGACTAGCCATGCTCTGGAATACCGATCCACCTCCAAAATAGCCAGGGTGTACTGAAGGTGGTGGGAAGACTTGTTGCATAGCCTGTAGGTTGCTTCCCTGCCCATTAGAACCAGCTATAGGCTGCTGAAAGGTGGCGGGCTGAACTGGTACAGCTTGAAAGACTGGCATCTCAGCCACCTGTTCTTGCACCTTAGGCATAGGTTGTGGAGACTGCATGTTCTTCATCAAGTGTACAGGTGTTTCCATTGACTTTCCATTGACTGTGCAGTATGAATCACCTGTGCTCGAGCCTTAACAGGCTTTTGAATATGATCCAGTGACCCAACTTGCTGAGACGAAACAGGAGGTTGCAGAAAGGCTAAAAACCTCGGGTTCTGCATTACTTGTGTGAACATAGCCACAGCAGTAGCCAACTGGGTCCTGAATATATCATCATCCGTCTGTGGTGGTCTTGAGGACTCACCCACTTCATGTGTCTGTTGACCCTGTGAAGAGGAAACCTCTTCAGTCACATCATCTGTCAGCCATAATTGCAATTCCTTGTGTCTGGGCTATGATCCCCTGTGTCTTCAAGCCCAAAACTGACCAAGGCTCACTTCTATGGGAAAAAGTGATTTAATCCCGTCGATGGAACCATGAAACCGGCCTGTTCAATCCAAAAAGGGCGGTAGACTTTACTTCAAACCTTGATTTAGCTTTCACCCATTATTAGTCGTCTATTATACCTGCGCTATAGTGACACAAGAGAGGGGAATGGGATACAGATGCTAGAATGCACCTGTATGAGAAGACCGACACCAGATTGGCCCCTAACTTAGGCGCCCCTTTCGGTATTTCTTTATTGTTCAAAAGAGGGAATAAACGCTGTGGATCCCTACAAGCTGCCCCGCACAAACTCGGCTGAATTTCAACTGTTTCGGCCTGATTACGGCAGCATAACTGTACTAGGACCCCTCACAGTCAGTATTCCCACGCATTGACTGACTTTCCCGACGCATACGGGCACTTTGCAAAACCTGGCGAGAATCTGCAGCACGCTGAATTCTCTGTTTTCAGCCCTGAAAATGCGCCAGATTGCCTATACAACGGTCCCCTTGCGTCCCCGAACCTCCTGGGGGTATTAGGGTCCGTTTAGGGCCAAAACCCTAAACCTGCAAAAATACACAGCAGGCTGTGATTCACTGTTTCGGGCTCCGTTTCGCGTGCCGGTCGCATCCGTGGCAAGTCCTCGAGCTCCCGCACCTGTAGGGCTACTTGCCCTTTGAATCGGACGAGATTTCGAGCGTGAAACCTCTCCGAATCACCTGTACCTGCGGGGGGATTAGCCGCTAGCTAATCCAATACCTGTGCAAGAGGCTCTTGCCTCGGCAATCGCGCATGAACCCACACAACTGTACATTGGTCAAATGAAGAGCCCACTAGTGGGGCATAACATACTGCCAAAGGGGAGAGAGAGGGCAGTGCGTAGCGTGCAGGGCATCACTCCTGGCACCGCACTGTACATAGGAGGGAAAGCAAGCACTCCATAGCTCTTAACCTGTGACAAATTCTGAAAAATGAGCCTCTCCCAGCTTAAAAATCAGCGCCCATTTTTCTGCATGAGGAAAGTGCACCAGAATGTGCCACTTCGCGCATTTACAAGCATTTTCCCGTTTCGGGGTTGCCGCCTAAAAATCTCCCAACCGGTCGCCCAGTTGCCTTCACGGCAGAGTAAGAAAATGTTCTCCTCGTCATTCCGGAGGTAATGACGCCAACACATTTTCAGGTCCCAAAATAGTAGTTCCCTAAATTTTAGGAGATGCTGCCATTGTATCTTTCTAGGTCATCCGACCCTCTTTGTACACTACGGCCACATCCAGAACTGAAATGTAGCCTCTGTAGCAAAGGATTCCACTTTGGCTAGTCAATGACCCCACTTTGGCTAACCATAGTCCTTGTCCAACCTTAGTGCTCTCTTGCCCTCAGGCCTGGACTCCCTCTGAACAGTTCCACACTAGCTATGCAATGCAGGGCAGTTAGATTTCCCGAGGGGTGTTTCCAAAAAGTGAAAGTAAATAGATAATAAGAAAGAAATCAACAAAAAGGATAGATAGTAGTCACACGCTGGTGACAGCGGTTTTCAGCATCAAAGAGGACTGTTGTCCAACGTTTTTCAGCATGAGAGACTGACCTAAAAATGCAGCCAAAGAAGTCCCACAGTTCAACGTTTTACCATTAGCAGGAACCCCCACAAGATCCATCATTTTCAGCCATAACCATAGCAAGAAAACCATTCATTTTTAGCCTGAAGACAGTCCACAAGTTCAGCCAAAGAAGACCACAGATTCAGCCATCGAGTCGTCGTCGTCATCGGTATAGTCCCATTGCATCAGTCCATTGTATTCGCATTGTACACCTTCGTGCAATCAAAGTAGACCACTCTCCCCGACGAGAGTGGGGCCTTCAGAGGAGGGTTTTGCAACCTCTCGGGTATCGTATCTCTTCTCTCTCCTTCTCTCAGTCTCATTCACTTGCACGCACAATATCCACTCACTTTGTTCGTGATCATAGCACTCTCCATAAGTCGGAAGGCTCTCTCCTTCCCTAAGAACTAAAAGGAACCTTGAGCAATAAAGATCACTAATCTTGAGAAAATACAACATTCATTCCGCTGCACCTAACATTGGTATCAGAGCTTTGGAAGTGTTTTGCATTACTCGAGGAAAGAACCACAAAGATTTTTTTTGCTTGTTGCGGTCGCACGAACCCAAGTTTACTTGGGCGTGGCGATTCCTAATCGTGTTTTGTTGAAGAGTGACAGGAATCCCAAGAAAGAAGGGCTTGTCCAACCTCCCCTTGTGTCTCTTTTCACTCATTGAGAGCGGACCGTGCAATTAGCGGCCGGCCAATCGACGTGAGGTGGGAAAAAGCAACCTTGGTGTGAGCGCAAGGCCGCCAAGGGGTGCGCCCGCAGAAAGGAGTAGAACTCGGGTGAAGAGAAGATCCTTCTCCAACGCGATTTGGAAGCGAAAGAAAACCTCAAGAACCTCAAGATCCTCAAGAACCCAAGAACCCAAGAACCAAGACCCTCAAGAACCCAAGTTCCTCGCGAGCTTAAGACCCCAAGATCATAGTGCATGGTCGTCACCCGAAGCGGCATGGATACTTCGCATTCAGGTGATTAGCATGAGAGAGGCGACGAAGGATTCTCCCCACCAGGAGATTTTTCCAACCCTCCCCCTTCGCCATCTACGCCACACCCTATGGAGGCAATGGTCAAGCAGATGATGGCCATGATGGATAGACAGGAAGACAAGCGCCTTGCTTTAGAACGCAAGCGCATTGCTCTTGCCGCAAAACAAGAAGAAAATCGACTTGCTCAGGACCATGAGCAAGTCGACAGAATTGCAAGAATGGTCGCAGACCAAGCAGCTCAGCACCGCGAGCGCGACGAAAGAAACAAAAGACTTGCCGCACAAGAAGAAGAAAATCGACTTGCTCTCGAGCGCGAGCGCGATGAACAAAATGCACGAAAAGCAGAAAAGGACGCCGAGCGTGAAGCTCAAAGGGAGCTTCGCAATCAAGAATTTATTGCCCAAATCCTAGCCTCAAAGACCGAACCACCCAAAGATCGTGGAAGTTCGTCAAGTGGCGCAAGTCACGACGCGAATTCCAACCATCCAGTCACAAAAAAGTTGACTTTCAGTAAGTATGACGATAAGATGGATGCTACAGTTATTCATTCAACTAAGAAAACAAGCAATAGCAAAGTTTTGACGGCAGCTATGTACCTTGCCGGTGATGCCATTAATTGGTACCACGCATGGCAAGAGGCACAGCTAGCCGCGCACCTAGAGGCAGCCGACGATTTCACGTCCCTCTCTTTTAGTTGGGCTGATTTCCAAGACAAGCTCAAGGCGCGGTTTATGCCGCCTCAGTACCTCGCACGACTAAAGGACGATTGGCACGCTCTCAAGCAAAATGGTATGCCAGTCATGTCTTTTTCTAATCGTGTTTTGCAGCTAGGTACCCAATTACGCATGTCGGATGAAGAGCACAAAGAGGCTTTTCTCTTTGGATTGGACAAGTATATCAAGTACGATGTCGAGGTACTCGATCCAATTGATCTCAGCAAGGCGGTAGCGATTGCTCTCGCACAGGAGATGAAGCACAACAAGGGAAAGCCCAAGGAGAACGGGACTTCCACAAGTACCTCCCTGACTCCTCAGAACGGTAAGAATGGTAAGAATGATAACTCTTCTAACCAATCTACCAACAGTATCTCATCAAAGAACTCTTCCAATGAATCTAAGGGTAAGGCTAACGCAATTGCTAAACCTAAGCTTACTCGAGATGAAAAGGTAGCACAAGGAATTGTAGGAGGATACATCACTTCGGAAGAACAAAGCACGTATTCTAAGGAAGGTCGTTGTTTTCATTTGTCACATTAAGGGTCACATAAAACGAACATGTCCTAAGCTTGAATCGAATGAATCTAAAGAACCCACAGCACCCACTACATCTGTCAATGCAATGAATGATAACACGATTGTGCCCAAAGTTTTTCAGGACCCTCCGATTGATGATTCGCTCATTAAATGTTATAGTCGTACGTCGAGGCACCGTTTTGTCATATTGTTTGACCCAGGTAGTATGCATGATGTGATCAGTTCCTCTCTTGTTAAGAGAGTCCGCCTCGAAGTTAGTCTGAGATCTCCTATCGAGGTCTCTGGCTTTCGTCCTGGTATGGACGCTCTCATCACGAAGAAGTGCCTTGATGTGTTGTTTGCAATTCACTAGAAGATTTGTTGTTTCTCCTCTCTCAGGATGTGATATGATTTTAGGCATGAAATGGTTTTTGCCAGAAACCCTAAAATTCCTGCAAACCCTAATTTCTGCCAAAAACCCTAATTTCCGGAAATCGTGGAGGCTATTAAATTTTTATTTTTTCTTTTGGGAAAATGAAGAGCTATAAAAAAAGAGAAAAAGACTCTCTAAGAGAGAGAGAGAGAACTGATGCTCTTTATTTTAAAAGCTTTTGGGGCTCTGCTTTTGGGCATCCCTTGTATCTTTAAATAAGTGGTGAGGGCTTCACTTCTCAGAGCATCTGGACGCAGAGTCTGAGAGTGAAACCCTAACCGCTCTCTTGTACTTTGATGATTGATTAATATAAAAAGAAATACCGAAAGGGGCGCCAATCTTTGGGGCCAATATCTCTAGGCACGGAACTCCGCCGGGCCAGTGCAAATCTAATGTGATCTGTGAATTGTTTTGAAGTGGTTATTTGGTGCTGTCGCGGTTGATTCTTGACTTGGAGTGTCCAAGTCTGTTACAGTGGTATCAGAGCACGGCCGATTTCTCTTCTACGAGAAATCCGATCCCCGAATTTTTTTTCCGCGGCACCTATGGCTTCAGGCAATGATCAGTCGACTCCCTCTGCATCTGGAGATGCGGGCTGGGATCACAACAAAGATTCAGACAGAGAGTATGGCCCGCCTCGGCCTACTCAGGCGGAGCAAAGAGAGATGGAGCGTCGTCAATTGATTGGCGATGCAACAAAGATGATGCTCAATTTTGCCAAGGACCCAAAGATGGCAAAATATATGAAGCAGACCTCTTTGGAAGAGGTACAGATGGAGTGGCAGAGAACCACAACACCACTCCCGAAACCCGCTCTCAAGAAACCTTCTGCCTCCAAGAAAATATACGGAGAAGGAACTGGAGAACGTGGTTGATGCACGGATTGCTCAGCTTTTTGACGCGCACAAAAAAGCCAAAAACAAAGCACGGCAAAAAGCAGAAGAAAAGCACTGACTTTCCAGGTTATTTGGGTCGTCAGTCGATTTTTGACAAGGCAAAGAAACAGAAGAAGCGTGTTCGATTTGAAGGAGTACCCAGTTCTTCTTCTTCTTCTTCTTATAGTTCTTCTAGCTCCTCGGATTCGAGCGAAGAAGACAGGAAAGGTAAAAAAAGCGAAACAAGAAACAAAGCTTCGGAAAGGGCAAGAAAAAGGCAAAGAAGGCATGTACTCGCCCAGAGACTGACAGTTCTACTGAGGACTTGTCTACAGACAGCTCAAATTCCGATGACGGAAGGTTTTATACGAACAAGAAGAATTTTTACAAAGCCAACCAGTATGACTTTCTCGAAGATAAAAGCAAGAAAGTCCAAGAGTTTAAGGAAGATGGCCACTCGATCAAGTTTGATACTTTTCAGGATACTCAGATGCTTCGAAGGCTTTGTCTTTTATACAACAGTTTGACATCGCTTTCGCGGGAGGACGCTATTCAGAGCACTTCGGAGAGCTGCCTCTTACTCTAAGAGGAATGCTCGTACTTGGTGGTCCACGCTTCTTTTAAACAAGACTGCGCCAGTTAAATGGCTGAAATTTAAGAAGCTTTTTATTTCTTCTTGGTTGACGCAAGAATATGAACGAGATATACGAGCTGCTTGGAACCATCTTCGGATGACCAAAGAAAGATACAAACAATGCTTATTGTGAAAGATTCTGGAGCTCTTTTCTACCCGCCCCTTCATTCAAGAAGATCTCATTCAGAGAACAGATTGAGCGGATTACCTTGGGTCTACTTACAGAGATCCGAGATCAGTGCTTGGAACAGAAGACAACTTCTATTCAAGAGTTGATGAGTCATGCGAAGCGGGGCTTTGCCATTCACTCTGGCAATCTGACCTACCCCACAAATGAGGCCATGACACAACGAGCCGAACAGACTTCTGGGAATGAAAGTAGAAAGAAAAAGAGCGACCCAGAGAAGAAGGATGCACGACCCAAGCTTACTCCTGAGGAGAGAGCTCGCTTCATCAGAGAGGGGAAGTGCTTTGGATACGGGGAACATGGACATATCTCCGCGAAGTGCCCTAAAAAGGCACAGAAAGAACAGAATGATAAAGACGACGACAGGTTTGAGAGTTCGAGAGCAGCTGAGGAATGTGGCAGAAAAGGCAGATGGAAAAGCTGAACTGGTACCACATGGCGTGGGACTTGCATCGAATCAAATGAATGAAAGTACAAACTTTGCCGCTTTTGGGGCAAAATGAAGGATCAGGAAGCTCTTTTGAAGAGCCAAGGCCAACTTCATTTCACTTGGAATTGGCGGCTCGATTTGGAACTACGCCTGACAGACTGACGCCACAGGCGGAGGTAGTTCGACTGGCACCCGGATGGGATGTTGCCATTACACCGAGCATTGGCAAACTTTGTTTGCAATGACAGGGGTGTTCAGGGCACGCGAGTGACGTTCTACTCAGGATCCCTTGGTACCACAAGAACTACGCCGTGGTTGACTACCGGGCCGAGAAAGCAACTTTGATAAATGAAGGGCTTAGAGATTGTACTTGATGAACTTCAGTTTTCTTACTCATTCTTTTGGGAGAACTGAACGATGAATAAAGGTTGAATATGTTTTGACCTGAAGAAAAGAACGCCAAGATTTTTTTTTCTCCACGCTCATGCCGATTGCTTTTGAGAGGGCCTGAAGATCATACCATTGATCTAATATCTGGAAGCACGCCACCGAATTGGTCACCTTATCGTGTGAGCCAAGTACAGAATGAAAAGATTATGAACCCAGTGAACGACCTCTTGGAAAAGGGTCTTGTCCAGCCTAGTACTTCACCGTATTGCTCTCCAATGTTGTTGGTTTTGAAGAAAGACGGATCTTGGAGAATGTGCATCGATTATAGTGCTCTCAACAAAATCACCATCAAGAACAGGACCGATGATATACTTGACAGGTTACAGGGATCCTCATGCTTTAGCAGGATTGACTTGAAGAGTGGATATCATCAGATCAGGATAGCGCCAGGAGATGTCTACATGACAGCTTTTCGGACGACTTTTGGGTTATTTGAGTTTTTGGTGATGCCTTTTGGCTTAACCAATGCTCCTACGACATTTAACCGGATGATGGACAGGATTTTTCGAGAGTACAAGCTATTTGTTGACACTTTCTTTGACGACATCATTGTTTTCTCCAAGAATGAGGCAGAACACAAAGATCATCTGCTTCAAGTCTTTCAGGCATTACGAGATCACACACTAGTGATTAATGCAAAGAAAAGTGAATTTTTCCTACCGGAGATACACTTTTTGGGACACATTGTGTCAGCAGCAAGAGTGCAAATGGACCCGGCCAAGATAGAGACTATCCGTGATTGGCCCGATTTGAGGAATGTCCATGAAGTTAGAAGCTTCTTGGGACTGTGTTCGTACTACAGGCGGTTCATACGAAAGTTTGCAGAGGTTGCTTCCACTTTGCATACCTTGACACAGAAAGGAGTACCTTTTTCGTGGGGACCCACAGAGGTGACTGCCTTTCGGACATTGAAAGAGAAATTGACTACGAGACCTGTTTTGACTTTGTTGGACTTGCAGAAGTCATTTGAAGTGTATTGTGATGCTTGTGGTCGTAGTCTGGGTGCGCTATTGATACAAGAAGGCCATGTCATAGCTTACGAGAGCCGTTTGTTCTCTAGGCCTGAGATGACAGCACAGATCTATGAGAAAGAGCTTTTGGCGGTTATCCATGCTCTTACTCAGTGGCGGCATTACCTACTCGGAGCGGATTTTACTGTCTTTACAGACCATCAGAGCTTGCGCTACTTCTTGTCACAGAAGCAGCTTTCGGAAAAGCAGATGCGGTGGGCGAACATCTTGTCACAGTTCCACTTCCAGATTGTCCATGTGCAGGGACAGAAGAATCTGGTGGCAGATGCTTTGTCTCGGAAACCGTTGGTTCTGGCTGTTTTCGCGATACATCATAGGAGCTTCGAGGATATGGTCAATCAGTATGCCACAGATACAGATTTTGCATATATTTTTACACGGATACGGGATGGGGAGACAGTAGCTGGATACTCCCTTCGAGAAGGCTACTTCATGAAAAAGACTATGTTCTGCGTTACACAGCCGTTGAGGGAAAAAGGTTATGACTGAATGCCACTGTCCACCTTTTACGGGTCATCGCGGCATTGCTACCACCATGAAAAGGGTAGAGAGATATTTCTTTTGGCGGAGACTCAAGAAGGATGTGGAAGAGTTTGTGCGCAGTTGCTTGGTATGCCAGAAGGTCAAGTTTGACAGGCATAAGGCACAGGGATTGTTACAGCCTTTACCCATACCCACCCGCCCCTGGGAAAATATTGAAATGGATTTCATTTTTTTTTTTTAATCTCCCGAGAACACAGAATGATCACGATGATTTTCCGATTACATGGCACGTCTGAGACGATTCTCTCCGACAGAGACCCCAGATTTATGAGTTGGTTTTGGAAGGCAATTTGGGAGAACATTGGCACGCAGTTGTAGTTCTCGTCATCGTTCCACTTGCAGACTGACGGGCAATTTGAGAGTGCCAAATCAGTGATTTTAGATTTATTGAAGTCTTGTATCTCGGATCAAAAGACTCCATGGGAAAAGAACTTACCTTTGGTGGAATTTGCCTACAATAACACGATACACTCTTCGACGGGGAAGACGCCATGTGAGATTGTTGAAAGTGCTGCGAAGGTTCCATCCTCCCTGAGCACGAAAGATTAGAAATTTGAAGCGGATGAATATTCGCGAGATTTGGATACGGCTTTTGCCAAGGTTCGCGAGACTTTGCAAGAGTCTCAAGAACGACAGAAAAAGGCAGCGGATCGCCATTGTCGCGACTGGAAACTGAAGGAGGATGATTGGGTGCTCTTACTTTTGAGAAGGCACGCCTACGAAAGAAAAAGGGAAAGGAGAGGCTTTTTCCAAAGCTTAGTATGCGATACTACGGACCTTTCCTGATCACTGACAAGATAAATGATGTCTCCTTCCGATTGAAACTGCCAGATACTTGGAGGATTCATAATGCATTGCATGTGAGTCTCTTGAACCCTGTTAAGGGTGATGTGCCTGATGATGGGGAGCCTGATGAGCAACCCGAAGTGGAAGAAAACGAGGAAGTCCTTGTTCCTGAACAGATTTTGGCACATAACGATACGAAGAAAGGTAAAGTCCGAAGGCGGGTTCTTGGCTAAGTTCAAGAACTTTCCTACATTTGATGCGAAGTGGATGGAGGAGGAGGACCTAGCAGATACTCCTCGGATTGTGAAACTTTACCTCGATGTTTTGGTTTAGCATAATCTACTCCAAACGGAACCCAGAATTCAGCTTGGCCGAAGATCTGGTGCAGTGGGATGCACAAGAGGGGAGCGGAGTGATGCCTTGATTTTGATACTAAAGTCACTGATGTCTCTTTGAGCTTCAGGGATACTGAGAGCTGACAGTATTCTGCTGGATGACTTTATGAAATGGAATTCCTGATTATGATACTGATTTGTTCTTGACTTCTTGTGAGTGCAGGAACTGATAGACGAAATGACTGCAGCATTTTGGTCTGATTGATCTCGAATAGACATGGTTGCAATAGGGGTTAGTCAATCGGACATCTATGAGGTCCCGATTGGACCTAGATGTGATTGCTAGCTACATTGCCGATAAATCATGGTCTAAGATCCGAATGAATGTTGAATGTCATGTGATGTCCTGTGATGTCTGGTGATGTCGTGTGATGTGACTATCGATTTTGTACATGTGCTAGATGTGTATTCCTAGTCCGTAGGTACTAACAGTCAGTGTCTGCTAAGACGGTTTATGGCTTTTGTCGGTTTTGCAGGCGTAATCGCGGTCAATTACAATGCTTTCAAGAGGGGGGTATGTCACAAAGTGATGACGTGGCGGACAGTAGAAACCCTAATTTCTGCCAGAAACCCTAAAATTCCTGCAAACCCTAATTTCTGCCAAAAACCCTAATTTCTGAAAATCACGGAGGCTATTAAATTTTTATTTTTATTTTTTTGGAAAATGAAGAGCGACGCGAATTTTGCTTTTTTTTATAAAAAAAGAGAAAAAGACTCTCTAAGAGAGAGAGAGAACTGATGCTTTTTATTTTAAAAGCTTTTGGGGCTCTACTTTTGGGCATCCCTTGTATCTTTAAATAAGTGGTGAGGGCTTCACTTCTCAGAGCATCTGGACGCAGAGTCTGAGAGTGAAACCCTAACCGCTCTCTTGTACTTTGATGATTGATTAATATAAAAAGAAATACCGAAAGGGGCGCCAGTCTTTGGGGCCAATATCTCTAGGCACGGAACTCCGCCGGGCCAATGCAAATCTAATGTGATCTGTGAATTGTTTTGAAGTTATTATTTGGTGCTGTCCCGGTTGATTCTTGACTTGGAGTGTCCAAGTCTGTTACAATGGGCATTTCCATTGTGATTTGCCACAGTTGATTGATTTCGATCAAACAGGAAATATTCAATTACATTGTTTGCATGTGTTCGATGAACAGGTTGTCACTCCATCTCTATGTTCATCTACATTGCATACACAGTTTTTAGGGAAGACAAGATTTTTTTCCTTCACTTTACATGGAATGGGTATGTTCATGGTTTTGTGTTGGATATGGTTTCAGGAATTTTCAGCCATGGAGATTCTTGAAGACAAAAGAAGCAGGTCTCTAGACGAAGTTGAAGCATCGACGGAGCCACAGAGGACTTTGAGTCGCTTTCGGCACGGCCCAAAGAAGCAAGCGTTGCAGACCTTTATGAAGTTCAAGTACCGTTCGACCCACACATAAGAGTGGGCCGGCGAAGAGTCCCTTCCAGGATTCCGGATGTTGTTGGAGATCTCCCTCGACGACATACAGTTCGGTACCAGTACCTCACTTTGAAAAGGAGGGGATGTCACGTGTGACGTGACACATCCCAACCCTATGTGTCCGTGGACAAGCTACACCACAACACGGTTCAGTCAGTTCGTCAGTTTAGATTAGCAGTGATTTGGCACTTTTGTGAGTCTATTCGTAGACCGTGCATGCCCAGTCACTTAGCATAGATGCATATCCTCCGGTTGCACACAAAATGATCATCGAAATTCCCATCAGAATCCATTAGCATCATTTAGGGGAATTTTCCAGTGCATTTAGCCTATTTTCCTATTTATTGGGATTTTCACTTATTATTTTTAAGTGACTTTCCAACAAAAGTAGGTAGGGCAATTTTGCCAAGTTAATATATAAGCAAACCCAAGTTAGCACTTTCTAGCAGAAGAGGCAGTAGGAGCTTCCCCCTCAACAGGCAACTTCTCAGCAGTAAACCCACACCCCCCCCCCCACAGTAGTAGACCCTCGCCATACCTCTCACCATCCCCTTGGCGTTTCCTTCTCTAGCAGCAGATCCATCGTCTTGAAGCTTCCACCTTCTGGCGATAATCCCCTTGCAGATCAACCCCATCCTCGGTGTTTTCCCACGACCAAACCACCTCAGCCTTAGCGTTTTTGTCCCCAGCAAACACAACGTTTCTGCAACCTTTCACTAACGCTAGGATCCCCAGCATATCAGCGTTTTTTGGATGCATATAGCCAGCGTTTTTGCCAGCAAGCTTCAGCGTTTTGATCATCATTGGGATCTCTGCCATACCAACGGTTTTCAGCATCAAAGAGGCCTGCTGTCCAGCGTTTTTCAGCATGAGAGACTGACCTAAAAACGCAGCCAAAGAAGTCCCACAGTTCAGCGTTTTACCATTAGCAGGAACCCCCACAAGATCCATCATTTTCAGCCATAACCACAGCAAGAAAACCAGTCATTTTTAGCCCGAAGACAGTCCACAAGTTCAGCCAAAGAAGATCACAGATTCAGCCATCAAGTCGTCGTCGTCGTCATCAGCATAGTCCCATTGCATTAGTCCATTGCATTCGCATTCTACACCTTCGTGCAATCAAAGTAGACCACTCTCCCCGACGAGAGTGGGGCCTTCGGAGGAGGGTTTTGCAACCTCTCGGGTGTCGTATCTCTTCTCTCTCCTTCTCTCAGTCTCATTCACTTGCATGCACAATATCCACTCACTTTGTTCGTGATCATAGCACTCTCCATAAGTCGGAAGGCTCTCTCCTTCCCGAAGAACTGAAAGGAACCTTGACCAATAAAGATCACTAATCTTGAGAAAATACAACATTCATTCCGCTGCACCTAACATGGTGAGTGCTTGTCCTTGCATTAACAATGGCGTCCACCATGTAAGCACATGAGCCAAAAAGATCACTTGCAAGAGAAGAATCCAAGATTTGTTTCAACTAACTTTTTTTTTTTTCTCAAAAGCAGTGCCATGCATATGTTGATGTCTATAGCTACCAAGCCGCACACTTCCAAGGACTTAACAAGCTTTCAAGAAAATTTTTGCCTGAAGTTATATGATTCCTGACATCTTCCTTTGGAGTCCAACTTCTGGTTGAGTGGGGTATCCTAAAATGCTTGCCATGGAATCCCTAGCAGATTATAACTTGAAATTTCTCGACATCTTTTGGTAGATGTCTCTTCACGAGCAAGTGACCTTGGAGGTACAGTGCGATTGCTATCTTGGGACTACCACCCGCCAAAGAAAACATTGTCTGTCTAAGAGTCGATGGACCATCCTATGCTCGGCTACAACCTTATGGAATGAACCTAGCCCTAATTTTGAGTGCAGGTCTCAGGATGGAAAGCCATTCGACTTTTCGAGCTCGACTGATGTCGAGATTGCTTTCTAAGTTTGAAATCTGTTTGAGAACTTGTTTGGTGATCCTGTTGGAATTTATTTGAAATGGATGGTATCTGTTTTGATCCTATTTTAGTGCCGATTTGAGATGTTTGACTCTGGTTTTAATACTCGTTTCATTGATTGATGATTTTTCTCCCGGGTGGAGAAGTGAGAAATACTGTTTTGGTATTGTTTGAACCTAGGAACGACGCAGGCCGATGCCCGCCCAGACCTGGATGTAAAATAATTGTTGTTGTGACTCCCGGCCCAGACCTAGATGGTTATGCGGGAGGAGTATTAAGAAGTTTGAGCAGTGGTTACTCTCAGCACCTCCAAAAGACGCAAGCTGCGGACTGGGGGGTGTTTGGTTGTATCACCCGACCCGGACCTTTTTAGGTTATGCGAGAGGAGTGATGAGGGAGTCGTTGAATATCTCCCGGCCGGGACCGTGTTAGGTTATGCGGGAGGAGTGTTCATCGACGACTTTATGTTTCTATGTCTTGTAACATGCATATGTGAGCATTTGTGTTGCATTATGATGTGCCAGCCACTGAATATTCCTAATTGGATGAGATTGCCTGGGGATGTAATTTTAGTGCATCAAGACACCCGTGGAAGATCAGTGCGGTCTAGGTGTGATGGCTAATTTTACTACGCCAGAATATCAAGAGTTCCGATCTGGACGAAAGGAGAAGCCAACTCCTTGATCAAAAGAGCCGAAAGGAGAAGCTAACTCCTTAACAAAAAAGAGCAAATTGATTGTCCCTCAAAAATTTTTGAGCTAACTTGAGTTGTTTTGCAAATATGTTGTCTTTCAAGAAGGGGAGATGTAACAAACTGATGACGTGTCAAAGCCCTGTAGAATGAAGCCAACTTGCAGATGTCAACAGAGGGGCCTAAACCCTAAGAAGAACAAGTAACAGAAGAAGAAGTCCTACCAACTTATGGGGACCCCGTCCGATTGGGGCCCCAAGTGACATAAAGGATTAAAATAAAGCAGGACCCACACACACACAGAAAAGGCTGGCGGAGCAGCTACTGACGTGGCAGATTGTACGGTTTTTCAAAAATTCCGTAGACTGCTGACGTGGCAGAACTGTACGGATTTCCGCTTTTTACGCTGACAGTGCTCACGTGGCAGGACTGTACGGATTTCCGTGATTTACGCTGGCAGCTTTTTGGCTTTGCTTTTGGACTAGATGCTTTTGAGTTTGAAGGCTTTTTACTTGGGTTTATTCTCGGGAATTTGCAAAATGCTAGGCTGTCTTGTTGATCCAAAAACGCTAGGGTTGTAGCTGCAAAATTGCTAGGCTGAATGCTGGGACCTGCTAACGCTAAGGCTGATCTGCAACTGCAAAACGCCGGGGCTGAATCTTGTAGCAAAACGCTAGGCTTGATCTAATGAAGAAAACCCTAGCTGTCTTGCCGGGGAGTCTTGTTGAGAATGTGCTCTGTTGGACACTTGGTCCCTGCTGCCTCTTCTGCCAGAAAGTGCTAGCGCTAGGTTTTCTTATTTACATGCTTGGTCAAGTTGCCCTACCCAATTTCCCCACAAAGTCAATAATAATAAGTGAAAAATCGCTAAAATAGGGAAAATAGGTTTGTGCACTGTAAAAATGCTCCTGATGGGTTCCGATGGTAATCTAATGATCATGATGTGTGCAACCAGAGGATATGCATCTACTCTAAGTGCCTTGACATGCACGGTCTGCGAAGACTCACAAAAGTGCCAGAACACTTCCTAAGCTAACTGAAATGAACCCTTTTCATGAAGTAGCTTGTCCACGTACACATAGGGTTAGATGTGCACGTGACAAGAAGACATGTCCTAAGAATGAATCCAACAAACCTAGAGAATCCACAGTGTCACGTGCACATCTAGCCCTATGTGTACGTGGACAAGCTACTTCATGACATGGGTTCAGTTCAGTTCAGTCAGCCTAGATTAGGA
Source organism: Adiantum capillus-veneris (assembly GCF_014529385.1). Classification (NCBI taxonomy): domain Eukaryota; kingdom Viridiplantae; phylum Streptophyta; class Polypodiopsida; order Polypodiales; family Pteridaceae; genus Adiantum; species Adiantum capillus-veneris. The sequence continues at coordinate 134,404,062 of NC_140934.1, read as the reverse complement.
AGTGATCTGGCACTTTTGTGAGTCTGTTCGCAGACCGTGCATGTCCAGACACTTAAGTAGATGCATATCCTTTGGTTGCACACAGCATGATCATCAGATTTCCATCAGATCAGGAGCACTTTTAGAGTGCATAGACCTATTTTTCCTATTTTTGACATTTTTCACTTATTATTTTTAAGTGACTTTTGTTGGGAACTGGGTAGGGCAAATTAGCCAAGCATGTATATAACTAAACATAGCGCTAGCACTTATGGGCAGTAGAGGCAGCAGGAACCAAGGTTCAACAGGCACCTTCTCAGCAAGATCCCCCCCCCCCCGCAATACCTACGTTTTGCAACACAGTAGACCTAGCGTTTTTCCATCAAGAACCAAGCCAGCGTTTTTGCATTGCAGTAGCTTGGCAACAGCAAACAGATCAAGAAGCCTAGCGTTTTGCATTTGCAGGACAACCGGCAGTAGCAGGACAACCCAGAATAGCATTTTTGCAGATTGGCACCAAATTAGCCTTAGCGTTTTTGATCAGCAAGAGGCCTAGCGTTTTACAGATCTTTCGCAACAGAACCGATACAAGCATCAGCGTTTTCAGTTTTCAGCATCAAGACTCCGCAAACGAACCCCCAAACCTCACAGATCTCACCTTCCCGCAGCAGATCCTCACCGACCGATCAAATCCAGCGCTATTTGCAGTTTCAGCCCAGAAAACGCAGATGCTGACTGCGTTTTCAGCGCGTCGTCACCATCGGCATTGTCATCGACATAGAGTCAGAATTCAGCAGATACAAGATTTGCAGATTTCAGCCATTAGCGTTTTCAGATTTCAGCCCGTCTCGTCGTCGTCGACATCGTCGGCAAGTCCAAAGCATTGTAGAGATTTGTGCAATCAATAGTACACCGCTCTCGCCATAGAGAGTGGGGCCTTGAGCACAGTTCGGAGCATCATATTGAGCAAAGTTCAATATTCACTTCCGCTGCACACAGAGCCCACATCCTCTGTTAATGCCCTAAATGAGAACACTAGTGTGTCCCAAGTTTCATTGATGAGTCCGTTGATGAGTCTCTCATGAAGTGTTATGGTCATGTGAACGGTCAACGCATTGTGATCTTGTTTGATTCTGACAGAATGCATGATGTGATTGGTGACTCTTGTAGATAGAGCCCGCTTGGAGGTTAGCAAGACATATCCTCTCAAGGTGTCGGGCTTCGCTCCCGATTTAGACACACTCATTACACAAGTGCCTTGATGTGTTATTCATTGTTCAGCAAGCGGTCTTTCATCGGAAATTTGTCGTATCTCCTCTTTCTGGATGTGATATGATTTTGGGCATTATATGGCATCGTGAGCATAACCCTCTCATTGATTGGTCCAGCAATACGCTAGCTCTAAATGCCAACAGTGACTCTCCCATTATCATTCGTGGTGAGGAAGGTATTCATTCTTTCCCTCTCATTTATAAAGTGCAGGCGAAGCTTGAAAAGAAAGAGGAGAAGAAGACTCTCTGAGTCCTTTCTGCTTCGAACCACGACATAGATGTTTTGCATGATAGAGATGTGATTGTTTACAAGGATGATGGTTTGAATGATGATTTTTCTAGTGAAGCTAACCTCATTGCAGATACAATCGATCACGAAAGACCGATCTTGGCTCTCGAGCCGAGGTCCAAGGAACCCATTCAGGAAGTTTTGTGTGTTCGCATGATTAGTCAGCACGCATTGTTCGAGTGTTTCATATGTGACGGTTTCTTATATTTTGGTCACCGTCTTTATGTGTTCCCTTTTCACAGGCATGCCATATTGTACGATGCACATGACTCACTCACGGATGAGCACGGATGTATGCAGATCACTCTCGCAAAGAAAAAAAGTTTGCATTCAAGCAATTCACATTGTTTGCCGATTGTCCGTTTCGTTAATTGCTTTTACATGTCTCTTCCTTGGCATGACACAGTCTCAGAAAGAGCACGAGCAAGATTGTCCATCAAGCATCAGCATTTCCGTTGTGTTTTGCCACAGTTCATAGGTTTAGGTCAAAAAGTCAAGTTTCGATCCCAATTTTTGCGTGTGTTCGGTGAATGGTTTGGTACTCTGCCACTTTGTTCATCTGCATTGCATGCACAATTCTTTAGGGAGAATCGTATTTTTCCCGTTACTCTACTTGGAATGGGTATGATTATGATTTTGTGTTGGACATGGTTTCAAGAATTTTCCTCCTCGGAGATTCTTAAAGAAGGTAGACGCACGACCATAGTCGAAGTTGGAGCATTGAAGCCGTCACAAATCACACCGTCGCTTTCGACGCGGCCCATAGAAGCAAGCATTGCAGACCTTCATGAAGTTCAAGTATCGCACGACCCACGCATCAAAGTGGGCCTGCGCAAAGTTTTTCAAAGATTACCCAAAGTTGTTCGCACACTACAAGGAAGCCATACAGCTCGGTACCAGAACCTCACTTTGAAAAGAAGCGGATGTCACGTGCACATCTAACCCTATGTGCATGTGGACAAGCTATCTCAGGTCTAGGGTTCAGGTCAGCTTAGGAAGTGTTCTGGCACCTTGTGAGCCTATGAGCAGGCCGTGCATGCCCAGGCACTTAGATTAGTTGCATATCCTCTCATTGCACACAGCATGATCATTAGCATGACATTCAATACCCATCATGAGCATTTTACAATGCATAGAACCCATTTTCCCAATTTACTCATTTTTCACTTATTATTTAATAAGTGACTTTGTTGGAAAAGTGAGTATGGCAAATTTGCTAAGACTCTATAAAAGAAACCTAGCGCTAGCACTCTATGGCAGAAGAAGTTCCAGCAACTTGCAATGCATCTGCTCAACAAGACTGGCAAGAGACCCTATCGTTTTCAACCTACAGAAGCAGATAGCGTTTTTGGCTACAGATCAAGCCTAGCGTTTTTGCTACAAATCAGCCTGGCGTTTTCAGTTTAAAGATTCAGCCTAGCGTTTGCAGATTCCGGCATCAGATCAGCCCAGCACATCAGCGTTTTCAGTTTTCAGCACTTAGACACCGCAAATTCAGCCCTTAGCCTCACAGATCTCACCTATCCGCAGTAAATCCTCGCCGTACCGTCCAATCAGCCAGCGTTTCCAGATTCAGCCTGCTGTCCGCAGATTTCAGCATCTGCGTTTTCAACGCATCGTCGCCGCGTCATCAGCGATCGCCATCCTCGCCGACACAGTGTCAGATATCAGCAGAAAGTCAACGTTTTGCAGATTTCAGCAGTTCAGCCCTAGCATTTTCAGATTTCAGCCCGTCCTCGTCGTGGTCATCATTGTCGTCAACATTATCGGCAAGTCCATTGCATCTAGACCATTGTACCAAATTTGTGCAATCAATAGCATAGACCACTCACACCATAGAGAGTGGGGCCCTTGGAGGAGGGTTTGAGAATCGTTTGGTGTCGTATTCCTCTCTCTCTCTCTCTCTCTCTCTCTCTCTCTCTCTCTCTCTGCACCTTCATTCGCAATAGCATTCACTTTGTTTGTGATTATTGCACTCTCTCACTAAAGGAACGGAAGGCTCTCCCTTCCGTAAGTAAAAGGAACCCTTGAGCACAGTTCGGAGCACTCATCTTGAGCAAGATCAACATTCACTTCCGCTGCACCTTACATTGGTATCAGAGCTTTGGCAGTGTTCTGTATCACTCAAGGAAAGAACCACAAGAATTTTTTTGCTTGTTGCAATCGCATGTAACCCAAGTCCACTTTGGCGTGTCGATTCCTAATCGTGTTTTTGAAGAGTGACAGGTAACCCAAGAAAGAAGGGCTTGTCCAACCTCCCCTTGATCCTCTTTTCACTCATTGAGAGCGGACCATGCACTCAGCGGCCGGCCAATCAACGTGAGGTGGGAAAAAGCAACTTTGGTGTGAGCACAAGGCCACCAAGGGGGTGCGCCCGCAAGAAAGAGTCAAGCTCGGGTAAGAGAAAAGCCTTCTCAAACACTGATTGCAGGCTAAAGAACTCAAGAACCTCAAGCACCCAAGTTCCTCGAGAACTTAAGTACCCAAGATCTCAGTGTATGGTCATCACCCGAAGCGGAAAGGATACTTTGCGTGAAGGTGATGAGCATGGAGGTGGTAAGGAAGAATTTTCCCCACCAGGAGGATTTCTTTCCGACCCTCCCTTTTCCCCATCTATGCCACGCGTTGTACCAAATCCTATGGGGGCTTTGGTCAAGTCAATGATGGACATGATGCTACAACAAGAGGTGCAACGCGTCACCTTGGATGGCGGGCGTGATCAAGCGCGCTTAGCGGCCGAAGAAAGAAAGGCAGTCTTGGATCACGAGCGCGAAGAAAGAAGGGTAGCTATGGAGCTCGAGCGTGAGCAAGCATGCGAAGCTCAACGCATAGCGGCCGAAGAAAGGAGAGCGGCCTTGGAGTTTTTGAGGCGCAGAGAGACCAACGTATGCAAGAGTTGGTCCTACAGATTCTCACCTCCAAATCCGAGCCACTCAAGGACGTGGGCGAATCATCAGGTAGCACAAGTCGAAAAGCGGATTCCAACAACCCCGTCACTGAGAAGTTGACGTTCAGTAAGTATGACGGTAAGATGGATGCTAATGTTACTCCTTCTTGGTTGCATCAATTCAATGCTTATTTTGCGCTAACTAAGAAGACGGGAATAGCAAAGTTTTGACGACAGCCCTGTATCTTGCTGGTGATGCCATTAATTGGTATCAAGCGTGGCAAGAGGCACAGTTGGCCGCGCACCTAGAGGAAGCCGAGGAAGACGTGCCCCTTTCGTTCAATTGGGCCGACTTCCAAGACAAGCTCAAGGCGCGGTTCATGCCACCTCAGTACCTAGAGCGGTTACAAGAATATTGGCGCAATCTCAAGCAAAATGGTACCCCAACCATGTTCTTTTCTAACCGTGTTTTGCAACTTGGCACCCAATTACGCAAATCGGATGCAAAGCGCAAAGAGGCTTTTATTTTCAAGTTGGACGAGTATATCAAGTTCGATGTCGAAGTCCTCGACCTCGTAGATCTCAACAAGGGGGTAGCGAATACTCTTGCACAAGAGATGAAGCACAACAAAGGAAAGCCCAAGGAGAACAAGTCTTCTCACAATACCTCTCAGACTCCTCACAACCCACCGAACGGTAAAAGAATGGTAAGAACAGTAACTCTTCTAGCCAATCTTCCTCTAATCCTTCTAAAAAGAACTCTCAAAATGAATCTAAGGGTAAAGCTAACACACTTGCTAAACCTAAGCTCACGCCAGATGAAAAAGATGCACAAGGAATTATAGGAGGATATATCACGCCTGAAGAACAAGTCATTTATTCTAAAAAAGGTCGATGTTATCAATGTCCCGTCAGGGGTCATATAAAGAAGACATGTCCTAAGAATGAATCCTGAGAACCTAAAGAATCCAAAAAGCCCACATCCTCTGTAAATGCCCTAAATGAGAACACTAGTGTGTCCCAAGTTTCTCATGATCATCTCGTTGATGAGTCTCTCATGAAGTGTTATGGTCATGTGAATGGTCAACGCATTGTGATCTTGTTTGATTCTGACAATATGCATGATGTGATTGGTGACTCACTTGTAGACGGAGCCCGCTTGGAGGTTAGCAAGACATCTCCTCTCGAGGTGTCAGGCTTCACTCCCGATATGGACTCTCATTACACGAGAGTGCCTTGATGTGTTGCTCACTGTTCAGCAAGTGGTCTTTCGTCGGAAAATTTTCATATCTCCTCTCTCTGGATGTGATATGATTTTGGGCATTAGATGGTTTCGTGAGCATAACCCTCTCATTGATTGGGCCAACAATACGCTAACTCTAAATGACAGAAGTGAATCTCCCATTATCATTCGTGGTGAGGAAGGTATTCATTCTTTCCTTCTCATTTCTAATGTGCAGGCAAAGCTTAACAGAAGAAGGAGACTCTCAGTCCTTTCTTCCCCATCAGGAAGTATCGTGTGTTCGCGTGATTAGTCAACACGCATTGTTCGAGTGTTTCATTCGTGACGGTTACTTGTATTTTGGTCACCGTCTTTATGCGTTCCCTTTTCACAGGCATGCCATATTGTACGATGCACACGACTCACTCACGGATAAGCACGGATGTATGGGATCGCTCTCAAAAAGAAAAAAAGTTTGCATTCAAGGAATTCACATTGTTTACCGATTGTCCGTTTTGTCAATCGCTTTTACATGTCTGTTCCTTAACATGACACAGTCTCAGAAAGAGCACGAGCAAGATTGTCCATCAAGCATCAACATGTCACATGCACATCTAACCCTATGTGTACGTGGACAAGCTACTTCATGACATAAGTTCAATTCAATTTCAGTTTAGTTAGCTTAGGAAGTGTTCTGGCACTTTTGTGAGTCTGTTCGCAGCCGTGCATGTCCAGGCACTTAGAGTAGATGCATATCCTCTGGTTGCACACAGCGGATTACCATCAAAACCCATCAGGAGCATTTTTACAGTGCATAGACCTATTTTCTCTATTTTAGCCATTTTTCACTTATTATTAATAAGTGACTTTGTTGAGTAACTGGGTAGGGCAATTTGACAAGCAAGTATATAAGAAACCTAGCACTAGCACTTTCTGGCAAAAGAGGCAGCAAGGAACCTGTGTCCAACAGTGCACCTTCTCAAGCAAGACTCCCCGGCAGTCAACCTAGCGTTTTTCAGCATTGCAAATCAGCCAGCGTTTTGCATTAGCAAACAGCCTCACGACAGGGCAGGACCCAGCAAAAGCCATAGCGTTTTTGCAGCAGACCCCAGATCAGCCCTAGCGTTTTTTGGATCAGCAGGACAACCTAGCGTTTTGCAAATTCTCCGCGACAGAACTAGCAGATAGATCAGCGTTTTCAGTTTTCAGCATAGAGACCCTGCAGAACAAGTCCTGAACCTCGCAGATCTCACCTTCCCGCAACAAATTCTCGCCACACGGTCAAATCAGCCAACGTTTGCAGATTCAACCCGGAAAACGCAGATTTCAGCATCTGCATTTTCAGCATGTCGTCGTCATCATCGTCATCGACATAGAGTCAAAATTTAGCAGATACAAGATTTGCAAATTTCAGCCATTAGCGTTTCCAGATTTCAGCCAGTCTAGTAGTCGTCCTCATCGTCGTCAACGTCATTAGCAAGTCCATTGCACTGTAGAGATTTGTGCAATCAATAGTAGACCACTCTCGCCATAGAGAGAGGGGCCCTTGGAGGAGGGTTTGACAACATTCTGGTGTCGTATTCTTCTCTCTCTCTCTCAGTCTCAGCACCTTCATTCACAGTGTTTACCACTTTGTGATCATTTGCACTCTCTCACTAAGGGAACGGAAGGCTCTCCCTTCCGAAAGTAAAAGGAACCTTGAGCACAGCTCGGAGCACTCATCTTGAGCAAAGTTCAACATTCACTTTCGCTACACCTTACACATCTTTCCGTTGTGATTTGCCACAGTTGATAGGTTTAGGTCAAAAAGTCAAGTTTCAATCCCACTTTTTGCGTGTGTTTGGTGAACGGTTTGGTACTCCGCCACTTTGTTCATCTGCATTGCATACACAGTTCTTTAGGAAGAATCGTATTTTTCATGTTACTCTACTGGAATGGGTGTGATTATGATTTTGTGTTGGACATGGTTTCAGGAATTTTCCTCCTGGGAGATTCTTGAAGAAGGTAGACACACGACCATAGCCGAAGTTGGAGCATGAAGCCATCACAGATCACACTGTCGCTTTCGACGCGGCTCAAAGAAGCAAGCATTGCAGACCTTCACGAAGTTCAAGTATCGCACAATCCACCCATCAAAGTAGGCCAGCACAGTTTTTCAGAGATTACCCACAGTTGTTGACGGACTACAAGAAAGCCATACAGCTCGGTACCATTACCTCACTTTGAAAAGGAGCGGATGTCACATACACATCAAATCCTATGTGCATGTGGACAAGCTATCTCAGGTCTAGGGTTCAAGTCAGCTTAGGAAGTGTTCTGACACCTTGTGAGCCTGTGAGCAGGCCGTGCATGTACAAGCACTTAGATTAGTTGCATATGCTCTGGTTGCATAGAGCATGATCATCAACATGAGATTCAATACCCATCATGAGCATTTTACAGTGCATAGAACCCATTTTCCCAATTTACTCATTTTCACTTATTATTTAATAAGTGACTTTGTTGGAAAAGTGAGTAGGGCAAAATTTGCTAAGTCTCTATCAAAGAAACCTAGCGCTAGCACTTTATGGCAGAAGAGGCTCCAGCAACTTGCAGTGCACCTTCTCAGCAAAACCGGCATGAGACCCTATCGTTTTCAGCCTACAGAAGCATATAGCGTTTTTGGCTACAGATCAAGCCTAGCGTTTTTGCTAGAAATCAGCCTGGCATTTTCAGTTTACAGATTCACTCTAGCGTTTGCAGATTCCGGCGTCAGATCAGCCCAGCACATCAGTGTTTTCAATTTTCAGCACTTAGACACCGCAGATTCAGCCCTCAACCTCGCAGATCTCACCTACCCGTAGCAGATACTCACCGTACCGTCGAATTAGCTAGCGTTTTTTGATTCAGCCCGCTGTCCGCAGATTTCAGCATCTGTGTTGATCGTCATCGTGTCGTTGCAATTGCCAACACAGTGTCACAGATCTGCAAAAAGTTAGCGTTTTGCAGATTTCAGCAGTTCAGCCCTAGCGTTTTCAAATTTCAGCCTGTCCTCGTCGTGGACATCGTCGGCAAGTCCATTGCATCTAGACCATTGTACCAAATTTGTGCAATCAACAGCATAGACCTCTCGCCATAGAGAGGGGGACCCTTGGAGGAGGGTTTGAGAACCATCTGGTGTCGTATTCTTCCTCTCTCTCTCTCTCTCTCTCTCTCTCTCTCTCTCTCTCTCAGCACCTTCATTCACAGTAGCATTCACTTTGTTTGTGATCATTGCACTCTCTCACTAAAGGAACGGGAGACTCTCCCTTCCGTAAGTAAAAGGAACCCTTGAGCACAGTTCGGAGCACTCATCTTGAGCAAGATCAACATTCACTTCCGCTGCACCTTACATTGGTATCAGAGCTTTGGCAATGTTCTGTATCACTCAAGGAAAGAACCACAAGAATTTTTTTGCTTGTTGCAATCGCATGTAACCCAAGTCCACTTTGGCGTGTCGATTCCTAATCGTGTTTTTGAAGAGTGACAGGTAACCCAAGAAAGAAGGGCTTGTCCAACCTCCCCTTGATCCTCTTTTCACTCATTGAGAGCGGACCGTGCACTCAACGGCCAGCCAATCGACATGAGGTGGGAAAAAGAAACTTTGGTGTGAGCGCAAGGCCGCCAAGGGGTGCACCCGCAAGGAAGAGTCGAGCTCGGGTAAGAGAAAAGCCTTCTCAAACACCGATTGCAGGCTAAAGAACTCAAGAACCTCAAGCACCCAAGTTCCTCGAGAACTTAAGTACCCAAGATCTCGGTGTATGGTCATCTCCCGAAGCGGAATGGATACTTTGCGCATAGTTACCCGGAACGGGGAACGAGGAACGGCAACATGCATGAAATGCCATTCCTTCTTTCGGACACTCATGTTTGAAACACGGAACGGAGACCTGAAACGGGAAATTGGGATGGGAATGGGAAACGAAGACCCTGAAAATGGCCATTCCCTGTTACTATGACTTTGCGCAAGGTGATGAGCATGGAGGTGGTGAGGAAGAATTTTCCCCACTAGGAGCACAGTTCGGAGCACTCATCTTGAGCAAGATCAACATTCACTTCCGCTGCACCTTACAACAATCCTTCTTACGGACAAACAAAATAGGAGCAACAAAAGGACTTACACTGGGACGTATGAATCGTCTGGCCACCAACTTCATGAGTTGTCGCTCTAACTCTTCTTCTTGAGACTTGTTCAAACGGTAGGGAGCCTTACTAACTCGCTGTGCCCACTCCATAAGTTCTATGCGATGGTCCTCCGGCCGCTCAGGAGGGAGACGGGGTGGAAGATCATCCTTCAAAAAGAGGTGCTCATACTTGGTAAACAAACCTGAATACCGTTCTGGAGCCTTGAGGTCCTGAGTGACTAGAGAGGCATAAATGAATGCCACGTGTGCTGCTCGTCATAATTTACGCTTCGCTCTTTAGAGTGAGCATATTTTCTGCCCAATCAATGAGAGGATTATGTTCACGAAACCATCGAATGCCCAAAATTATATCACATCCTGAGAGAGGAGACACAACAAATCTTCTACGGAAGGAAGCTTGCTAACCAGTGACCAACACATCAAGGCACTCTTGTGTAATGAGAGAGTTCATACCGGGAGCGAAGCCAGACAGTGAGACACCCCAAGAGTAGTTTTCGGGCTAACCTCCAAGCGGGCTCCTTCTACAAGAGAGTCACTAACCACAACATACAGTGCCTGAATCAAATAAGATCACAAGACGGACCCTTCACATGACCATAACATTTAAAGAGAGATTCATCAATGTGTGTATCAGAGACATGTGGAGAATCATTGTGGTTCACTAAAGTGCTTGTGGTAGCTATGGATGCTTTGGGTTCTCTAGGTGGTGCTGACTTAGGACATGCCTTTTTCATGACCCTTAATGTGACACTGAAAACATCGACCTTCTTTCGCATAAATGATTTGTTCTTCAGGAGTTATATATCCTCCTACAATTCCTTGTGCATCTTTTTCATCTTGGATTAGATTAGGTTTAGCAGTGGAGTTTGCTTTGCCCTTAGGTTCATTTTGAGAGTTCTTTTCTTTAAAAGTAGAGGAAAATTGATTAGAAGAATTGTCATGCTTACCATTGGTCTTACCGTTCTTACCATTCGATGTGTTCTAAGACTTCTGAGTAGTACTGTGAGAAGACTTGTTCTCCTTAAGCTTACCCTTATTGTGTTTCATCTCCTGTGCGAAAGCAACCGCTACCGCCTTGTTGACTCAGGTGCCGAGCTGCAAAACACAGTTAAAAAAAGACATAACTGGTGAACCATTTTGCTTAAGGTTACGCCAATCTTCTTTTAGCCGAGCTAGGTACAGTGGTAGCATGAAATGCGCCTTGAGCTTGTCTTGGAAGTCGGCCCAATTGAGAGAAAGGGGTGCGCCTTCGTCGGCTTCCTCGAGGTGCGCGACCAATTGCGCCTCTTGCCACGCTTGATACCAATTAATGGCATCACCGGCAAGGTACATAGCTACCGTCAAAACTTTGCTATTGCCTGTTTTCTTAGTTGTCGCAAAATAAGCATTAAATTGATGCAACCAAGAATGAATATATACCTTCATAAGTTCAGAATAGTCTGAACTCACAAATTATAAGAGGGACTAAAAGCACTCATAAAACTATAAAAGCAAGGGACACAAGAAAAGAAAAGAAAAAACAAAAACAAAAACAAACAAACAAGCAAACTAAATCACTTTGTTTGCTACGAAACAAAACTAGATGAAACAAAACATTATTAACTTAAAAAAGTTTTTAGAAAAGGCATGCGTAAAATAAGTTGACGCAACTTACTTGGCTTAAAATAAGTACTCAACTTTAAGCAAAAAAGAATAAGACATCTTAAAAACCTTAATCCTAGAAATCAAATTTCACACAACAAGTTCTAAAGGAACACATTCTTAAGTCCTCAGGTAAGCTAAATATGAAACCGAAAAATGAATACTACTACAAACCTACGAAGAGCAAAGAATGAATAACATTAGCATCCATCTTATCGTCATACTTATTGACCGTCAACTTCTCAGTGACTGGGTTGTTGGAATCTACAACTCTACTTGTGCCACTTGATGAATCACCAACGTCCTTGAGTGGCTCAAATTTCGAGGAGAGTACTTGTAGGACCAACTCTTGCATGCATTGGTCTCTCTACGCCTCTCGCTCTAACTCCATAGCCGCTCGCTTTTCTTCCGCCGCTATCCAATAAGCTTCGCGCGCTTGTTCGCGCTCAAGCTCCATATTCACCTTTCTTTCTTCGGTTGCATGGCGGCGCATTGCGCCTGTTGTAGCATCATATCCATCATCGACTTGACCAAAGCCTCCAAAGAATTTGGTGCAACCCGTGGCGTAGATGGAGATGGGGGAGGATCGGGGAACAATCCTCCTGGTGTAGAAACTTCTTCTTCTCCAACTCCACTCTCATCACCTTCATGCAGAGTATCTATTCCACTTCGAGTGACGACCATACACTGAGATCTTGGGTACTTGGATCTTGAGGTACTTGGGTTCTTAGCTTGCAATCGGTGTTTGAGATGGCTTTTCTCTTACCCGAGCTCGACTCTTCCCTGCGGGCGCACCCCTTGGCGGCCTTGCACTCACACCAAAGTTGCTTTTTCCCACCTCACATGGATTGGCCGGCCGCTAAGTGCACGGTCCGCTCTCAATGAGTGAAAAGAGGAACGAGGGGAGGTTGAAAAGAGGAACAAGAGCTCAAGATAAGTGCTCAGAACTTTACTCAAGGGTTCTTTTTACTTACGAAAGGAAGAGCCTTTCGCTGTTCTTAGAGAGAGAGTGAGCACAATGACCAAAACAAAGTGAATGTTATTGTGACTGAAAATGCTGAGAGAGAGAGAGAGAGAGAAGATACGACACAAGATGGGGTCCCAAACCCCCTCCAAGGGTCCCCCCTCTCTATTACTAGAGAGGTATTTGCTTTAGATTGCACAAATCTGGTACAATGGTCTAGATGCTGTGGACTTGCCGACGATGTCTACAACTATGATGGCGACGGCGAGGACAGACTGAAATGCAAAAACGCTAGGGCTGGTCTGGCTGAAAACTGAAGGCTAATCTGAGGCTGTGTCGGTGGGGACGGCGGTGACGACGACTCGACGACGATGCTTCAAAAAAACGCTAGTGCTGAAATCTGAAAATGCGGCTGAATTCTGGAAACGCTAGCTGATCTGATGAGATGGAGGGATCTGCTACGGGAACGGAGATCTACGAGGCTAAAGGGTGAATATGCAAGTGCAGAAGGCTGAAATCTTAAAACGCTGACCTGATTTGCTGCTCGGAAATGCTGAAAACTGAAAACGCTAAGACAGATCTGCAAATGCAAAAACGCCAAGTGCTGGAGGCTGAAATCGCTGGTGGGTTCCCTGCCAGTACTGCTGAGTCAAGACACTGCAAGTCTGGTGACTTCTTCTCCCGATAATGGGCGCCCCCTCTTCTCCTTACATAGGTAACTCATGCTGGGTCAAGCGGTGCTCCCCACAGCCCCATGACCTTGAAAATGCCATAATGAATAAATAAACTGATAAAATTCCATAAACTGTATTGCCCCAAAATGCCATGGAAAATTGGGTTTACTGACTTGACCGCATGCGGGAGTGCTACGAGGATTTCTTGTGACTTAGCCGACCAAGGCAGCACCACCCACCAACGTGGTTGTTTCCTCCTCCCATATCTTGATTTAGCCATCGTTGTACATCTCTAGTTTTTATTGGGAGAGTCTCCCAACCCTTTGATGTAGTAGTTTGTAGCCCATTGGGCAGGTTTTTTCAACTAATGGAAGAATCTTTTTCTTGCCAAAAAAAAAAGGGTATACGTACAAAGGCCACCACCACAAAGCTGCAATCCCAAAAATGTCCATAAATATACAATGAAGGACCAAGACTATTTCTCGATTTGCTGACATTCTATTACTTGACCCCCCTTTGAGCGCCCAAAATGGTGCTAACCCCAGGGAAGTGTGAAAACTGATAAAAAGACGCGTAGAGGCAAATACGAGGCCAATTGCCCAAACCATGAAAAACTGAAGAAACACCAGAGGCAATAACCCCCCTAGTGAGGGTAAAAAGTCAAGGGACGCTTACCTTTGTGACAACATAATCAATCGATGGTTCAAAACTTGCCGGAGTCTTCTTTGTAATATCGTTAGGTATCAGATCGAGAGTGTATCCAACCGACAGCTTTGCTGCCATTTTTGCAATTGGAAACCCAGTTGCCTTGGATGCCAATGCTGAAGATCGAGAAACTCTTGGATTCATTTCAATAACCATGACTTCACCATCTTTAGGATTAATGGCAAACTGCACGTTAGAACCCCCACATTCAACTCCAATTTCTCTCATGATTGCCACAGCTTGGTCTCTAAGGCGCTGATACTCCTTGTCCGTCAAGGTTTGCGCAGGAGCAACAGTAATGGAATCTCCTGTGTGAACCCCCATAGGATCGATATTTTCGATGGAGCATATTATCACAACATTGTCTGCCAGGTCCCTCATCACTTCTAATTCATACTCTTTCCACCCTAGCAAAGACTTTTCCACCAGCACCTGAGAGCAAACACTGGCAGCCAGGCCTGACTTACAAATGGCTTCGAATTCCTCTTTGTTATATGCAATGCCTCCACCTGTTCCTCCAAGTGTAAATGCAGGCCGTATGATAAGAGGGTACTCTCCAATGGACTCTGCTATCTGAAAGCATTCCTCCAACGTGGTTGCAATCCCAGATGGTGGTGACTTGACACCGATTCGATTCATTGCTTGCTTGAAAAGATCCCGGTCTTCAGCTTTCTTAATGGTGTCAAGCTTGGCTCCAATCAATTCAATTCCATACTTCTCAAGCATTCCTGCCTCTGACAAAGCAACAGCAAGATTTAAGGCTGTCTGGCCCCCCATGGTTGGTAAAACAGCATCAGGCCTCTCTTTCTCCAAAATTTTCTCAACAAGCTCCGGGGTCATGGGTGTAATGTAAGTACGATCAGCTACCTCAGGATCAGTCATTATTGTCGCCGGATTTGAATTGATAAGAATCACCTTATACCCTTCCTCTTTTAGAGCCTTGCAGGCTTGCGTTCCAGAGTAATCGAATTCACAAGCCTGGCCAATGACAATGGGTCCGGCTCCAAGTATCAAGATCTTTTTGATGTCAGTCCTCTTCTGACCCTTCAAACCTGGAGTTTCTGCATCCCACGGTAGGAAAGACTGGGCTACCTGAGTCGAAGGCGCTTCTGTGGCCTCCAGCACACTGCAAGCTGGTTGTACAATTTGATGTTTTTGCAAAACTCTTCTGGAAAACTCTGCTTTAAGAAGCTTAGAATCAGAGCAGTTCCTCAACGCGTGGGAAAGATGACCTGCATCTATTCGGAGGCAGGCTTCCACGGTTGGGTAGCCATGCCTTCGACCATTTAGAGACCTCCCAGTTGCAGCATTGCGAGGGAGGAAGAGAGGAACTCTTCCACAACCAAGAAAACGAGACTGTGAAGAAGCAGGAACACCCATGTGAGGCGTTGATGGCGCCTTCAGAAAACTTGTACTCATGTTTTGATGCTTTTGGGTTTTGAGGTCTCTTGGAATTACGTAAAAAATGCCTAAGCAACCTAAGACAATTTCACAGAGCAGACTGCGAAGTAATTTCGAAAACCCTAAACCCACAGACGGGTCGTGCAAAATCACGCCCCTTGCGCATCAGGTTAATGACATCGAAATGAAAATGCCTAGTTTGAGGGCGCATCTGTTAGCTGATGCCCCATAGGGTAAATTGACACCTGTTTTTCCTGTCAAGGGCCATTTTGGCTGTCAAAAAAGGTTCTAGAAAAATTCACCTGTCAAATGACAAGTGCACACTGCAGCTAGAGAATCTTTCTGTTGAACGACAAGTTTGAAAAATTTATGGCTGTCAAATGACAAGCTTGATTTGTGAATCACATGTCATTTTTTCCAGTATATCAAGGATACATAATAGTAGATATACATAATACAATACATATGTCTTATGAGTCAATGGTCATGACTCTGATCCGCTTTCAAACTTCAAAGAGGCATTGCACATGGGCATTGGCCACTGGCCAGTGGCTGCCCAGGGCCCAACTTTGACGTGGCTCAGTTGTAAGGCCGGACACTCTCTAGGCTAAGCCTTGCAAGTTGCGTGTAAAACCTGTGTGTGTCCTCAGCCCTGCTAACGTCTCAAAAAACCAGAGCGCGAAAAAACCAGAGCCCTGCTAACGTCTCAAAAAACCAGAGATTTGCAGACCTGCGAGTTGCAAGGGCGCGCAAAGAAGGTGACGCAGCACGCTGCTGGCTGCGTTGGTGCACGGCCGTCGGCCACGCCGCATGTGAACAGGGCTGCGCGAAAAAACAGGCATGTTGCTTTGCAGACCTGCGAGTTACAGGAGCCGACTTCCGATTCCCGAACGGAGAAGCATGGCCACTGAGCAAGATTGAAGAAGGTGGGTTGCATTGGTGCACGACCACGCCGCATGTGAACAGGGCTGCGTAGTGCATTGCTGAGTAGAGCTGCGACGAACATGGTTATTGACAAGATTTCCACATGGAAGCTACGAGCAACAAGAAGGTATATGTCGAGAGCCTTGGTTCTTGTGGAGTCCATAGAGAGAGCACTGTTGATTTCATTTTGTCTGCTATTTGAAATGCTATAGAGTTGAACTTGCTACGAGTTGAACCTAGGAGAGGATATTTGCAGTCTCTAGAGCTTAAGAGCAATCTTGAAAACACTCTTCATCAACCCACATCATACCTAGGCTATAAGTGCTCGAACGTTGGAAGCTTTTGCTCAATGTTTTTTAATCATTATTCGTTATGCAATGTTCAAGGCTTTTGCTTGCACTATGATTTTGAATAAGAAACAGTATGTGACTTGTAGTTTGCTATGTATGGTCGATTTTGCAGATTAGGTGAGTTATTCGTATCGCTAGAGCTAAGAAATTGGAATGGAGCCTAGCAAGAGAGTAGGATCTTCTTCTCTTTCTTCTGCAAAGAAGAAGAGAAAGTCTCAGCTTAAGTTAGATGTGTTTTTTATCAAACGTTGTCGTACTGTGACACGTACATAGTGGGAACGCATCCTACAAGAGTTATCTTGTAATTTTTAGATACATAATTATCTTTCCTATAATGTACATATGCATATTTAAGTATAATAATAAGCCTTCTATCTCATCCTATTATTTTTCTCAAAGGTAACCTATCCTTACTTTACCATCAGAAAATACTATGGGAAAAGCATCAATAACTCCGCCTCTTTAACTTGGGGCAAAAAGCATTGATTCTTTATTTCTACTATTTCATTATCATCTCACACCCTAGCTAGATCCTATATCTATAGTAAACTCCAATATATATATATTTTATGTATTTTTTATACTTTTCTTATATTTCTTTTTAAATAGCTACTAGGAAAGAATCAAATCCTAGTGGGACACTAGGTGGCATGATTTCAAAGATACACTTATTTTAATGCATTATTGCAAGCATGATTACAAAACTTTGTCAAGGAGCAATGGCATGCTTTCATATGGCATGAGGTGTCCTTTGGAATTAAATGAAAGTCTATGCTAAGGAGACCACATGAAGACTTTTGCTGCCATAAATGGACCCTATTTTGATGAATTTTTTACACAAGGTTCCAATCCGAATTGGAAAACGATTTTAAAATGAAAATCGTAGCTAATGAGCTGAAGTTTTTGCCCATATTTTTACTTTTTTATTTGGAGCCACGGTTGAGGAGATATGATCAAAATACTGGACCCCAGTCTGCCCACATCATGCAGGGACAGCTCATTTCCAACTTTTCCAATTCCTGTTCACACTGGCTCCTCTCTTCTTGTGTAAACCCTTGGGGGTTCTCTTCACCTATAAAAGGAGACCTCTTCTTCCTTGAAAAGAACTCAAGCATTCAAGCCATTGATGAGAGGAATTCTTGAGGGAGTGAGTAGTAATGCCTAATTGTACTTAACCATTAACATAAGCCTAAGCCTACACTTTCTCCTAGAGGAAGACTAGCCATTCTTGTACGCTATCCTTGGAAGATCAAATCTAATCAAAGAAGGTTTTGCACTTGGCGTATCAATCAACGTTGAATTCTCCCCTCTTCTTCTCTCTCCATCAATAATGGTGCCAAAGGGTTTGTCAAGTAAGATGTGTTCTACATTGATGTTTTCTTGATTTCTTGTTGTTTTCTTTTTCATCTCTAATCCAACATACATATATATCTAATCTCATCTCGTTAACCAAACCTATCTCTCTCACTCTTAGTAATTCGTCCTCTCCACAAATTCTAGGTTCTCTTTGCTACAGGTACATCTCTCCCCGCAGTATCCTTATTGCCTACGGGCAAGAATAGGGCTTCGGAGGGAAACTCTCTTCTCTTCTCTTCTCTCATAACTACATTTTACACATACTAGAATTATCCTAGATGAATAACCCACATGATGATAATTTATATCGCTTTCACTCTGTACGATCTATTAGAATTAGCGTATGGATTAGCCATAAAATACACTTTCAACAACGTATAGTGTTTCTCTTTGGTCTAGAAAGGCTCAATGAAATACTTCTATCACCGGATCCCATTATACTACCTCTCACAGACTATAACTTTTCTTTTGACGTAAGCGTAGTTATCTTGCTATGAACCAGGAGGATTTGTATACACAATTAATTATGACCATAGCCTTGATGTTTTCATCTTTGTGTTATTTTGACATTTTCTTTTGTGCGTGTGAGTGCAAGAGAGAATGGGTGGGTCTTCTTTGATTGTACTTCTTTCCAAACCCTAGTCTTCATGGCATCTATGGTTTAACTCCCTCATATAGTTTTTGTCGAGTTCTCTCACAAACTCTCACAGCCATAAGCCCGGTGCTTTCCTAGCAAGACCGCAAATTCCTCGACAACGTACAAGTAGCGTCCAAGCCGGCAATGCATTGACAAATGTGGAAAATCTAGTGTCAAATGTATCAAATGTTAGATCCATCTGTGGACAATATGAGTGGTAGCGCAAAACAAGGTCTTGGTAATAGGGCAAATGATGTTGATGTAGTTATGTCCGAGGGTGTTAAGATAACTAAGAGAAGGTGGCGGCAACAATGGACTCTTCTCCATCCTTGGGCTTACTTATTGTCAGGACAAGGGTCCTGTACCCTAAGAACTAGGATAGTCATGGACTACGGTCAAGGGTCGGGCTAGGCAGTGTGGAAAGAGGATTCGTCTAGGGCAAGGGGCTAGGAGCCCGCCTATATAGAGGGAGGTTGGGAGGAGGATTTCAAGTCTAGTTTCCCTAGTTCTTACACTGGTATCAGAGCTTAGGAGTTTCTCTTCCACTCCCTCTCTAGGCGTGGTCACTTTAGGTTCCTAAAAGTAGGCTCTTTAGGTGAGAACCGTGGCCTTTGTGAGACTTTTCCAAAAGTAGCAATTTTTCTTTCTAATTCGGGAGGTCTTGACCGTTTTGGAAACCACTGTGTGGTGCACGGAATCGCGAGCTCTGGGGCTTGAGAGAAGCGCCCTGTGGAGGAGGGGGAGGATACACGACCTCGCGGCCGTAGCCAGCCTGAACAAGCCACACCCTCATCTCTTGCGAGCTTGCGCTGCTGCAGCACGCTACCTGTGTGTTTTTGCTTCAAAAAAATTTGCCTTCTTCACATTGCAAGGCCTTTTGGCTATTAGTTTTGAGCCTTGGCCATTGGTAGTGGCCTTTCCCACAAGCAAGGCGGCAATTCACGGCAGCACAAGCAAGGCGAAGCAAGCACTCGGCTTTCCATCGAGTCTCACGAAGTCCGGCTACGCTCAGTAATTGCAGGAAATTCCAGAACTGCATATTTTTCCGATTGCGATGGATTCAAGTGGCGTTCAAGCAACATCATAGCCGAAGCTTTTAATAATTAAGCTTCTTTTCAACGGTGACGCTTCAATCATCTACACTGCACGCGTTCAGTCATCTTTTGAACCACGGGCAATTGTGTGAAGTTCGTCTTGTACACCGTAAGTGCAAATTCTTCTTTTTTTCGACGGTCAAGTGCTACGACGCGCAAAGGGGAGTTAGCTATACTTGGCAAGTGCTACCAAAATCAGGTATTTTTTTCTGAGTACTTCTTTCACTGCAATGTGTAGCCATAGATTCGGATATCAACATGACATTCGATTTTGAGCAAGTACTCCCGATCTTGCCAATGACAGCTCGCGGTTGGATCCTCTCAAGGAGAGTACCCGCGACGCTACGACAGGAGAAGATACTTATGAATTGCTCGATATTCAAGAATTTTGTGCACTTCAGACACGCATGACAGTCATGGATGAAAATTTTAAGGCTTTAAATAAAAATGTTACTAAACTTTCCACATTAGTCATTCAATTAATGCAACAGCAGACTAAGAGTACTGTTGACACCCACATGCATGAGCACGTTGGAACACAAGGGCAAGGCCCAATTAATGAAACAATACATACTCTCACTGCCAAAGAGGTAGATGATTTGTTGAAGAATTTTAAACCACCAGTTTTCAAGGGCGAAGACCGGGACCGCAATAAGGATGCAGTGAACATCTTTCTTACTAAATGGGATGGAATTCACGCCTTACGGCGAACTCTAGATGCAGTAAGAGCTCTACAAACAAGCTTAACTCTGAAAGGCAAGGCCTACAAATGGTGGATGTCTCTCAAGGAGAAGAACATCATACCACAGAGTTGGGCAGCCTTTGAATCAATGTTTAGCAAGGAATTTTTGCCTACAAACGAGGCCGATCGGAATTGGACCGCTTGGGACACATGTTCCATGCGCCAATATCCATCACTCCTTGAATATATCTCTCACTATAGGGATGTTTCAACAAGCACGATGGTTCATATGAGGTCTGACTCCAAAACTTAAGAAGTATGTCAAGTCCCAGGACCCTAAAACACTTGAGGAAGCCATAGTGAAAGCACATATTCATGATGACCCTAATGATAAGAAAACACATAATAGTAACGTGCCTGCTAGTTTACATAGTAATACACGCACTCAATACGGGCATAATAAACAAAAATTTATAGTTGCTAAGTCAGATGCATCTAAAAAACCCAAGGGGACCAGGGGTCCCCTCTCTCCTGATAAAGCCAAGAAAGAGAAGGTATGTTTAGGAAGAGGCCACAGCAAAAAGGATTGTCCCAAGGGAAAATCTGCTGCTCAGGGGAAGGACAAAGCAATGCACACTGTGCAACTACTGTCTCTTGAGTCTTCCTCAAAATTCTCTACAGTGAAAGTAACACACACTGAGGTGGTGCATGAATGCTGTCTCACAGCTTCCATGTGGCAACAAACCTTTAGACCACATGAGTTAGTATGTATGCACGGATATCTGCAAGGGCACAAGGTGCGCATCTTGGTAGATGACGGTGCTACGCACAATTTCATCAATTATGGATTGGTGAAAAAGCTCAAACTGCCTCAAACTCCGAGTACCCACCGCTACAAGGTAACAATGATGAATGGACACGATAGTGAAATATGGGATACTCAATGCCGAGCTGTTCCATTGGAAGTACAAGGGTACTCTACTTGTTTGGATTTTCAAGTTATAAACATGGAAAGGGCTGATGTGGTTCTTGGTAGGGAGTGGTTGCATAGCCTAGGACCATCACTGAGCGTAGCTATGAGCACAACAATTTGATGTTTGATTCCCATGGCACACATGTGTTGTTGTTAGGAGAAAAGGATATACCTTCATCACCACTGATTTGTATTGCCAAGCTGATGCAGCTCGTTTCTAATAATGAAATAAACATGTTTTCTTGTGTTACTCACTGTCTCATTTTCTTTCTAACATTGAGTCTGTTGAACATTCCTCAACGCCGCATGCTTCTCTCTCCTCAATTCCACAAATGGCTAATTCTACACAAGCAAATGTTTCTAATCAATTACAAACATTATTAAAGGAATTTCAAGATGTCTTTCCTAATGATTTGCCATCAGGTTTACCGTCGACATGCTCAGTACAACATAGTATTGACGTGACTGCAAGCTGTAAACCTGTTAGTAAACCACCTTACCGTATGAGTTTCTCAGAGGCTACCGAGGTGGAACGTCAGCTTGCTGACTACCTTAGCAGAGGGTTTATACAACCCAGTTCTTCACCATGGGCTTCGCCTATCATTTTGGTGAAGAAAAAAGACGGCAGTATGCGCATGTGCATAGACTACCGGGGTTTAAATGCGGTTACAATTAAGAACAAATACCCATTGCCAAGGGTAGATGAGTTATTTGATAAGCTAACACATGCTCGAATTTTTACAAAAATCGACTTGCGGTCAGGATATCACCAAGTCCGTATTCGGCTTGCCGATATACCTAAGACTGCATTTCGAACACGGTTTGGACATTACGATTTTTTGGTGATGCCCTTTGGGTTAACCAGTGCGCGAGCAACATTCATGACACTTATGGATAGTGTCTTGAAGCCGTATTTGGGCAAAGTTGTCATTGTGTTCCTCGATGACATTCTAGTTTATAGTGCTTCTAAAGAAGAGCACTTACAACATCTCAGGCAGGTGTTTGAGTTGTTACGCGCAAACAAGTTATATGCCAAGGAATCTAAATGTGATTTTCTCAAGGAGGAAATTCATTATTTAGGGCATGTTATTTCAGCTAATGGCCTATACATGGATCAATCCAAAGTGGATACCATCCGAAAATGGCCACCTCCTAAAAACCTGAAAGAATTACAGATCTTTTTAGGCTTTGCAGGTTTTTACCGAAGGTTTGTTAAAAACTATGCTCACATTGCTGTACCTATGACGGACCAACTAAAAGGCAAAGGTAAGGCTTTTTAGTGGGGTTCCGCTCAACATCACAGTTTTGAAACACTCAAAGACGCATTAGCTACAGCTCCTATACTGGCTATTGTAAATCCTTTGAAACCATTCGTTTTGGAAATGGATGCCAGTGATCGTGCTATTGGAGCAGTCCTGTTACAAGACGGACGGCCAATTGTATTTGAAAGTAAGAAGCTGGATGCAGCTCAGCAGAATTATTCTGCTTACGAACGCGAACCCTATGCAATAGTCTCTGCCTTAAAGACATGGCAGCACTATCTGTATGGTGCTCAGTTCGAGATTGTGTTTGACCATGAAAGCATCAAATGGTTTACACAACAAACAGATTTAAAGGGTCGAAAAGCCAGGTGGGGGCCGAGATCCATGACGCCAAGTTAAGGTATCGCAAAGGCCGATACAATGTAGTGGAAAATGCTCTCAGTCGAATGCCAGAGATCAATTCGCTCTTGTTCACGGAACTTCGTAGTGAATTTTTAGAGTCTCTCAAGGGCAAATATGAGTAAGATGAAACATATTCCAAAGTGTGGAGCCATGTTCAAAAGAGGGATCCTTATCAGGTAATGTACAGTTAACCTCCACACCTAGTTCTCCTTTATCAAGTGATGAACTACAACGATGGAAGCATTTTACCATCGACGATGGGTACCTTCTCCACAAGGGGAGAGTTTGTGTACCGACGGACACAGACATTCGGCGCCAAATTCTTTATGAATGTCATGATAGTCCAAGTGCAGGGCACTCGGGGATTAGAAAAACTTATTCTCTCGTACGTCGACAGTTTTACTGGCCAGGTTTGCATGGCTTTGTTTAAGATTATGTCTTGCATTGCCAAAAATGTCAAGTTAACAAAGCAGAGCGCCTGAAAGCAGGAGGACTCTTACATCCTTTGGAAATTCCCAATGGAAAATGGGAAAGTATCTCCATGGATTTCATTGTAGGTTTACCAACCACTATACGAGGTCATGACTCAGTATGGGTGGTCGTAGACAGGTTGACTAAACTATGTAAGTTCATTCTGACCAAATCAACGGTTAAGACACCGGAATTAGCAAAGTTATTTGTGGACAATCTATACAAATTGTATGGGTTGCCAAGTAACATTGTTAGTGACCGTGATCCCAAGTTTAACAACCACTTTTGGAGAGCTGTCTTTAAACGATTGGGTACACAACTCAACCTCAGTACAACTGATCATCTAGAAACAGATGGTCAAACGAAACGGGTTAACCAGGTGCTAGAGGATATGCTAAGAGCATACGTCAGCAAAAAACAGACAGACTGGGAAGAATACTTACCTATTCTCGAGTTTGCCTACAACAGTTCTAACAACATGTTTTAGTCCTTTCATGCTCATGTATGGGTTTCAACCTAGGTCACCAATTACGGTGGGGTTGGTAACCGAAAAACTCCAACAGGTTAAGGATTTTCTCCAAGACCACATGGATATGTTGAAACTTGCTCGTCAGAATGTCCGACAAGCACAGGATCGGTATAAGAAATACGCTGATGAGAAACGTCGGCAAGTTACCTTCGAAGAAGGGGAGGAAGTATTTTTACGTGTGCCAAAACATTCAGAAAGTCTGAAAACTGGACCGACACCTAAATTATCTCCTCGATATCGTGGGCCTTTCAAAATACTCAAGCGAGTTGGTGATCGTGCCTACAAATTATTACTACCATCACATTCTCGCATTCATCCGGTGTTTCATGTAAGCCGTCTACGAAAGCGGTTACATGGGGACGACAACGTCCTACCTTGCCGCATGAACCTGATCGTGTTGGATTATCATGAGTTGCGTACACGACATCATATATGACAACAACCCTTAATCAAGTGGAAAGACCGACCTGAGGAAGGTGCCACTTGGGAAAACATTAGTGTTCTTAAGAAGAAGTTTCCCACTTTTGTTTTCGAGGACGAAAACTCTTCTTTAAGGGGGGAGTAATGTCAGGACAAGGGTCCTGTACCCTAAGAACTAAGATAGTCATGGACTACGGCCAAGGGTCGGGCTAGGCAGTGTGGACATGGGATCCGTCTAGGGCAAGGGGCTAGGTGTTATAGAATTGATATTTCATTAGCTATTGCAGCTGACAGGTGGCAAGAGCATCAACAGATAATGGATTATGCAGAAGGATGTTACATTTTATATATATTTGATTATTCAAGTGCTCTTTGTGAGCTTTGACAAATTATGTCCGGCCGGCCAGTTTGTACTCACTTTGACCATTCAAGAATCTATAAATTAAATACGTGCAAGAGGGAAATGGTCACTCTTGCACGGGGGGAGATTGCACCCAGTGCTTGTGTCTTCTTCTCTTCTCTCCTCCCTCCTCTCTCACCGTGCTCGCGTAGCACTCCTCTCTAGGAGGTGCGCCTGCACGTGTTCTTTCGCTCTCTCCCACTCTCTGTCTCTCTCTATTCGTATTGTGCTCGATTATGGATTTGTGCGAGTCGACAGGTACATAGATTTATTCGTTTATGTGTTGCTAGGCGCTATTTTGAGTATTTTGCAGGGCTCTCTACACTCCCGTTTGTAGCAGTGGTATCAGAGCACAGGGAAAGGCTCCTACATGTTGTGGAGAACAACAAAGGAAGTCATAGCCACCAACTTATGGCTATCGTCTTCACCTCCAAATATCGAAGATAAGTTTGTATCATGATGTTTTCAAAATGAATGTTTTTGTTTTAATGATTACATTAATGCATCGTTGCTTGAATTGCATCACGAAGAAATTAATTGTTTATGATATCCGAAGCTAGCTATACTAGAATTAATACATAATTAATTAGCAGTACATTTCATTTACAATATCATCCGCATGAATAATCATGTGAGTATTGGGTACATAGGAAGTTTGGTACGGCGCTAGAGGTATAAGATCAACGAGAGATCTGATAGAAGAAGATAGAAGGGGGAAAAAAAAAATCTTAACATTGGAACAGAGTGTCGAATATTGAGTTCGCAAAATTAAGTGGGGAAAAATCCTTGTAGATTTTCAAATAGGAAGGCACATGAGAAGATGAAGAAGAAAGATTCACGTCTTAAATATATGTGTTGTAGAACGCCATAGCTATCCGACATGGTCTCACTCCAAGGAGATGCTCGGGAGTGGCTTGACAAGCACTTAGCTGCTCAAAAAATTCTCGTTCAAAGATGAGCTGCCTTCGGCTTTGAGTCATGGCAGGAACCAAGCCCAACATAGGATCAATCCTTCAACGTGGGAAAAAAAAACAAAACAAAACAAAAACAAAAACAAAAACAAACAAACAAACAACTAAATAAATCGGCTTACTGCAACAGATAACCTCTTGGTTTTCTTACAGCGCTAATCGTCATCAGATCAGTGCTGCTTAGCACTCTCTCTTTCCCTCACATGCAGCCGACATGTTGCTGCATTCTAGTCTTACTCCCCTCTTTTGCGGTATGCATGGCCTTGGTTGGTCGACTCTCCGATGTGAGGATCGCTCATCGACTGATCAACTCTCACTTGAGAACCATGCAAATCCTCACACTCTCTCTCTATCTCTATTACTCCTTCGCTATGCCATGCACACCCCAATTCCTTTCATGCAGCTACCCTGATCCACACACACCCACACTCACACACACACATGCGCTGGTGTGGGATGACAATTCTCAACCACTCCTTTTCTGTCCAGTGCTTGAGCTTGTCTAACTTCGACTGCAAATATATACGCTTCAAGCTCACAGCTTCAGCTCTTTATTTCTCAGCCTCTCTTTTATTCAACCTCACTCCTCCACTAACTCCAGTCGCCATGTACTCTCCCTCTCTCCCAACCTACAACAAACCGTCACCCTTACTTTTGCATCCTATTAGTGTTACTCGCACACCCTACAGTCCGACTTGCAAACTGGCCCGACATTCTGACAGTAGCCCGCTGCCCAGCACACTCTCTCTAATCTTCACACACAACCAACCTTCGATCTCGCCCACCTTTTATTCGTGGTCTGCATGGCGTCCCCCAACCACACCAGCTGCATCAAGTTTCTAATCTTCTTCTATGTGTCAACGTAGACGCTTCACAAGCGGTTATTGCAAGAATTTGAGGTGCTGCCCTTCAGGCCGTGTCATAATCTAGCACTCGGTGTATGGCTGTGAATGCTTGTAAAAGGAGAGTCAGAAGCATGGCCGCTTGATAGGAGGGAGCACAAGCGGAGAAGGCGACCAAGAAGGACTTGGCAGACGGGGAGCACTCTCTCTCTCTCTCTCTCTCAGTTGGCTGCATGGCGTCAACCACCCAGCAACAAGTCGCGCGTACACACTCGACATGCAGCTCAGCTTGCAACCGGTTGCTCTCAGAGTCTCACTTACCTGCCCCGCCAATATCCTACTTCATGCTGCTCGTGCTCATACTGGCTGCAGGTCAACCAATTGCCTCCTCCCTGATGTTGCTATCGGACATGCAAGTGGCATCCGCACATCATGCCGGGCTGTGCTTAACGCTATCCTTATGAAGGTCTTGCTAAAGGACATCGTAGACATGGTCGTTCACCCCCTAATTCTATACCACCTGTTGTCGCACCATCGACTCCCGATTTGCCCCAAGCGGCTTTCACAACCTTCGCTGTGCGATACAACTTTATGCCGTTACAACATACCCATGAAGCAGGGGTTGGCCCTATTCATGGTCCTATCCCGTACCAATCGCCCAAAGCAATTGCAAGTACATTCCACGGGCCAAGTACAAGCACTCAGCAAGTCTCTATCTCTTTAGGGACTGGGTTAACAGATGTGATTGAGCAACTTTCGAGGATTGATATTCATGAGCTTAGCTTGGCAAAGCATGAAGGTTATGAACTGTTAAAGCAAACCGTTTTCTCGCTGAGCTACCAGATGCTGATCTCCACCATTACGATGTTTCCATTATACCTGTGTATGATGTTCGAAAGGGTCTTTATACGGCAGGTTCTCTTCCTTTTCAGAGACAGAGAGGCTTCGATTGTTACGAGGACGACTGCGTCAAAGCAAGTAAGGAAATCGAGGGGCCTCCACTTTAAGATGGTTGGTCGGGCCACGGTGTTGACTATTGGAGGTTGCCGCATGAATAGCAAAAGGAGGGGGAGTCGGGCTCTCTCCTGTTTATTCTCCATCGCAGACTTGTCAGAAGTAACACCAAGTAGCATAATTATTTAGTGGAATCCATCCCTATATTGCATGCTCTAATTTAAGCTCATCGGCTCAGTTCTAACTCCTAAGCTCCATATGCTTGTTGTTTGAGTACATATTTATTTTTTATTTTATTTCTCCTCTCTCGATCTCATGCTCATGTACTCTCTAACATGTACCCAAGTGGTTATGGTGCATGTGTGGTGTAAGTAAAGGGTACCAGCCTTGCTGTGTGTCGAGTATGTGAGTTTACCTTATGCGGAAGAAGTATAAGCCAAACGGGTGCCATTTTGTATAGTAATTTTTTGTATGCCAGAAGTTTTCTAATTGTCAAGGCTGTTAACTCATCTGGGATTGCTTATCTATGGCTATCTCTGGGTAAGGGTGCTCTCAAGGCTTAATAGTCACAATTATCATTAAAAGTGTCATCACACATTGTCATATCAGTTGGCACGGTAACATGCATACGAACCAAAATTTAATTATTCTTTGAGATACTACACACACAACCTCTCAGGGCACATGGCACCCACACCTAATGAGATCTTTACAAGATTAAATTATAATCATCTTTATTACATGATAGAATTTCCTTTATTTGCTTCTATATGAATTCTAATACTCCTTTGTAGCTGATTAAGGTACCCCATGATGAATATAGTTCATATAGTTGGAATGAATTTTTATTTTTATTTTTCAAATTTTGTAAAATAGTTTAAACAAAAGCTCCATGACTCGTTCCTTAATTGGAACTACTATTTGACCTTCGTATTGTTATCACACCACACTAATCTCTAATCATGACACCCATCCCTACTTTGTAAATAATTCTTATTTCAAACTTTTAAAAATGTTCATACAATAAGTGTGTTCTTTAATTACTTTTACAATTGATCAGACATCATTTTTACTCCTTTGTCTTTGAGGATTACTCTTGCAGATAAAGTTGTGAGTACTCGTTTTATGTCAACGAACCTCCAGCCATAAACATCTTCCATGTGCAATCGAGTTCAACGTGTAGCCTTTTATACAATGGTATCCTTAGCGCGGACACGTAGAACCGCTCTTCTTTTGACATACATTGCATTATCTTAAACAGGCCGCAATTCTATTTTATTACATACCATATTTTCAGCACAAAGTTACTACATTTTGCACTTGTTAACTATAATTTTGTGCAGGAGTGATAATGGCAACCCCCCCCCCCCCCCCCCCCCCCCCTCCCCCTACTTGTATCCATCAAATACGTCATTCCTCTTTTCTTATTTCATTTCTCTCCATTGTGTTCTACGCTACATACTCAAACAACACTACTAAGGACATGGCTTCTCATTGTATTGGAAATAAATTTTATTGCCATGATTTGTCAATAAGCTATGCAACTACTCATGTGACCTAAGCTGCTCTAGGATAGTAAACAATAGTTCGTACGTACTCTCCTACTCCAACATGCTCCAAATTGGTCTTACACCTGTGAAAATTGTTATATTTTTATGTCTAGCCTAGTCCATTGGTCACCAACACATAGATCTGCCAATTTAGGCAGTGTGTACATGCTCATCTTGGTGTAGATTCGCCGATTTAGGCAACACTAATTATCTATGCAGATCCACCGATTTAGGCAGCACACTTACAAATTACATATCTATTCACAATGGTAAATGCAGATCCGCCGATATAGGCAGCATTAGTGTAGATTCGCCGATTTAGGCAACACCAATCACAAAATCATGCTGCAGTGGCTGGCCACCACTGTAACTGGTATGATTTTGTTACCCGGGTACATCATGAAAGTGATTTGGATTTGGACTTATATTGTGGAATTGGAATTGGATTTGGATATTTGGTATCTGGTGATTATTACGACAATGTTTATGTGATGAGACTTGACATTATGTGATTGATGATTAGTGTGACCAATGATATCCTGATTCATCAGGGTATGACATATACTGCTTATTCTAGTGGTATGGGACACTAGAATAGGTACTATGTGGATGACGACAGGCATAAGTTAATGTTGTTTAGTTTCATAAATTTTTCTTTTATTATGTGATGTTTGTGACATAACATACTAATCACTGTTTTTGACAAGTATTGTTTGCAGATTTTTTCTTCGCAACTGAGGACAGTTGCTTTCCAACGGAGAGGTATGTTATAGAATTGATATTTCATTAGCTATTGCAGCTGACAGGTGGCAAGAGCATCAACAGATAATGGATTATGCAGAAGGATGTTACATTTTATATATATTTGATTATTCAAGTGCTCTTTGTGAGCTTTGGCAAATTATGTCCGGCCGGCCAGTTTGTACTCACTTTGACCATTCAAGAATCTATAAATAAAATACGTGCAAGAGGGAAATGGTCACTCTTGCACGGGGGGAGATTGCACCCAGTGCTTGTGTCTTCTTCTCTTCTCTCCTCCCTCCTCTCTCACCGTGCTCGCGTAGCACTCCTCTCTAGGAGGTGCGCCTGCATGTGTTCTTTCGCTCTCTCCCACTCTCTGTCTCTCTCTATTCGTATTGTGCTCGATTATGGATTTGTGCGAGTCGACAGGTACGTAGATTTATTCGTTTCTGTCTTGCTAGGCGCTATTTTGAGTATTTTGCAGGGCTCTCTACGCTCCCGTTTGTAGCACTAGGAGCCCGCCTAAATAAAGGGAGGTTGGGAGGAGGATCTCAGGTCTAGTTTCCCTAGTTCTTACACTTATGTAAGAACATGTTGAATGAGGAGATTATTAAATGCACATATTGTGAGGAAACTAAGAGATTCAATGTGTATACTTGCGAAGGTTCTACAACATTTATGATCTCAACATTGCGTGATCATTCTCTCACCAAGGATCATATTGAATCTTTGTGTGTATTAAACGCCAAGAAACGTCTGGAGCATACAGGTAGAGGTCCTCTTGATGATGGTATGGACTCCATGTTTCATTGGAGCAAATGCGTATTGTGGCATGTATGAAGTTGGTTTACTTTTGTGCATGTGAGGATATT
Source organism: Adiantum capillus-veneris (assembly GCF_014529385.1). Lineage (NCBI taxonomy): Eukaryota > Viridiplantae > Streptophyta > Polypodiopsida > Polypodiales > Pteridaceae > Adiantum > Adiantum capillus-veneris. Next base: position 134,373,436 of record NC_140934.1, on the reverse strand, counting down.
CCATTGGATAAATATCCCAGTCATTGCAAATTTCTTCGTGAGATGCATACGCCAAATATGCCTGCTTCTGAAGAGTATGGCTCGTATGTGAATCTAGTGTCTGGCAGAGAGATGATGCTTTCCATAAAGGATCATGTCAAGAAGCAAATGCTAGCAGAGATATGTGCGAGCCCGTTTTACTCTGTGCTCATTGATGAGAGTACGGATCGTACTATGGAAAAGCACTTGATTGTCTATGTGACGTATATGGGTAACAAAGGGAAGGGACGTGCTAGATGTTGCTTTGTTGAATTGCTTCCCATGGAGAATGCAAATGCAAAGGGTGTCTATGATGCAATGATTCAATTTCTAAAGACAATGAGTTAGATGTAAACAAGCTCATTGCTATTGCAACCGACGGTGCATCGGTGATGACTGGTCATAAGACAGGTCTTATTTCGCGTTTTCAAAAAGATGTGCCTCGTATCATGGGTGTACACTACATTGCACACAAACACGCTTTGGCAGCAAAGGATGGGTTTGTGTCTCATCCTCATGTATACACCTTTGTTGACAAAGTTGCAAATAAAGTGTATTCATGGTTGGGAAAGTCTGGGAAGAGACATGAAGAATTGTGGAAGATCATAAGTGAGTATGATATTCTGGATGTGAAAGCGTTACAGATTCACTCAGTGCGATGGTTTTCAAGAGGCAAAGTCATGGAAAGACTTGTCAAAATTATGCATGTTGTTCTTTCACAATGGAAACTTCGTGAAAAGAAGTGGTATGGGTATGCTACTATCTTTCAAGTACAATTTATGATTCATGTGCTTGTAGAGCTTAACAAGCTTAATCTAGAGTTCCAAAGGCAAGACATGGATGTGACCACTATTGGTGCTTTGATTGATTTGACGTTTGAAAAGCTCACTAGAAGATATCTTATAGTGATGCTAATAACTTTGGTGTTGGATCAAATTATTTGTCAACTTTTTTAGGAATGGCAAAAGAGGGCAAATTGTTTTATGCAGATGCAAGTGGGAAGTCTCATAGTCATGTATTGAAGTTTAAGCCTATTTCCAAAGATAAGAAGGGAAAAATGGCAACGGAAACAGACGAGTGTGGCGAAGAAGATGTTGAGAACCAAGATGTCGAGAATGAAGATGCGGAGAACTTGGACTTGGATGTGTCGCCCAAAAAAAGTGTAAAAGAGACTGGATCTCTTGAAGAATGCATTTCTATGGCAAAGTTATATGTGCATGGATGCTTTGAATCGACGATTTGAGAATCTCCCAGTGTTTAATGCATTCAAAATATTTAGTGCATCATCCTATCCATCAAGAATGGTTGGAAAGATTACTTAATCGGCTTAATGTGGATAGTAGTATTGTTGACATCCGGAGATGTATGAGTGAGAGAGAAGATTTTGTTGGAAAGCTATATCGAGTTGTGGGAAACAAGAGTATGCATGATGAATGGGAGGTTTGTAGTGCAAATAAGGCTTGGTGGGACTTATTTCCTACACTAATGAGCTTATGGCAGGTAAGTCTAGTCATTCCAGCAAGCACTGTTGCATGTGAACGTGGCTTCTCACGTCAAAATTTCATTAAAAATGCTTCAAGATCTGCCTTAGGATTGGATACTCTGGATGATTTGATGCTATTGTCCATTGATGCGCGTGGCAGCTTACTGATTGACTAGAATGATGTTTTTGAGATTTGGGTGAATGCAAAGAAGAGGAGAGCCATGCCATTAGCATAATTGAAAAATTGCATAGATTTTGGGATTTATTGCAATTTATCATTTCTTGTTTTGGCACTACCATCTATGTACGGACTAGCCCCTTTTGAACCTTTGCGTTCTTGGAAGTTTGAATGGTAATGCTACACTTTTGCCTGTCATGTGAAAGGCATTGCCAAGAAATTTTCCGTCAAAAAAAAGCTGGGGGGTACCCGTCAATTTTAGGCCTTAGATGCCTCCCCTTTTTGCTTTTTGCTAATGCTAATGAAAAAGGAGAAGTTATTTTTCACTTTTACTCCATTTTACCACGTTTCAAAAGCTGGATTCGAACCCGTGCAATTGTATGTAGATTAAGGGTCATAGCTCCTCGTGGCACTGGCTGGTCTGGCCCGTACGCTAGTTGCAGCTCTTGCCACCTTCCCCTCTCTACTCACCCAACACCTGCGATGTGCGTGTTTTCTCCCCTCCTCTCTCAACTCGTCGTATCATCACCCACCACACATGCATGTGCTAATTAATCAAAGCATGCATCTTTCTTGATTCCCTCTAATATGTATTTTTCAAAATGTATACTACATACTCCCTTTTTATTGGTGGATAGAAGTAGTGGGCATTTATCACAATATCCCAAGAATCATGAACTTGGGGTCCGTCACTTGTCAATATTGTCTCACTTGGAAAAAACCAATACTTTCAAGATTACTGACTATACCCCCTTGATGTGTTGTCCTCTCGGCATCCTACCCGTCCTACAACAGCCGCCACCGATGCGTGCTCTCCGATTCCACCATCTCCTTCCTTGCCACTGACTCCACATTATAGCTCAAGCCGCTCGTCCTTAACCCTCCCTTGCACTATAAAGCTCCCGCTTTGTGCCTTGTTTGTGTGCTTGCCGACTTTTTCACTTGTTTGACTCATGCATCACCTGGACTCGCCACTTTGTAGTCCTATACTGCTTGTTGTGTCTCCCTCTCAGTAAGGAGTTCGAGACAAAGAGAGGTATGGGTGTTACCTCAAAGGAACACATGAGAGAGAGAGAGAGAGAGAGAGAGAGAGAGAGAGAGAGAGAGAGAGAGAGAGAGAGAGAGAGAGAGAGAGAGAGAGAGAGATAGATGTCATTGTCGTCCTTGGAGGTCAAATATGACCTATGGGACCAAGAAAACATACATGGTGCCTCTTACCAAGAGGGTACATTGGAGCATGACTAGATGCGGATACAACAAAGTTGTGAACTACGTCACTTAGGGAGTGGGGGAGGGTGGGTGGGGGAGGGTGGTCTGGGAGTGCCTTGCCACCTCGATAGATGGCCCATTTACCTGTTGCTCGAGCATCACGCACATTTTGGATTCTTGTTTCTTGATTTTGAGTTGAGCGGGGGTCAAGGCCTCGCTGATCTAGATTTTGGAGCCCTTGAGTGGTCGAGTTTGCTGTAAAAGGTCTTTGGGAGCCTCTTTGTTTTTGAAGACGAGGGTGCCTTGGTTGTTGTGGTGGTGATGATGGACCTTCTCGATTGTGTTGGGATCAAACTCGGTCGGGTGAATGGCTTGGTTGAGCTTGGCTAAGGTGGAAGTGCAATCATCGTCCTCCCACCAAGTAGAGGGTAAGCCCCCGATGCGGAGGGATAGCGTCAAACTTCTTTGTCGTTGACATTCTTGAATGCATTCTTCTACCTTGGAAGATACGATGGTGGTTGCTTCATTGACTTGAGTGGCAAGATTTGCCATACTTGCAGTGAGCGTGTGCTCAACTTCCTTTGCTTGGGCAAGGATATGCTCGGTGTCGATTTGCTTTTGTGACTCCAAGAGGGTGAGGCGGGTCTCCAGGGCCTCAAGACGCCCCTTGAGTTCAGTGTTTTCATCTCTAAGTTCTCGGAGTTGCGCTCGTAGGAGGTCTGTCGGATCCACCCGTGGAGTGGGCACAAAGAGGCGTGTCGACTTGATTGGTGTGGAGGACTTCTCTCGCTGCATCTTGTGGGAATGAGTCCTTGGATGTGGGGTCAGCCTTAGTGGGCAAGCTTGGAAGAAGGTTCAGGGTGTCGAGGAAGGCTAAGTCGGCAAGCGGCGCGAGGAAGGAGAGAGAAGCTCAGACTGGCAAGGAAAGCAGAGCCAGCAGGCAACACATGGAGATTAGCACGCCAAACACCGACCTGTGTTGTTGCAGTAGTGACGCTATAAGCAGGTTGTTGTCTACCGACGTGGAGGAGGGCTTACGTATGTTGTCTGGCGACATGGAGGAGGGGGCTGCACTTTGGCTGACGGGACCTCCCCTCGGGGAGAGAGAGTAGCGCTTTAGGCTAGCAACTCGTTGCCATGCCTCATGGAGACCATATTGAATTGCCTTGTAAGCGGCAATATAGCTATTTCCCTGATTATTTTGATGAAAGTGAAAGAGAGATGCCAAGGAAGTGCATAAGCGATCTACTTATGCGTAGAACGCACTGGGTATCAAAGGAAAGCTGTTTGCGAAGAAACGTTATGCTGAATGAGGAAGACCAATAGAAGAAAGATTGATAATAATGTACAGAAAGGGATAGTGCCTGGTTATTTACTTGAATATAGTGAGGCAAATACTAATGGCCACCTAATGGCTCTTTCAAAATAAAACTCATAAAAGAGATTATTCCCTTTTTCCTCCTCCACTCAAACCCCCAAAAAAAAACTCTTTCGCTTACATCCCAGGCCTTCTCTACTTGGACCTCCCCTCCCACACTCCCCTTAGCTGGGCCTGGCACGCCCTTCTACCTCTCACATCGTGTAAAGCAGAGCCTTCTCTTGCATCTTACATGCTTGTAAAGCCCTTTATGGTGCTCTTTGACATGCCCAATGATTGGTAGAGCAATTGATCTCTTTATCAAGGCCCCTACACATTATATTATGGAATAGCTATGCTCAGGCCAACATACAACCCACCAATGATTGCGTAACAATTGCTTGGGCTTGAAAATAAGGTACCATGAACGAAAATACACATATAATAGTGCTCAAATATTAGAAGGAATATGTTTGAGTTCTATTTTTTCCATGCTCTATCTTCCCAAGAGGTAAACTTATGTTAATGGAGTTCGCCACCTTCCGCTGTCCAACACTGCTATCACTGAAGAATGGTACAAAAAGTACCACAAACTTACTGATCTACCTATGAAAATTGAGTGATTTCGTGCAAAAATTCTAAACCATAAACCCTATAGCTAGATATAGAAACTAGGAAGCTACTCCTTAATCTATATTCATCCCCTATTGATTGCCTCCGTCTTTGGTTTCCCTAAATACAAGTGTAAATATTGTACACACTTAATGAGGCTAAATTACAAATTCACCGACTTATTGTGTTATTTTTGTAGCACTCTATCTTATATTCCATAAGTATGATATAATAACTTGTATAACTGTGTTAATTTTTCTCTTGTGTATCCCTGAAAAACAAACATTGGTTCCATTACCATTCTTGCTTTCGAATACGACTTGTACATTGTAGTAAAATAACTATATGAAAAAGCTATACTTATTCAAATAATATACAGATCAATACGAAATCAACATACGAACACTTGTACATCAAAGTAGAGCATATTGTATGACAAAGAGACACAACTACTACCTAAGCAATTGCTTCTCTATTTATACAAAAAACTTGCATAAGGAAAACGTACTTGCACAATAAAGTTGCATACAAATTTGGGAACGATACTTCTTCTAGCAATTTAAAATTAAAAAAAAACAAGGTGAAGAGGCCAAATGCCTACTAAAGATAAGACCCATCATCAAGGGGGATAAAAGTTGTGGGGAGCGGGTATGAATGAGTGCTTACAATCACACGTCATTTTTTATTATCTTAATATAAAATTTTATTGTCCATTATACACACATAATCACAAATGGCTTATATGTTACGAAGGGCCCACTTAAACAACAAGTTGAAAGGCTCACTCTGAAATTCTAAGGGAGGTTACACATCGCCATATCAAAAAAACCCAATTTGCCCAACAAATAGCATCGACGTGGACGTTGTAGGCACTGATTTGGGGCTCCAATTTACACACCCCTAAGGTGGACACTAGTTTAGCTATAGCGATGGATATATGGAGAAGGTCGAAAGCACTATATTTTCTTTTTGAACTTGTTGACATTATTTCGCAGTGTGTATTATGAGTATATTGATATGATTTATTTTTATTCACTACTTTCAACTCATTATTAATTTACGAAAACCATGCATATAGTGAGTGTAGATAGAACTTTGTATGCAAACCTAAGTTCCCTTCAAAAGTTTTGCAATTTTTTATTGGGTTATACTAAGTGATTATTATAAAATCTATTGCAAGTAGTGTTTCTCATTTTTTAAAAACGATTGCTATTCCTTTATTGTATTGTATCTAGTATATCAATAAGGAAAATCATAAGCATACGTATATTTCTCTTGAAGAGGAAGGGAGCAACAGATGTTCACTTCTTGAAACTTTTGTTGGTTTGTCTTTTTTGGCCTCCTAAAGGCCTTAGTATCCATATGGGTGAAGGTAGTTCAATTCTAGTTGCTTGACATGTGTCCCCTAAACGTTGAAGAGAAAGAAATCATTTCTTTTCAAATGCTATTTCCCAAAGATGCTTTAGTTTCTCTTTTGCATGATGAAAAAGACTTTAGAGAAAAAGGATTAAAGAGTACTCATAGAAGTTTGATATATGATATGAAGTATTCATTCAATAAATTTTTTTCATATTCTCATTTGTAAAGATTCATTTTGTTGGTCTGTGGAAGGCCACAGGGTTCATTGTGCAAGGTTGTTGCAACACCGAGGCCGTTGGATTCTTTGGCTGGATGAGTGCCACATGACAAGGGTCTTTCTAAAATAACTTTGTTGCCCCTTCAATTGTTTCCTTACACCTTCTTTGAGAGACAAGTGTCCCTAAGGAATTCAAAAGTCTTGTGGATAGAAAGCTTTAACTTTGGAATAGAAAGCTATTCTCCAAGGCATCATTTACTTTGTCTGCATGCTTGAAAATGACTTTAGAGATCAAAGCATTAAACAAAATATTCAAAGGAGTTTGATCTTTTTTTTTTATAAAGCAAAACTCACAATTGTGAGTGAATTATATTGAGCAAAACTCACAAAATATTCAAAGGACTTTGATCTTATGATGTAGTCTTAAAGAAAGTATTTTTGTCTAAGCGACAATTTTCCTCCTTATACAAATACAAACTGAAAATACTAGTAGAAATTTTCAAATATGCAAAATATTCGAACTATTTTCTAGTATAATTTATCGGATTTTTCTCCCTTTACCATCCTTTGCAATCGGCTAATCTCGATTTTCAATCGGCTTAAGCCTAAGCTCAGACAAACCTTTCTCAAACACTGAGGTATTGATAAATGATTCTCCCATTTGAGGATTTCAAAAATATTCACTTTACTAAATTGTTTAATTATTTACTATGCTTATTTGAAAGCATTAAAATATTCTTTTGTTTTGATTTTTAATGTGTCTTTTTATTTTACTTTCTTTTTGTTTTATTTTGTTTCAAAATACTAATGTGCAATGTGCACCATTTACCTTATTATTGGGACCCCTTCATAATATATAAGCCATTTGCGAGTAGCTAGTATCGACTAGAAAAAAATAAAAAAATGGCCTGATTGAGACTTACCTTACATGTTATTTAAATTTTATAATATTAAAGAATTTTTTTTATTTCACCTTTCATTTCGCATCCTCACATGGCTTGACTTCTTTTGCATTCATTATTTTAGAATGCTAAAATGAAGCTTCACCTTACATAGCTCTAGTAAATTCTATACATACATACATACATAAATACACACACACACACACACACATATATATATATATATTTATTTATGTAATTATGTTTATTAAACCTACCTTTTTTTATGAAAGCATTAAAAAAGAAGTCTTTAAATAATAAGACATTAGGTAGGGCGTTTATAGCATAATCTGTCGTTGAAGACAATGGTGGGGTCAAATCGACCAGTAAGCCGTTCTGGAACCGCTAGTTTGTAATTGTGTGTGTATATGGACAATACAATTTTATATTAAACAAATACAACTACAACACTGATTAAGACCTACTTTTGATAAATCTTTCCTCCCCCCTTACCTTCAACAGGCCATCGTGAGTCCTCACCTTGTTATTTAAGGACTTCACAAAGATTCATTTCATTAAATAGTTAAAATTGTTTTATTTTCTCTATGCTTATGCTTGCTAAAACTATCTTTTTGGCCTCTAAAGGCCTTAGTACTCCAAGGGTGAAGATTGTTCAATTTTCATTGTGAAATAAGTATCCCTAAGGGGCTTAAAAGTCTTTGTGAATAGAAAGAAAACATAGCCTTTTAAATGCTATTCTCTAGAGCCTACATTCACTTTTTTGGGATGCTTAAAAAAAGCTTTAGAAAACAAAAAATTAAACATTAATTCATAGGAGTTTGACCCCATGATGTGAGGTATTGATAAAGGGTCTTTTCATTTAAGGACTTTCAAAAAATTCATTTCATTAAATTATTTTATAATTTTTTATGTTTATTAAATCTATATTTTTTTAATGAGAAAGCATTAACATATTTTTAAAGAAAAAATAATGTGTTTTATTTTATTTCTTCTATTACGTATAAAATGTGATAAATATCAATTTTCTAAATTTTATTATATCTTAAGCTTATTAGACTTACCTTTTTCTATGAAAACATTCAATTTTTCTTTTGTTTTAATTTGACAATGGGTCCTTTTATTCATTCTATTTTGTTTTGGGTTGGTTACAGAGTAGGGGTAGTGCCCGCTATTGTTAGACTCATAGCCAGTATCTCCTTTGCACGTGGGTTTGGGCACTGTTGTTCGTTACACACAGTCATTGCGGAGGCTACACCATTTCTTAGCGAGATCCTAACAATATGCCAACAAATGTCTTGAATACTACATTAGAAAAAATTGCAACAGTAATAACTATAAATACAACCCTTGCTAAGAAAAACATGCAGAATGTCAGAGTAGTAACTTGAAATTTTTGTTTGGACATAAGAGAAATGTAAAGAAACCTTAAATACATTACATTCAAATTGACCATAAACAATAATTCAATACTGATGAGAGAGAGAGAGAGAGAGAGAGAGAGAGAGAGAGAGAGAAGAGAGAGGTACTCTTAGCATGACCTTGTTACGTGCATAGGGGGGAACATATTGTGATAGAAAACACACCTAAAGGACCAAAATAGTGTACACGTGAACACCCCAACTTGTGTGAGGTACTCTCAACACAAGTCTCAAATGTTGTGGTAATGTGTTGGGCTCTCCAAATACCAATCCTTGGTATCTTATTGTAGTGATAGTGAGAACCACGAACACAAATGTCATACCGTGGGACGGAGTTAAATTGACTAGTGCATGGAGGCTACGAGAGGTTTTCAATATCTCAAAAAAGAAACTCAATCTTTGTCTCACCCAAATCTACACTCTACTGCATGTTAGGCAACAAAAGCTATATGTTACACAATAGGCAAATCTCATCAATTCACCAAGAAAATGGAATCTAAACGAGACAAAACTTATCGAATGGGTTAAAAACATCTAGACATATGCCTGAACCCTTAAATCTCCCTTTCGATCACTTACCAAAATCCCACATATTATCTGTAGGACATATTTGACCTAACCGCTTTTTACCCCAAATACATCCTAGAGCTTAGCAATGATGCCACTATACCCCTCCAATGCATAAAATACAGTTTTGCTATGTAAATCTAGAGTTATGAGCAGATTAAGGAGTAGGTGAGTGTTAGCATCTTAGCTAACACAGGATGACCTAGAGACACATGTTACCATATACATGTGGTAGTGATGTGTGTGAACACACTAGGACCGCCGGGGCATTTTTTCCCTCTTTAGGAGGTTTTTTCCCCCGTGCATTGTATATACATACGCCCATCACTCTAGGGCTATCTATCTTTCCATTGCACACTAAGTAACACACTCTCTATTGTGTGCCTTGAGCTTCCTTCGTCTTCTCCAAGCTGTGTGTGTTTCTCTGCAACCCTAATTCCAACAATTGGTATCAGAGCAGGTCACGTCCTCCCGGGCTTAGTCGCCAGCTGCTCCAGCACACGCCTGCTCACTTTCTCTGATTTCAGTGAGCTTTGGCGAGCGTTCGCAGGTCGACAAATATTTTGGGATAGCTCGAAGAGATTGGTCTGCTCAGAATTTTGATTTGGGCTCATTTCGGCCTCCGTTTCCACTACGGGCAATACTGCACAGGCTATTTCGTCATTTTGTGCAGATTTTTTGTCAGTGCCGTTTTCTGCATAACAGGTGCCTTATAGTCTTCTACGGTTTGTGCTATATAGCACAAGTTGTTCCCGCTCCATTTCTCCTGTTTTCGGGCAGTTTTCACATCAGGTGCAACATTTACCATGGCTGACAACAACAACACAGATGTGTTCAAGATGTTTGCTGCTGAGGACAGGTTGGATGGGGACAACTACCCTATGTGGGCTTATATGATGCAACATGTTCTTGTGTCAAAAGGTATCTGGAACATTGTGCAGGGCATTGATGTACGTCCTGGTTCTGAAGATGTAGGCGATGTTGAGGATGTTGCAGGTCTTGCTGCAAGGATTGCAGCTGTTAGAGTTGTTTTGCCTACGGCAGAACAAGCTCGTTGGGATGTTAAGGATGTGGATGCTCATGCATTGATTGCGTTGTCTGTGAAGCGCACCATTATTCCTCACATCCGTTCAGCAAAATCTGCAAAACAAGCTTGGGATATTCTAGCAGGTCTTTATGCAAGCCGCAATGAGGCTAAAATTGCTTTGCTGCGTAAAGAGCTAGAGTCGAAGATTATGCATGAGGAAGATGATATGGACACTTTCCTTGCTAGTGTCAAGGATATCAATGAGCAACTCATTTCTGCAGGTGAAGTCATTTCGGACAGTTCCCTTGTGCAGACTGTTCTTGATGCCTTACCAGATTCCTACCAGACTTTTGCTAGTACTTGGAGACTGATGACCCAAGGAAATCTTGAAGTTGTCAAGTTTGATGCATTATGCACATTGCTGTTGCAAGAGTCTCTTTCTAGAAAAAACAGGACTAGGCAGTGTGCAGTTGAACAGGCTTTTATTGCTTCTCAAACAAAGGGTGGTAACAGTAATGCAGCCACTTCTTATGGTTCTGCTGTGAGTGGCAAAAATTCTGTTCCTAATGCTTCTGGTGGAAGCACTTCGTTTGGCAATTCTGGTGATAAGGGCAAAAAGAAGATGCGTTGCCATTATTGTAAAGCCAATGATCACTTGATTAAGTCGTGTCCTAAGTTGAAGGCCAAAGAGGCTAAGAAGAAAGAGGGTGGTTCCACTGCAAATGCTGGTTCCACTACAAATGCAGCCATTGTTGAGTCTTCTGAGAAAGGAGATTGTGATGCTGATGTTGATGCAGAATGGGCTTTTAGCGTAGAGTGCACTTACAATCCTGCTGTCCATGATGCATGCTTGTCAGTTGCTGCAGATTCACATGTGTGGTATTTCGACAGTGGTGCTACAAAGCACATTACCTCACATCGTGAATTGTTTACCTCTCTCGAGTCTGTCCCTCATGGGAATTCAGTCACTTGTGCCAACAACGCCTCTTATCCAGTTCAGGGAGTTGGAAAGATTGTGCTCACTACTGCTATTGGCAGTTCCTTCACACTTGTTGATGCACTTTATGTACCTGGGATCAAGAAGAATCTCTTGTCTGTATCCGCACTTGCTAGACTTGGACTTGTAGTCAAATTTGTGGATGACAGATGTACAGTTCATGATCTCAGTTTTGGTGATGAAATTGTTGCATCTGAGCTTTTGTGCCGTGGGCTGTATAAGCTCACTTTGTATGACAAGTGTGGACAAAGTTTTGCAAATGCTGTTGCAGATTCAAGGGCTATTTCAGATGCAAAACTTTGGCATGCACGTTTTGGTCATCTGAATTTTGCCAGTTTGCTGCGTTTGCAGAAATCTGATATGGTTGCTTCTTTGCCGCCTCTTGAAGCACCTGTCAAACATGTTTGTGAAGGCTGTATTCTGGGTAAAATGCAGCGTTCTAAGTTTCCAAAGGATGGTTCAGTTAGGGCCACATGCAGGTTGCAGCTTGTGCATAGTGATGTTTGTGGGCCCATGCAAACTCCGTCCTTGGGCAATTACCTGTACTTCGTGACTTTCATTGATGATTACTCCAGGCATGCATGGGTATTTCCGCTTAAAGCGAAGTCCGAAGTTTTTATGTGCTTCAAACAATTTTGGGCTATGGCTGAAAATGTCTCAAAATGTACTATGGCACCCTCCGTTCCGATCGAGGGGGGGAGTATATGTCTCATGAATATGGTGTTGCTGAGAGGAAAAACAGGTCACTAACGGAAATGGCACGATGTATGGTCAAAAGTCAAGCTTTGCCGCATTCTTTTTGGCTTGAGGCCATCATGTGTGCCACTTATGTACTTAACAGGTGTCCTACGAAAGCTTTGCAGTCTATTACTCCATATGAAGCATGGCATGATAGAAAACCTTCTATTGAGCACATGCGTGTTTTTGGCTGTTTGGCATATGCTTTGGTGCCACAAGTGCAGCGCAGAAAATTGGATGATAAGGCTGTCAAATGTATTTTTGTTGGTTATAGTGCTGAAAGCAAAGGTTACAGGTTGTATCATCCACAAACAAAACGTATTCTGGTTTCACGGGATGTAGTGTTTGTGGAAGACTCTGTTCAGCCCTTGCTGTCATGTACTAGAGACAGTAATGTAAGCTCACAGGACATTTATGACACTTTGTTGCCTCTTTTCAGTGGTGGAAATACGAATGTAAGTTCCAATGAGGCAAATGTACAGCCTATGGGGGTTTCTGAAAATGTTTTAGAACAACCTATTACTGATGCAGATGTACATGATGTACTTGATGAGGAAAGGGCTGAAAATGAGCAGGCTAGAGGTATGCCAAAATGGCTGGTGCACACTTTGCGTGACAGTAAATTGGATGCATCTTTATCTAGTCGTACTCGTTCAGGCTCTCGCCATGCATCTTATGCATCAGATTGTTATGCTTTGGCTGTGTCTAGTTTACATGATGTTGAGGAGCCTCTGTCTTTTGATGAAGCACAGAATTCAGAAAATTGGATTGCTGCCATGAAATCAGAATATGATGCACTTATAGAGAATGACACATGGACTTTATGTGATTTGCCTCCTGGCAAAAAGGCCATTGGTACGAAGTGGGTTTACAAGTTGAAACGCAAGCCAGATGGTGAGATCGATCGCCATAAGGCTCGACTTGTTGCAAAGGGTTATGCACAACAAAAAGGCATAGATTATGAAGAGACTTTTGCTCCCACTTGTCGTATGACTACTGTGCGTTTTCTATGTGTATTGGCAGCTCATTTTGGTTGGGATGTACATCAATCAGACATTGTTACTGCTTTCTTGAATGGTGACATATTTGAGGAAGTTTATGTAACGCAGCCTCGCGGTTTTGTCATAAAAGGACAAGAGGACAAAGTGTGCAAATGTAAGAAGGCTTTGTATGGGTTGAAGCAATCTCCTCGTGCTTGGTATGAGAAAGCTGACACTCATTTGGTTAAACGAGGCTTTCGTAACAGTCCAACAGAAAGCACATTGTATGTAAAGCGTGAGGATGATGTATTTCTCATTGTGGTTCTTTATGTTGATGATTTGCTGATCACTGGACCAAATGAGAGACATATTGCTGAATTTAAGGCTGATTTGAATGCTACTTTCAAGATGAAAGATTTGGGGCTGTTGCATCATTACTTGGGTATACAGTTTAAGCAGTGTGATGGTGGTATTGCCTTGTGTCAGAAAAGTTACATAGAGACATTGCTATGTAAGTTTGGACTTGAGGATTGCAAACCTATTGCCACTCCCATGGAAACAGGTTTGAAGTTGAGTCTACATGATGCTGGCGATCCTGCTGATGTCACTCTTTACCAAACTGCTGTTGGCTGCCTCATTTATGTATGCAACACGAGGCCAGATATTCAGTTTGCAGTCTCGCAAGTCAGCAGATTTATGCATAGCCCAGGGTCTAAGCATTGGCAGCTGTCAAGAGGATTTTCCGCTACCTTAGTGGCACTTTACATCTTGGCTTGTTTTATCCCAAGGAGGGATCATTGCCGCCAGACTTACATGCTTTTTCGGACTCAGATTGGGCTGGTTGTTTTGACACGCGAGTGTCCACAAGTGGTTTTTGTTTCATGCTTGGCAGTTCATGTATATCATGGTTGAGCAAGAAGCAACCTACTGTGGCCACTTCGAGTGGTGAGTCTGAGTACAGGGCAGTCTTCACAGCTACGGTTGAGTGTGTATGGCTCAGACGCCTTATGGCTGACTTGGGTGTTGGACAGGACTCTGCCAACACTATCTACACTGACAGTCAGAGTGCATTGGCAGTTGAGAGGAACCCAGTTTTTCATGCTCGCACAAAGCACATTGAGGTGCATTACCACTATGTCAGGGAGAGGCTCTCAGCAGGAGAGATCAGCTTGGCTTATGTGCCAACACAGGACAACCTTGCAGATCTTTTCACAAAGGCATTGTCTCGTGAGAAGCTTGAAGCTTTCCGTAAAGCTTTGGGCTTACTCCCCTTTGTGGACTGATCCTGTCCTCAGGGCATGGCACTTCCCTTTACTCATGTGCCAGCTCTCGTTCACCGCATCACTCCAGGGGGGATTTGTTACCATATACATGTGGTAGTGATGTGTGTGAACACACTAGGACCGCCGGGGCATTTTTTCCCTCTTTAGGAGGTTTTTTCCCCCATGCATTGTATATACGCCCATCATTCTAGGGCTATCTATCTTTCCATTGCACACTAAGTAACACACTCTCTATTGTGTGCCTTGAGCTTCCTTCGTCTTCTCCAAGCTGTGTGTGTTTCTCTGCAACCCTAATTCCAACAACACAATGAGGATGTTTTTTTTTTTCATACACTCTCGACACTTATAGCCATGAGCCGTTGTAATTTATTGATTCTCGAAGCAAGTACTTTATTGAAATTGTACTTATGAGTCTATTACAGTGGGGCTATAAGCTTTGCAATTGTAACTCTTGATCCCTCAATTCCTTATTTTTGACCTAAAACCTTCTGGCAAGGTATAAAAGCCAACTTTTGTAAGGGTTTTTCAAGTTCACTTTGGATAATGAAGCAAAAATAAAGAACATTACGTACTCTCCTCTTCTCTTCTCAAGATCATAACTCCCTCGTGAAGTGTCTGTTTGAAGTGTTGTCTGCTTCATCATGTTCACAGGTGAAAGGTCTTCGTAACATTGTGTTAGGAAATAAGACGTAGCTAAATAGATAATTGAGTAGATTACTTAATGGAGAGAGACAGATTTATATACACGAGATTATAGAGTAGAGAGAGAGAGAGAGAGAGAGAGAGAGAGAGAGAGAGAGAGAGAGAGTACACACGATATACGTGGTTCACCCAATGTGGGCTACGTCCACGAGAAAGCAGCCACTCAATGGCTTTAGTACTTCAAAACAAGAAGTAGTTTACAAAGGGATTATACCCTTAATGGAGCTCCCGCCTTGCTTCACTCTCACCACCTCACACTCACCTTGTTGCATCAACTTCACACTATGAAATGTGTGTAGAAATGGCCTCCTGTTATAGGCCAAAAGGGCTACCCTCTCTTATGAGAGACAGCCATGTGTAGCCGCCCTTGTGCGAATAAGTCCAAATCGGACCCTCCAATCCGCCCATGTGTGGCCGCCCTTGAGAAGACAAGTCCGCTTTTGAATTCGGCCACCGGCCATTGACTTCCGACCACCGGCCAACCGACCGGTTGTTTTCCGACCACTTTCCGGCCGTCGCCCGGCCATAATATTCCGGCGAAAAAAAAGTCTCGGGGGCCTCCGCCCCCGAGGCCTTTAAAGTTGCCCCTGATTCTTGCCGTGAAAATTTTGGTTTCCGGTGAGTGATTTTCCTTCACGCACGATGGCTTCTCCTCATAATGGGGGCCTTACAAATGTGCGCTTTTACCACAGAAAATTACAAGGGTAAATCAGGCTCCATACTTAACAATCTCCCACTTGGAGACTGATCTCCAAACCAAACCTGTGACTGCTTTCCATTCTGGCTTCTTATCCTTGAATGCCGATTGAAGATGAGCAAAAGCTCAACTTCTCCTTGTTGACCACCTTTGTAAACATGTATGTAGGATTTTCACTTGTATGCACCTTTCCTAGCTTTAGTTGTCCCTCTTCCAAAAGAGTGCGTATGAAGTGATATCTCACCTCAATGTGCTTTGTCCTTGAATGAAAGGCTGAGTTCTTCGCAAGATGGATAGCGCTTTGGCTATCACTGTACAAGACACAATTGTCTTGTTTGAATCCAAGCTCTTCTAAGAATCTGTGAAGCCACAGAATTTCTTTGCTTGCCTCCGTCATTGCTACATACTCTGCTTCCGTGGTAGAAAGTGAAACCACTTTCTGCAGCTTTGAAGCCCAGCTTACTGCTGTGCCTCCAACCGTGAACACATAGCCAGTAGTGCTCCTTCGAGTATCTTTGTCACCTGCCATATCTGCATCAGCATACCCTTCTAGAAAAATATCAGTTCCTCCAAAATACAAAGCATTTGTTGTTGTCCCTTTTAGATACCTAAGTATCCACTTCACAGCTTGCCAATGCTCTTTACCTGGGTTGTCCATGAACCTACTCACAACTCCCGCTGCATGTGCAATGTCTGGCCTTGTCTAGACCATAGCATACATTAGAGAACCTACCGCTGCAGCATATGGAACTTTAGACATATAGGCTATCTCCTCTTGTGTCTTTGGACACATATCCTTCGTTAGTTTAAAATGACCAGCCAAAGGTGTAGAAACTGGTTTTGCATTTTGCATTGCAAACCTTTCTAGTACCTCCTTGATGTAATCTTCTTGAGATAGCTTTATTGTCTTCTTCGTCCTGTCCCTTGATATTTTCATACCAAGTATCCTCTTTGCAGCACCTAAATCTTTCATTGAAAAAGATTTGGACAGCTCCTCTTTTAGGTCTTTGATGTCCTGCATGTTAGCACTTGCAATCAACATGTCATCAACATACAACATTAGGATGATGAATTTCCCATCTCCCAAATTCTCCGTGTAGACGCAGTGATCCGAGTTGCATCTTGTGAATCCATGATCCAACATCCATCGATCAAACTTCAAGTACCATTGTCTTGATGCTTGCTTTAAACCATACAAGCTCTTCTTTAATCTACAAACCATTTTCTCCTTACCTTTTACTTCATACCCCTTTGGTTGAAGCATGTAGATTTCCTCCTCTAAGTCACCGTGAGGGAATGCCGTATTTACATCCATTTGCTCGAGATTTAGATCATGAGCAGCCACAAGGCTTAAGACAAGCTTAATTGAGTTCATTTTTACAACAGGAGAAAATATTTCATTGAAGTCAATACCTTTCTCTTGAGAAAAACCTTTTACCACAAGCCTAGACTTGTACCTTTTCTTCCCACCTTCTTCTTCCTTTAGCTTGTACACCCATTTGTTTTGAAGTGCCCGCTTACCTTTAGGCAACTCAACCAACTCCCATGTTTGGTTGCGATGTAGTGAGTCCATCTCCACTTGCATGCTCTTCGTCCATTCTTCTTTGGATTCATGTTGCATAGCTTCTTCATATGATTCCGACTCTCCAGAATCTGAGCTCAAGAGATGGTTGAAGGAAGGAACAAACCTTTCTGGAGGTCTACTTGCTCTTGTAGATCTTCGGGGAATAGGTTGAGGCTCCTCATTTGGTTGATGTTGTTGCACATTGTCACCGTTTGCAGTCCTTGAGTCTTCACCGTCCTCAAGCTCCATGTACTCATCACCTGTTTCTTTTGTTTGTTTTCTTTCCAAGTAATCTTTGTACATATTTTGTTTGTTAAAATTTACATCCCTACTCCTTAAGATTTTACCATCTTCAGGATTCCATAGGCGATACCCAAAGTCTCCTTCTCCATAGCCAATGAAGAAACACTTTTTGGACTTTGCATCTAACTTTGATCTTAGGCTTCTATCTATGTGCATGAAAGCCTCACACCCAAACACTTTGAGAAATGCATAATTCATCGGTTTACCTGTCCATGCCTCTTCTGGAACTCCCCCATCCAATGCCGTTGAGGGTGACCGATTGATTAAGTACACAGACGTACTTACAGCTTCCGCCCAAAGCTCAAGCGGTAGGCCTGCATGTAGCCGCATGCTTCGTGCTCGTTCCATGATTGTCCTATTCATCCTTTCCGAAATCCCATTTTGTTGAGGTGTCCTTGGGGTTGTCCTTTGCCTCCGAATGCCATTGCTAGCACAAAAGCTTTCAAAAGCTTGGCTGCAATATTCGCCTCCATTGTCGGATCTGAGGCATTTAACCTTGGTACCTGTTTCATTCTCCACAAAGGCTTTCCACCTTTGAAATATGGAAAATACATCGGATTTATTCTTCATGACATAAACCCATGTTTTTCTAGTCGCATCGTCTATGAATGTTACATAGTACAATGAGCCACCAAGTGATGGTGTACTTGCAGGACCCCAAACATCAGAATGAACCAACTCAAGTTTTTTATTTTTTCTTTCATTTCCTGATTTTTGAAACTTTACCCTCTTTTGTTTACCATAAACACAATCTTCACAGAACTCTAAGTCCACTTCTTTCAAACCTGGTAGAAGCTTCTTTGTTTGAAGGATTTGCATTCCTTTGGCACTCATATGCCCATGTCGGTAGTGCCACACCGCACTGTCAACTTCTGTAGTTGCTGCACAAGCTGAAGGTTGCGTGCTAACAGTACACAAGTAAAGTGTACCGACTTTTTCACCCTTGGCAACCACCAAAGATCCCTTTGAGATCTTCCACCGTTTGTTTTCGAATGCAATGTTGTGACCTTCATCGTCCAATTGTCCTGTAGAGATCAAATTTTTGCGAAGAGAAGGAACATGCCTAACATCTTTAAGCTTCCATTCATTTTCGTTAGCAGTTTTGACAGAAACTGTACCTTTGCCGACAATCTCACAAGCTTCATCATCTCCCAAGTATACATACCCAAAATTACCTTTGGTGTAGTCTTGGAAATGTTGCTTGTGTGGTGTCGTATGGAATGAAGCCCCGGAATCTACTATCCAGGAATTAGACACATTGTCTAATGAGAGAATTAGAGCATCTTGCTCTACTTTACCTGCCACATTGGCCTCCGATGTTGGCTTGTTGTCTTGAGACTCTGTCTCCTTCTTCTTCTTGGACCAGCAATCCTTCTTGACGTGGCCCTTCTTGCCGCAGTTCCAACATTCAAGAACTGACTTTGTGCGTGACTTGCTTTGCCTTGAGCGATCACGACCCTTTTGGTTTTTGAACCTCTCCTTAAGCCTTCCTCTTGTTTCCACTGATAGTGCAGCACTTGATGATTCTCCTGTGCTTCTCCTTCGCATTTCCTCGCTTAGGAGAACACCCACAACATCATCAAACTTAAGAGTATTTGTGCCAGAGATAGAATTACTTACACCCATCACAAGGCTGTCCCAACTATCCGGTAGAGATGATAGTATAAGGAGAGCTCGCACTTCGTCATCGAAATTGATTTTCACTGATCGAAGTTGACTTATGTTTGTGTTAAAGTCATTTAGGTGTTCTGCAACTGAACCATTCTTTGCCATCTTTAGATTGAACAAGCGCTTCATAAGAAATACCTTATTGGATGCCGATGGTTTCTCGTAGAAGTCGTCAAGTGACTTCATTAAGTCCTCCGTGATCTTCATCTCCGAAACATTGAAGGCCACCGTTGACGCCAAGCTTAACCGGATTGTTCCCAGTGCCTTTCGATCAAGGACAATCCATGCTTCATCTGCCATTGTTGCGGGCTTCTTCGCAAGACCGCCTAGTGGCAAATAGAGGTCCTTCTGGTAGAGATAGTTTTCAATCTGCATCTTCCAATGTTGGTAGTTTTTGCCGTTGAACTTCTCAATCTTGAGCTTCCCTTCCTCCGCCATAACTCCCACTCAATTCAAGGAATCCTTTCCTTGGGATAATTTAGCTACGAGCAAACCTTGCTCTGATACCAGTTGTTAGGAAATAAGACGTAGCTAAATAGATAATTGAGTAGATTACTTAATGGAGAGAGACAGATTTATATACATGAGATTATAGAGTAGAGAGAGAGAGAGAGAGAGAGAGAGAGAGAGAGAGAGAGAGAGAGAGAGAGAGAGAGAGAGAGAGAGAGTACACACGATATACGTGGTTCACCCAATGTGGGCTACGTCCACGGGAAAGCAGCCACTCAATGGCTTTAGTACTTCAAAACAAGAAGTAGTTTACAAAGGGATTATACCCTTAATGGAGCTCCCGCCTTGCTTCACTCTCACCACCTCACACTCACCTTGTTGCATCAACTTCACACTATGAAATGTGTGTAGAAATGGCCTGCTTTTATAGGCCAAAAGGGCTGCCCTCTCTTATGAGAGATAGCCATGTGTAGCCGCCCTTGTGCGAATAAGTCCAAATCGGACCCTCCAATCCGCCCATGTGTGGCCGCCCTTGAGAAGACAAGTCCGCTTTTGAATTCGGCCACCGGCCATCGGCCATTGACTTCCGACCACCGGCCAACTGACCGGTTGTTTTCCGACCACTTTCCGGTCGCCGTCCGGCCATAATATTCCGGCGAAAAAAAAGTCTCGGGGGCCTCTGCCCCGAGGCCTTTAAAGTTGCGCCTGATTCTTGTCCGTGAAAATTTTGGTTTCCAGTGAGTGATTTTCCTTCACGCACGATGGCTTCTCCTCATAATGGGGGCCTTACAAATGTGCGCTTTTACCACAGAAAATTACAAGGGTAAATCAGGCTCCATACTTAACACATTGTGCTTCTCTTGCGGTAAAACTGTGTTTTTTTTGCAACTCACCTCCTTCTAAAACTGTTCATGACTCCAAATTTACGTAAGAAAACTGTATTTTATGCATAGGAGGGGTATTGGGGCATCATTGCTAAGCTCTGGGATGCATTATGGGATGAAAACGGTTAGGTCAAATCTACCCTACTGCTATTAGTAGCGATTGTGCTGTTTGACATGCAGTTGAGTGTGGTTTTGAGTTAGATAGGGATTGAGTGTGCTTTTCGAGAGATTGAAAACCTCTCATAGCCTCCATGTACTAGTTGGGTTGACTCCATCCCATGGTATGACATTTATGTATGTGGTTCTCACTATCTCTACAATAAGATAGTTTGCTTAGCAAGTAGAGGGTCCAACAATACATTGTCTACAAACCTCCTCTAGGTTTTTCTAGAGTTAAAATTCATCATTTAGAAACCACATGGTTGAGGTATACCATCTTCAACTGTGTAGAGGTGTCTTGGGAGTAGTCGTACTCTACAAGAACCTTTAGGCTTGAATTACAGTGGTTGATATCTTAGATTATGTGATTAGAAGTAGGGTAAGTAGGAATCGAGGGAGGTTTTCAACCTTTCTCAGTCTCTGATTCAACATCATTGAAGTTGCTTTCGGGAAAGTTTAGAGACTTCAAGAGTGAACCTTTACATATAAGCTAGTAAAACCAAAGAGATCAGCATTTCAGACCATAACTAATCTTGAAAAAGCACGAGAAAGCTTGGCAAATAAAAAAACCAACTCTAGGAGAAGATTTAAAAGATTGACCAAAACTCAGATTAATAGCTCTTGGATGGTTTATGCTTGCAAATTTGAGTTTGATTAACCAAAAGCTTTTGAAATGCTATACTTGCAACCTGAGTGGTGATAAAAGTTCAGAAAAGTACATATACAAGCCCAAAGCTATTAATCGCAATTGATAGCTAGGACCTCATAAATTGACTTTAGTTTCACAAAACCCTACCAGGTAATGAGCAAACCTTTCTTGCAAGGAATATCAACAAGTGGAATTCAATTGTGCGTGAAATTCCATACTGACAGGAGTTTTGCTTCTTCAACAGAAATTAATAGTTAGAGTTTCAATTTGAATCCAAATTTGGAAAAACCTTGGGACAAGCTTTATAATACTGTTTTTTTGAATTCTGTGTCACAAAAAGTTGAAAAAAGTGTGAATTTGATCAAAAAGCTATTAATCGTGATTAATAGTTAACACTAGGTTGGTAACCTAACAGGACATAAAAGTGTCCTTTCAGGGTTTTGAAAAAAACCTCCAAAACCATAGTAGATCCACTCATTTTGTAAAATCCTTTCATGAGGTTATAGTTCAAGGCCTACTACACATGGAAAAAATAAGAAACTTGTAAAATTTCTCATCTTTTGGTCACACCAAGCCTCCAAAGTTGATGGACTAGTACATTTCCATCAAAACAGTCATTTCTTATGTTTTGTTGCATAACAATAAGATTAGGGATTTTTGTAGGACTTGAGGTAAATTCCCTAGTTAACTTCAATGGGTTGGTGATCAGAACATATGAGTGCTTCTCACTCACTATTTTTTGTTTTGCCAAAAGAAATAGGTGCAAAAAAGTTGAATTTTTACCAATCTGCAAACCTATCATCAAAGTTTCTATAGCCATGCTCAATACAAATAATATATGCATGTTTTCTTAGTTCCCTGTTGTCCTTTAGGTTCATAAGAATCCATGGAGCATGTCAAAAGAATAGTACATCTCTTACCAAGGGGAATCTTGGGGACAAAGATGAAGTGCTAAATACAGCAAACATGAAAAAACTGGGTTCAACATTATGAGTTGTAGAATCCCATATAAACTATTCAATATCTAGCCAAATTTGATCCTTATGACTAGATATGGTTACTACCTACAAAATGCATATAGTTGTCACAAGAAACTAGAAATATTGAAAAAACTATACTTGATATACTAGAATGTTTCGTTTTCTTCTATAATTGAAGAAATCAACCATCGTTGTGTACTATGAAAAATAGGGTATTAGGTGCCCCAAAACTCAGGGAATATTAGCTTTATGTTACAATATGCGACATAGAAAATCAAAACTGCATTTGGATATCATGAAAGACATCAAAAAAATCATAGAAGAGCTAAAATTGGCTAAAAAACGGGATTTGACAATTTTTGTAATTTGGTCATAACTTACAACTTTAACATTTATTTATCCCTAGAAGCATCAAGACATGTTGAAGACTACTAAAGATAGTTCTCTAGCATTATAGACCTCACAAACATGAATTCTAGAGTGGTATAGTTGCAAAAAGTTGAAAAAAGCCAAAAACAGGACCCGTTTTTTCACACAGTTCAGGTTGTGAAATGTTGTGCAAGGACAAGGTTAAAGATGGAATGGATATTCCAAAAAAATTTCAAGTTTTTTTCAGCTCATGAGATCACAACTTTCTAGATAGATAGAACCTCAAAATCCATTTTGAAACTCTTGATATAATTCAAGGAAAATGGTCACTTAACAGGACATAAAAGTGTCCCATTACCAACCTAGTGTTAATGACATGGGAATGAAAAATTTTCACATTGTGACGATACCACAGGCTAGAACTTAGGTAAAGGAACTCTGATTCAAGTTTGAGACCATTTGGACCTATAAGTTGTCATTTGGGGCAAAATTTCATTGAAGCCTAGAAACAGATGCAAAATTTACCCTAAGAATTTGGAAACTGAACCAAACTCCATGAAACTTGACAATTGACTTGGTTAAGGAGTGAACATATAGGACAAGTCCAAAGAATGGGACAAAGTCATGATTCTGACCTAAGAGCTATTAATCGCGAGATTAATAGCTTCCACTCTTAAAAGTCCACTTTTGGGAATCTTTTCAATAGAACTTGGTTCAATGGTAGTAATCGAGTGCCTATGCCAAATTTCAAATGATTTGGATTGCTATTGCTTAAGATTTACCGCTAAATGGGATTTGATTTTGGAAATCACCCAAACCAAGGGAAAATTGTGCAAAACTTATCCAAAATTGTTGAAAATAGACACAGAGCTTGTTGGACATACACTTAACCTTGGGAACCCCGAGGAACCAACAAAAATAGAAAAAAATGATTTTTTGACCAAAGAGTTGTTAATCACGATTCATACCTCCTACTAGCTGGAGACAATGTTTTTCACATTTTTGGTCACCAATGTTAGTAGATTCACCATATAGGTAGCCTAAGAAAACTGGACTGAATTGGACATTATTTGTTTCTTAAAGTTGAGTATTCTAGAGTTGAAGTTTGCAGATTGATAAGATTGATTGTTTTGATAAGACCAAGCAAGAATTTGTATTAGAAGTTCTTATATGTCTATGCGACCCTCTAACTAAATTATACACTTTTGATCAAACAAAAAATGGGAAGGGAACTTTGCAAATTTTTAGAATGAGAGGATTGCATTTGAAAAGGGTTACTTGTGGTACAGGAAGCCAGGTATTCCTTTGCATTGAGAGTTCAAGTCTTTATGTACTTAAGGCTAGGTTGTTTTGTTGCAAATCAAGGCTATAACTACAAAGCTGAGAGCAGAGTGTCCATAGAAGAAAGTGTAAACCAAGGGAGACCTTTAGAGACCATAGCAAAAGAAGTACCAGAAACTTACTCTGACTCAAGCTTTGAGATGTCTTCTTTTTCGACTCAATCAGGAACTTGGACCTCACTCAAGTTCAAGCATATTCTGACCTTCTTTAAGACTAACCAATATGAATCCCATATTTATTTGGATCCTAACGAGGAGTTTGTCGTAAGTGTAGACGACCATACGTCGAGTTTGAAGAGGAGGTTAGGGCGAACAAACAAGACACCTTCTATATGGACCGAAATGGGTGCAATACCTCAAGATACAAGATCCTGATTCGGTAGACAAATGGGGATTTGAAGTTGACACTCTAATTCAGGAAGGACCGCAGGTGCCATAGTTAGAAGTATATGATTTGATGGATAGTAAACATCTAAAGCGCATACCCATTGACAATCCGAGGCTTGGAGTCTATTGTTGGGAAGCCAAAAATGTCATGGACTTGATCTGCGCTACTCATGCCAGACCAGGGCAGTTGACACCATTGAAAATCGTGTATATTTTCAAGATCAAGGAGAAGGATTTAACGAAACTTCCTGTCCACCTCTTTAGGGATTGTTTGACAGATGTTTGGAGTTGGAAATTCCAGCCGGGGAGCGACTTGTGTCACTGTTTTTAGAGGGATTATTAAACAAGGATTTGCATGCTATTTTGTATAGCAAGAAACACACGACTTGGGAAGCATGCCACTTGGACGCTATTGACTTAGGAGATAATTGTGAGATTTTTAACAAAAAAATCAGTATTAAGGATGCACAAAGTGAGCGAACCACATCTACTGTGCCAACACAAGTAGGACCAGCTGTGGCAGCTCCCGCCAATGTTATAGATGACATGCGTAAACGCATGAACGACATGATGACCAACATGTAAAGGATGCTTGTGAGAGGGCCGGAGCAGGGCTCCCCTTAGGGACAACCTATCGGACAATACAAACCATTCAAATGGTGTGCCATTGAAAGAAAATGGACAAACTATGAGACAAACGAGTGCTAATATAAGCCCAAATATGATGGAAATGTCCAATATGTTCCAATGAGGCCACAAGGACAACCTATGTATCAATATCTGCCAAACGTGACATTAATGCAGAGACAGACCATGAATATGGAGAGACCACAACCTATATTAGGCCAACAACCACCACTACCAAGGATAGTACCATACCATTCAAGTACATGTTTCCTGGCGGAAGGTGGATGAACAAGCTCTAGTACCCATTTGAAAGGGCGGTGGTAATGCGTGTGCTAGTTTCCACCTAACCGTGCTATCTTATAGCCTCTCCCTAGCGTACACACTCTCCGACCATGCCGGTGGCCTTGCCCATAGGACCCATGTCCTTACATTACCCCCCCCTTGGAGAATCGTTTTCATCCTCGAAAACGAACGTAGTGATAGCCGTTTTTCGGCTCTTTGTAATTGCCACAGTGAGTTACCTCACCCTACCAAAATCACCCAAACACTGTGGCTATCCCTACCATTTCATTGTACATAGGCGTGCGTGAGTCACGGGACTTTTCCCATATCTTCTTAAAAAACCCTCAATTAGCTAGTCATTGGGCTAGTTGAGCCAAAAAAAATAAAAAAAAATAAAAAATAATAAAAAATAAGTATATTATGGCCCATGCGTATGTAAATATTTCTTTGTATATAGGGCCTAAATAAAAGATTTTTTCATAATTATTTTGGTATTTATTTAAATATTTCTACCTAGGTGTGTGTTATTTATGCTCTGTACATTGCCTCACCATTACCACAATTTTTCCTTACCATTTTTCATACTCTTTATTCCATATAGAAATATTTTCATGTAAGCTTCTCTTATATTTGGTGTAACTCCACCCCAACAAAAATCCAAAAAAACTAGTTTTATTTATGTGTATATTTTTTCACTATTGTGATTTTTCCCTTCCTACATCTATTTTGTTTTTTTTTCTAAAAAATTAGAACACCAAAAATATTTATCTTTTTATGGTAGCCTCATAATGAGAGAGATTGTTTTTGACCCCTTTATATTTTTTTCCACTTATATTATTTATATTTGACATGTACATATTTTTTAGACCCCTCAATATTTGATTTTCTTAGTTGTACTATTCACTTATATCATAATCTCAACAATATCTTCAATTATAGACCTACCAAATAAGCTCAAGGGTAGGTGGCATGCATACATGCACTATGGAGGGCTCACTCTTGGAGGTATTCAAAAGAATCATCCAAAGAAGGATCCCACAAGGACCTTGTGCAGTGGAAAAAAACGGTCGGTTTTGCTAAATTTTTAAAGTTCACTTGCTCTCCGAATTTGAAAAGGTGATACAAACAAAAGTTGTAGCTCGTGGGCTGAACTTTTGCCTCAAATTGTTTCATATTTTTTTGAGCTACGAGCTGTGAGCTATGATTTTATTAGTGGACCCCAGTTTTCCCATGCTATGCAGCCACACTCTCTCTTCCACTTTATCATTTTCCTCTTTCACACACACTTCTCCACTCATCATCCCCACCTCTCTCACCACTCCTCTCTGCACCCTACTCACCTTCTCCTCAACCTTGAAGAATAAGAGAAACCATGGTGAACTCATACCTCCCACACACAATTCCATTCCAAAATTGACCACCTAGTCTCATTTTTCCTCCTCCAAATTACCCATATCTATCAAAAAAACCACAAAATTCAGCCTCTTCTCTTAAAAGACAGCATCATGGCGGTTGATTACTCAGCTTCAATTACCTTGTCTCTCAAGGAAGGTCAAGAGTGGAGAAAAAATGTACCGTCAAAGCTAGTGGACCGTCAACAAGCGTCAAAATTGGCCCTACTCAAGACACTTGGAGCATCAACCTTGTAAGAAATCCACCTTTTCTTAGCTCTTAAGAGTTTTTCTTCCTTATTTGTATCCTACATGGATACTCCCATTGCAAATATCCAATTCCATTTGTAAATTAATACTAACTCTACTAACACTAACCCACTATGAAAAGTCCTATCACCTCCATTTCTCTCCTCTCTCTTTCCCCACCAACTTCTTGATAATTCCAAGCAAAAGAAATTAGATAAATGGCTGAAAATCTAACCCAACCATGGTTAGAGGAGTAACCCTAGCCTTCAAAATTGCTATAAAAGGAGGGTGTAGCTAGCACAAAAGGGGAGCCATAAGCAAGAGCACTATGCTATAGTTTGAGAAGCCAAGCTCAACCTCTCTAGAAGGAGCTCTTGAGTGGAAGCTCATTGTCTTATGCATGTGCATGTGTTGTAATAGGGGATTAGCAAGGGAACTCTATGCCATTGTAAGAGAGAGAGTGATCATTCAATTGAGAGTAGGAAATCTATCATTTCTCCTACTAGTGTAAGCCCAACATTTGCTGAATCAAGGAGGGTGGATTTGGACTAAGCTTGGATACTTTGTCTCCCTTCCAACGTGAAGAAATGGACAACAATGATGCATAAGTGTCTTGGTGTTTTTTGTTAAGTTCTTGATAGCTTGTCTCTGGTGTTGTCATCAATCTAGCCAATAAATCCCACATACTGTAAGAGGGCGACAGGGTGGAGAGGACTCCCCTGGCCTTAAGACAGTGATTGGGGTGGCTTTTCTTGATGTGTTGTGGTGAAATTTACGCAAGCTATGTTGAACGAATACTAATCTCACTTTGATTTGTCATGACAGATTTGTAAGAAGGTATTAATGCAACAAGCACCCCCTCCCCCTTTCTCTCTTTTTCTTAAATATATATTTATGTTTGCTTAATCATTAACGATACACTTCAAAGCAGCCCGAGCACCATCTCTCTCTCTCTCTCTCTCGTGTTTTAGTGTGTGAGAGTGTTCCATTGGTGTTAGGGTTAGTGTAAATTCCTTGCTTGTTTGTGGGTTGCTCTAACGATTCTCCTCTTTTGCGTCCTAGTTCTCTCTTAAACTAGGTGGTGCCCCTTGTGTAGTTGGGATTTGGCTGGGGGTTTGTTGTTTTGGTTTGAGTTGTGTTGTGCCCCAGCCCCATTAAGCAGCACGGGAGCCTTGAAGGGTGTCTAGAGGTTGCTCTTCTTGTTGCCCGCCCCGGACCGCCTCAAATTGGTGCCCCCACGGAGGACGGCTTGTGTATTTTTGTGTAGAATCAACCTTTAGCATAGTCAAGTAGTTTGCATGAATCACAAAAATTTGTATGATCCCTTCATTCCCATTGCAAGGGAAAAGGTACACATAATTGTTAGTACTAAGTTGCAATTTTAACGTGTCATTCGTAGAATTTTAGGTCCTCTTAGGTTGGCCGAGATAAACGTTTCAGTAAATCCTTTTATTTTGCCTCTCATTAGGTACGACCTTAGTTTAGACGTCTATATTTTTGTTTTGTTTTAAGCATTAGGTCATGCATAGACCATGGATAATGGCCCAGGAATAGAGGTTTTCCCCTTCCATTTCACTCCACACATTAAAATAAACATTGCAATTAGTAGGAAAATCCATTTTCAACAACGTATGGTGTTCATGTTTGGTGCCCAAAGAGTAGGAGAAATTCTCGCATCACCAAACCCTGTCATCGTACCTCTTATTGATTATCATAGGTCGTTTGATGTGAATATCTTTATTTTGTTGTAGAATAGATTGCAAGCTAGAAAACATAAATCTTTTTAAGAAAGAAAAACAAAAACGGGTGTCACTTTGAAATCAATTCAATGGAAAGCCAACGCCAAATGTCTAGGTATCCTCTTTTCTTTGGAGAGCCTGGAGAGGATGCAGAATTATTTTTAGCAAATTTCAAGATGTCTTGCCGTATCAAGAGGATAATAACTGATCAAGAACGTGTAGAAATGTTTGAGGTGGTCCTTAGGAAAGATGCTAGTACTTGGTTTGACTCTTTGCCTGAGGAAGTTAAGGGGAATTACACAGAAGTTTTGAATCGTTTCAAGAAATACTTCTTTGATCCCCAAAACACTCAAAAATTATGGCAAGACATTGTTTCTCATAAGCAAAAATACTTAGATGACTACTACTTGTACAAGCAAGAGTTTCTACGTCTTTGGGCTCTATGGATACGAAATGTTGCTAACCCTGGTGATGGTGCAGAATTTCTAAAGAAGGAGAGGTTCATAGCCGGACTCTTTCCTGACCTTAAGGTAAAAGTTGAGGCGGGTGCACCTGCTACCTTTGATGCAACTGAAACTAGGACTGCTAAGAAATATAGGAAACTCAAGTGCTTAAGGGGAGAGGTTCCAATAGAAGGTCTTAGACCCAAAGGTAAGTCACAAGCATCAACATCGAGGGAGATTCTTGAGGTAACGGCGGAAGTAATTGAGAAGTTAAACGAATCTTTAAGCAGCCTGTCAATTCACCTTGCACAAGCTGCAGGTCCAAAGGGACAAGCAAAGAAGTCTGAAGAGCGAGATCCACGACCTAGGAGAGTCTTGCAATGTTGGAATTGTGGAGAGTCTGGACATGGGATGTATAATTGTCCTTGGCCCCGTGGGGAGCCAGGGAGACCTAACTTGAATTACCCAGTGATGAATGCAGGTGAAGGAACTGGTCAACAACCAAGGCTTCTACAAAGACCAAATGGACCAAGACCACCTCCACAAGGGGTAGAAGGAGTTCCACCTTTGCCAGATTCAAATGTGCATGTGGTAGAGGTGACAAACTCAAATGAGGTTGACATGGAAGCAAATGGCATTAAGCGTGGCCGAGGAAAAGATAAAGAGAAAGAGGGTGTCCCATCACAGAGTGACCATGGACAAGGCAAGAAGGCAAAGGAGACCAAGGAAGCTAAGAGGACTCGACGTTGTATCAATCTCCAAGACTTCCCTCTTGGACATGGTATGGCTCCATACAACCTGTTGGAAACCCCAATACCTAATCGCCCTGTAAACATCATAAGGCCAGAAGAGAAAGGAAAAGTCGTAGTAGTGGATCCACCTAGAGCAAAGGAGAGGGACAAGGGTAAGGAGAAGGTAACCTTTTTAGAACCACTTGAAGCCAGGATTGTGAAAAGAGCTAGGAGGGAGAAAGCTACACAATCAGATGATGAGAGAATCATGAGAGGAGAAACTAGCAAGAGGCCATCCAGGCCAAGACGGAAATTGGGCATCACCGACTTCCAGCTAGGGGAAAGTTCTAAGTCCTATGATCTAACATTGGATGTGGTAGAGCAAGGACCGAAGATTACATGGCCACAACTGCTACATCTTGTACCTAAAGTAAGGCGACAATGGTCCAAAATGGTAAGTACAAGACGCTCCAAAACAAAGGTAGCCGGAGCAATTTCGGGTTGCAACATGGATGACATCCTTCCAATTGTCGATGTAAACATAAAAGGAAAGAGGGTTGGAAACACCTACATTGATGGAGGTGCACAAATCTGTGTAATGAGCGAAGCTATGATGCTTCGATTAGGGCTCGAGGTTGACAGGCCTTCTCCATGCAAGGCAAAGATGGCAAACAATGCAAAAGTAAAGTGTGTGGGTGTGGTAAGTGCCGTGAAAATAAAAGCTTTCAACACTGAGGTAGAGGTAGATGTTTTTGTAATGCCTACTAAGGGGGAGGGCTATCCACTAATCTTGGGAAGGCCATGGTTGATGGCCAGGAAGGCAAAACAGGACTGGGGTACAGGCCTTCTACGCATGACCGGTAAGAAAGGGGAGACAATCTACTACGACATGAGGATTGGCAAGCAGAAGCAAATGAATCTGGAAACATCGGCAGATGAAACCACTAGCGAATCTTCCAGTTCTGAGGAGGAGACCACATCCGCCGACGAAAGTGACAGTTCCATTGATGTGATGGGTATCATTATGAAGGATCCACAAAGGGTAAGCACAACTGGTGATCCATCACCAAAAGGGCAACCCAATGAAGAGGAGAGCAAATCA
Organism: Adiantum capillus-veneris; assembly: GCF_014529385.1. Lineage (NCBI taxonomy): Eukaryota > Viridiplantae > Streptophyta > Polypodiopsida > Polypodiales > Pteridaceae > Adiantum > Adiantum capillus-veneris. The sequence goes on along the minus strand of NC_140934.1, from coordinate 134,342,375 downwards.
CCTGGCCTAGGAGGAAGTAGGTTGAAGGGTATGTTGTCTACGGAATTAACACTTGAGGAGAAAGATAGTTTTTTGCAAATGTTGATGGGATTTCCTAACCTGTTTATTGACAACTATGAAAGAATCAGATGCATTACAGTGGTGGAACATCATATTAAGCTGAAGGAAGGGGTAAAACCAGTTGTGCAAAAGCTACGAGGACTGGGGGTCATACAAGAAAAGGCACTCTTGGCCGAGGTAAGGAAACTGCTGGAGGCGGGATTCATCTATCCTGTAGAAAACTCAGAATGGGTGTCACCCATAGTGGTGACGCCTAAAAAGAATGGTAAGTGAAGGGTCTGTGTTGACTACAAACCACTAAATGCAGCTACAAAGAGAGATCACTTTCCTCTCCCTTTCTTGGATGAAATTCTGAATAAAGTAGCGGGTTTTGAATGCTATACCGTCTGTGATGATTATTCTAGATACTTTCAAATACGCATAGCCTTGGAAGATCAGCTAAAAACCACTTTTATCACGCCATGGGGTTGTTTTGCATACAGGGTTATGCCATTAGGTCTCACAAATGCACCTGCCACATTCCAAAGATATGTCACATATGTTTTTCAACCGTTCTTTGGAACATCCATAAGAGTGTTCATTAATGATTTTTGTATATATAGCTCCCGTATTTCACATTTAGAAAAGGTAACTGAAGGTTTGGCCAGGTTGCAGAGCCTAGGTGGGCAATTAAATGTGGATAAATGCCACATTGGGGAGAGTAAAGTCATTCTACTAGGCCATGAAATTTCAGCAAAAGGTATCAACGCCGACCCAAGTAAGGTGTCCGCACTCATAGCCCTACCTTCACCAACGACCGCACGTCAACTGGTCTCTTTTCTACAAAAGGTGAGGTACTTAAGTAGATTCATACATCTACTATCACAACTTGTTCTACCACTGCAACAACTCACTCAAAGATCAACTTTCACTTGGGACGAGGAAAGCGAACATCACTACAACAAGGTAAATGAGGTCTTAGCCACTCTGCCAACTATCTCACCACCTAAGTGGGATGAAAAATTCTATGTCACCTTAAGTGTTGGTGATGACTCATTGGGGGCTGTGCTACTCCAAAAGGATACGACGACATCTTTCATGAGGCCAATCTACTTCTCTAGTCGAATGATGACAGCAGGAGAGAAAGGTTTCACCCATGTGGAACACTTAGTCCTAGCTCTTAGATTTGCAACTACAAATGGATGTGTCTGCTAGAATTACTAAATGGCTAGTTTGTCTGCAAGAGTTTGACTACACGGTACATGTAGAAAGCACGACAAGGGCAAGTTTGGGGGGACTCATGACCTACCAAGTCTTTGAAGGGAAGGAGAAGCAATCTCAAGAAGGAGAAGTTCGATTATCTCCAGTACCACCGATGGTAGAAGGAGCATACTCTCTCTACTTTGATGGAGCCTACAAGCGAGCGTCCGACAAAGCAGCTGCGGGCATAGTGGTCTTTGATGACAAAGGGACAAGGTATTGATAGCTGTTTTTTGGCTCTCTATAATTGCCATAGTGAGTTATCTCACCCTATCAAATCACTCAAACACTGTGGTTACCCCCACCCTTTCACTGTATATAGGTGCGTGTGAGTTAGGGGACTTTTCCCATATCTCCTTACTGAAATAAAAAACCCTCAATTAGCTAGTCATTGGGCTAGTTGAGCCAAAAAAAATAAAAAATATAAAAAATATAAGTATATTATGACCCATGCGTATGTAAATATTTCTTTGTATATAGGGCCTAAATAAAAGATTTTTTCATAATTATTTTGGTATTTATTTAAATATTTCTACCTAGGTGTGTGTTATTTATGCTCTGTACATTGCCTCACCATTACCACAATTTTTCTTACCATTTTTCATACTCTTTATTCCATATAGAAATATTTTCATGTAAGCTTCTCTTATATTTGGTGTAACTCCACCCCAACAAAAATCCAAAAAAACTAGTTTTATTTATGTGTATATTTTTTCACTATTGTGATTTTTCCCTTCCTACATCTATTTTGTTTTTTTTTTCTAAAAAAATTAGAACACCAAAAATATTTATCTTTTTATTGTAGCCTCATAATGAGAGAGATTTCTTTTGACCCCTTTATATTTTTTCCACTTATATTATTTATATTTGACATGTACATATTTTTTAGACCCCTCAATATTTGATTTTCTTAGTTGTACTATTCACTTATATCATGATCTCAACAATATTTTCAATTATAGACCTACCAAATAAGGTCAAGGGTAGGTGGCATGCATACATGCACTATGGAGGGCTCACTCTTGGAGGTATTCAAAAGAATCATCCAAAGAAGGACCCCAGAAGGACCTTGTGCAGTGGCAAAAAACGGTCGGTTTTGCTGAATTTTTAAAGTTCACTTGCTCTTCGAATTTGAAAAGGTGATACAAACAAAAGTTGTAGCTCGTGGGCTGAACTTTTGCCTCAAATTGTTTCATATTTTTTTGAGCTACGAGCTGTGAGCTATGATTTTATTAGTGGACCCCAGTTTTTCCATGCTATGCAGCCACACTCTCTCTTCCACTTTATCATTTTCCTCTTTCACACACACTTCTCCACTCATCATCCCCACCTCTCTCACCACTCCTCTCTGCACCCTACTCACCTTCTCCTCAACCTTGAAGAATAAAAGAAACCATGGTGAACTCATACCTCCCACACACAATTCCATTCCAAAATTGACCACCTAGTCTCATTTTTCCTCCTCCAAATTACCCATATCTATCAAAAAAACCACAAAATTCAGCCTCTTCTCTTAAAAGACAGCATCATGGTGGTTGATTACTCAACTGCAATTACCTTGTCTCTCAAGGAAGGTCAAGAGTGGAGAAAAAATGTACCGTCAAAGCTAGTGGACCGTCAACAAGCGTCAAAATTGGCCCTACTCAAGACACTTGGAGCATCAACCTTGTAAGAAATCCACCTTTTCTTACCTCTTAAGAGTTTTTCTTCCTTATTTGTATCCTACATGGATACTCCCATTGTAAATATCCAATTCCATTTGTAAATTAATACTAACTCTACTAACACTAACCCACTATGAAAAGTCCTATCACCTCCATTTCTCTCCTCTCTTTTTCCCCACCAACTTCTTGATAATTTCAAGCAAAAGAAATTAGATAAATTGCTGAAAATCTAACCCAACCATGGTTAGAGGAGTAACCCTAGCCTTCAAAATTGCTATAAAAGCAGGGTGTAGCTAGCACAAAAAGGGGGGAGCCATAAGCAAGAGCACTATGCTATAGCTTGAGAAGCCAAGCTCAACCTCTCTAGAAGGAGCTCTTGAGTGGAAGCTCATTGTCTTATGCATGTGCATGTGTTGTAATAGGGGATTAGCAAGGGAACTCTATGCCATTGTAAGAGAGAGAGTGATCACTCAATTGAGAGTAGGAAATCTATCATTTCTCCTACTAGTGTAAGCCCAACATTTGCTGAATCAAGGAGGGTGGATTTGGACTAAGCTTGGATACTTTGTCTCTCTTCCCACGTGAAGTAATGGACAACAATGATGTGTAAGTGTCTTGGTGTTTTTTTTTTTTGTTAAGTTCTTGATGGCTTGTCTCTAGTGTTGTCATCAATTTAGCTATAAATCCCACATACTGTAAGAGGGCGACAGGGTGGAGAGGACTCCCCTGGCCTTAAGACAGTGAGTGGGGTGGCTTTTCTTGTGATGTGTTGTGGTGCAATTTACTCAAGCTATGTTGAACAAATACTAATATCACTTTGATTGGTCATGACAGATTTGTAAGAAGGTATTAGTGCAACAAACACCCCCTCCCCCTTCTCTCTCTTTCTTACATATATAATTGTGTGCTTGATCATTGCCGATACGTTTCAAAGGAGCCCGAGCACTATCTCTCTCTCTCTCTCTCTCTCTCTCTCTCTCTCTCTCTCTCTCTCTCTTTATGCGTCCTAGTTCGCATCCAAAACTAGGTGGTGCCCCAAATTTGTGTAGGGTCAGGTTGCGGGTTTGTGTGTGTGTTTGTTGTTTTTTCCAACCCCAACCCAATTGAGCAGCACGGGAGCCTTGAAGGGTGTCTAGAGGTTGATCTTCTTGTTGCCCGCCCCGGACCGCCTCAGTATTTTCGTTGGGCAAATTGTTAGATTCACATTCTAACAATGAAGCTGAGTATGTAGCACTAACCAAGGGTCTACAATGGTGCGTCTCGCAAGGTGTACAATGCCTTAATGTATTTGGGGATGCTCTACTTTTGGTAAGGCAAGTAAATGGAGCATGGACATGCAAGAATCCTAGTTTAAGGACTCACTTAAGTGGTGTAAAAACCTTGTTGGGTAAGTTTGAAGAAGTTCAAATACACCATATCCCAAGGGCTCAAAACCAAGAAGCAGATGCCCTAGCAAGTGAAAGACTACAGGAAGTGGTGGTTGGAGCAATAAAACTAAAGCTCCCTCTATTTCAAGGCAGTGACGCCTTGCTTGACATCATGCATTTTTTGGAAACAGGGGAATGTCCATCAGATTTAACAAAGGGACAGAAGCAATGGCTGACGCGGAAGGCCACAAGGTATCGACTCATCAATGACGATTTGTATGTTAGGATAATGACCAAATACTCAGGAAGGTCCCTCTCTCTCACGAAATCACGGGAGTAATTGCTAGCTTTCACGACGGGGTTTGTGGTGGTCACTTTGCCCTATACATAACAAGTAGGAAAATCTTACAGGCAGGCTTCATATGGCCTAGCCTCAACCGTGGTGTACACCACTGGTGCAAAACGTGTAAGTTGTGTCAAAAGGCCGGCACTAGGTCACTTATGCCTGAACCGCAGACACCTATTCTCTCATATGGCCCATTTGAAAAATGGGGTATCGATGCCATTGGGCCATTACCTAGGGCCAACTCAGGAAAATTCTACATTATCATGGCGGTCGACTACATGACTAGATGGGCAGAGGCTACAGCCACCACTAGAATCATAGCGGTAGAGGTAGTTAAATTTATCTACGAGCACATATGCTGTAGGTTTGGCACACCTTTAGAGATCATCTCTTATAGAGGGCCAGGTTTTAGAGCAGACTTGGTAGGAGAATTAATGCAGAAACTGGGCATTACAAGGAGGCACTCTTCACCATATTACCCTCAATGTAATGGCCTAGTTGAAAAGGTAAATGGAATGGTTTCTAAAATTATTACCAAGTAGGTAAATAATCATCTTGGAGACTGGGATAAAGTATCTACTACCAGCTTTATGGGCCTACAGAACTTCATTTTGTACATCCTTGGGATTCACATCGTATCATCTAGTATTTGGTAAGGAAGCAATCTTGCCCATTGAAGTGCAACTACAAAGTCTCAGAGTAATGGCAAGCCAACTTCAAAAACCCAACATGCATTTGAGAGATCACATCATCAACTTGGAAAGACCGCAGCTGGACAGAGAAGAAGCAATAAATTATTATGCAGCACAAGCAGATCATAGACGGCTTAGCTTTAACGAGCATCTCCGGAAAAAAGAATTGAAGAAAGGAATGTTGGTGCTCCGCTACGACAATCGCTTCGACACGCGCAAGGATAAGAAATTCCTGCTCCGATGGGAAGGCCCTTTCATCATCAGGAAAAAGTATGCCAATGGAAGCTACCAGCTTATGGAGGCTGATGGAAAACTTCATAAAACCAGGGTAAATGGTTGGCGACTTAAAACTTATTTTCTTCGATTTGACCAGGCTCCACCTATTGACATTCCAGATGAGGACACACCATCAGCCGCCACCTCCGACGATAATGATCAAACACATGAGCTAGAGACATGAATGCCTCTAGCCAAAAGGGGAGGGCTAATGATGGGGGCTTTTCACAAGCCAAGCTCCCATACCCCTCTTCTCTTGTCCCCACCCCATGAAAACCTCCTCTTAGGGAGAGAGTGATAAAAGGCATTGGAAAAGTAAGAAAAAAAAAGTATGATTATGTAAATATATGAGAAAGGTAAAATAGGCCACCTCATGCCTGCGGGGCAGCCCATCCCCACCTTGCCTCCTTTTTCTTCACTGTTGTCCCGCCGTGTGTCCCTTTTCCTCTCCTCCACTCAAAAAGTCAACCCCCCTCTCTTCCCCTTGTCCTTTCTCTTTTCTCTCTCCCCTCAAGCTACCCCACCTCTCACCAATAATGCATTCTAACTCACCAATAATACATTCTAACTCACATGCCACCTCTCCTATCTTCCAAAATAGTATACCCCACCCCCCTTTTCTCTCTCCTATCATATCCCATGATCCAAATATCCCCCTCTCTCTCTAAAGGGCACCATGTCTCTTGTCTTGTAGCCAAATAACCTCCCCCACACTCACACACACTCAGTTTCACTGAAAAAGGTGCCCATAGACCCATCCCCACCCGGTGGTTACCTGATTTTTCTTGTGTTCACACACATCTGCACACAAATTCACCTCTGAACACACTCTCCTCTCTCCCCTCTTGTATTTACTTTATTCTCCATGTCACCTCTCACTTTTTTTCATCAACCCATCTCTCTCTCTTAGTCTCTCTCTCATGAGACTGCTGTTCTGGCACATATACACACAACCAGACAAGTGGGGCCCATAGTCACATGGCCTATGAAGATAATGATTCTTCATTTCTAAATTCTAGAATTTCTTCCCCCTCCACCCCTATATAAAGAGGGGTCACCATCACACTAAAGACACACACAACATCACCAAAGAGTACACTATGCATTGTGTGTGCCTAGTGCACACACACACACCCACACCATCACCATCACTGCAATCACCATGCTCGTCTTGAGCATGACCGCTACACCCTTGGGCTATGGAAGATGAAGGGCAGCTAAATGAAGGATAATGGCCATAACCCTCGTGCGAGTCTTCGCCATCAGCTCCCACCTATCCGCCATGTGCTCTACCACTCTCTCCCTTCTCTTTTCCCTACCCTATGCTCCCCATTTCATCATCTTATTCTCTAAATAAAGCTTGAGGTTTTGTGAGTATGTTTTCTTGCAATGTTTTGCCCATGTGAGGTGTACGGAATCGCCACCTAGTCTTCTTTTTGGAGTGAGCTTGTGTATGTGTGAAGGGTGTGCGGATTCGCCATCCTTCTGTGGTGCCTAAGTACTAAGCCGCTATACTCTCTCTCTCTCTCTCTCTCTCTCTCACTCACTTGATCTCATTCCCCTTCCTCTTCATCATTACTCCCAAGCATCCATCTCTCTTGGATGAAAACTTTATTATGGTGGTGTGTTGTTTGCGTCCTAGCCGCTCAAGCTAGGTGGTGCCCCCTGTTTGCTTTACTATGACAGGCTCGAGGCACGCCATTCGGTCCCCGGTGTTTTAGAGGCCGTCGGGGGTTCGGGGTCCGCTTTGCTCCCGTCAGTAGCAAGACGTTGATGCTCATCTGCGTACTTCTTATATCGATCTTGAGCTTGGTTAACATTCTGTCGAGAAACTCAAAGCATGTGAAAATGGTCTTGGAGAAAATCCTTCGCTTGTTGTATCTTCTCCTTAGCCAACCCCACCGTAACGGGTGATCTAGGTTGAAATCCATACAAAAGCATAAATGGACTAAACCCTGTAGTCACATGCTTTGAACTATTATAAGAAAATTCCAATATAGGTAAGTAGTCTTCCCAATTGGTTTGCTTCTTGCTAACGTATGCTTGTAGCATATCCTCTAGCACTTGATTAACTCTTTCTGTTTGACCATCCGTTTCTGGATGATCAGTCGTACTTAGATTAAGTTTAGTTTCCAACTTTTGCAACACGGCTCTCCAGAAGTGATTATCGAACTTTTGATCTCTGTCACTAAATACTAGCTGGAAGACCATAGAGTTTATATATATGCTCTACAAATAGCCGTGCTAATTCCGATGTCTTAACCGTAGTCTTAGTGGGAATGAATCGAACCATCTTTGTGAGACGGTCTACAATTACCCAAATGGCATCATGGTCACGATTTGTAGTAGGTAGTCATACTACAAAATCCATAGAGATACTCTCCCACTTACCTTGTGAAATCTCTAAAGGATGTAAAAGGCCACCTACCTTGAGGCACTCTGCCTTATTAACTTGGCACTGTTGGTAGTTTAGTACGTACTCTTGAACATCATGATGTAAGCCCGGCCAATAAAATTTTCTTCGAACTAAGGCATACGTCTTACGGATACCTGAATGACCAGCACTTGGACTATTGTGACACTCAAATGGCATCATGGTCACGATTTGTAGTAGGTAGTCCTACTACAAAATCCATAGAGATACTCTCCCACTTACCTTGTGAAATCTCTAAAGGATGTAAAAGGCCACCTACCTTGAGGCACTCTGCCTTATTAACTTGGCATTGTTGGTAGTTTAGTACGTACTCTTGAACATCATGATGTAAGCCCGGCCAATAAAATTTTCTTCGAACTAAGGCATACGTCTTACGGATACCTGAATGACCAGCACTTGGACTATTGTGACACTCAAATAAGATTTGGTGCCTAGTTTTTGAGTCCTTTGGCACACATACTCTACCTTTGTGGAGTAAGTAGCCATCATCAATGGAAAAATTCTTCCATCGCTTAAGCTCTTCCTGAGTAGGGGTGGAGCTCTCTGTGTTGGAGTTTCTATCTGCGCGTGCAGAATCATGTCGATCTGGCTGTTCAGAGACGTGTGAGTGTGAGGGATCCCTTTTTAAAACTGCACTCCACACTTTAGCATATGAGTGATCTTGTGCACACTTGCCACGTAATGACTCCAAAAATCCACTCTTCAATTCTGTGAAAGCAAGTGAATTAATCTGAGGCATCCGACTTAGTGCATCCACTACTACATTATATCACCCCTTGCGATATCGTAGCTTACAATCATAATCTTGAATGATTTTTGCCCATCTAGCTTTACGGCCCTTCAAGTCTGTTTGAGTAGTAAACCATTTGATACTCTCATGGTCAAAAACTACTTCAAACTCGGCACCATATAAATAGTGTTGCCACTTTCGTAAAGTGTGAATTATGGCATAGAGCTCTCTCCCATAGACATAATAATTATGTTGAGTTCTATCTAACTTTTTACTTTCAAAGGCTATAGGTATTCCCTCCTGGAGAAGTACCACACCAATGGCTTTATCGCTAGCATCAGTCTCTACCACAAACGGCTTAAGTGGGTCGACGATTGCTAGGATGGGAGCAATGGCTATAGCTACCTTGAGCTGTTCGAAACTGCATTTTTGGGCTTCTTCCCAAGAAAAGGTCTTACCTTTTTCTTTAAGTTGATCCGTCATAGGAATAATGATTTTGGCATAGTCACGGATATACTGTTGATAAAATCCAGCCATGCCTAAAAATATTTGAAGCTCCTCAACCGTGTTGGGATGTGGCCATCGAAGAATGGTAGCGACCTTGTCAGTGTCCATCTTGATGCCAGAATAAGAGATCACATGACCAAGGTAATGTATCTCTGTTTTAAAGAAATCGCACTTGCTTTACTTAGCATACAATGCGTGAGCTTGTAGCTGTTCAAACACTAATTGTAAGTGTTCTATGTGTTCATCTTCAATCTTACTGTCAATGAGAATATCATCAAGGAAAACCAAAACAAATTTTCCAAGATAGGGATGTAAGACACTATCCATGAGTGTCATAAATGTAGTTGGACCATTGGTTAGACCAAAAGGCATAACCAAAAATTCAAAATGCCCGAACTGTGTTCTAAAGGCAGTTTTGGAGATATCTTGCAATAGGATACGTACCTGGTGGTATCTTGAACGAAGATCTATCTTTGTATAGTATCTTGCCCCGTGGAGTTGATCAAATAACTCATCCACTCGAGGTAGAGGATACTTGTTCTTGATGGTTATCGCATTTAATCCATGATAATCTACGCACATGCGCATAGTACCATCTTTCTTTTTTACCAATAGAATTGCTGATGCCCAAGGCGAAGTGCTAGGTCTAATGAAATCACGAGCAAGGTAGTCAGCCAACTGACTCTCAACCTCCTTGGCTTCTTTAGCACTCATATAATAAGGTGGTTTACTCACCGGTTTAGTGCCTGGCAAGACATCTATGCCATGCTGCACATCACGTATAGGAGGTAAACCCGGTGGTAAATCGCTTGAGAACACATCACTATACTCCGTGAGTAAGTGAGTCAGCTTTTGCCGTGCAAAAGGAGAAAGTAAACTAGAGTTATACTGGGATGGAGAATCTTGTAATTCCTTTAATGTTTGTTTTACAACAATTGCACGTTGCTCTATAGAATTAAAATTGAGAGCACTTTGCTCGTTGGATTTGTTAACACTTTGTTTATCAGTAAAATTCATTGCATTTTGCATACCATTACTAGAATTCATTGCACTTTGCATACCATTACTAGAATTCACCGCACTTTGCTCTTGAGAATTCACAAGACTTGGAGACAAGCAGTAACACAAAAAGACTTCATCTGTTAAATTTGGTTTCTGCAAAATAGAAAGCTCAGCTTATACATATAAGAGGTGCAAATGGTATATTTTTCTCACCAAGCAAAAGCACATGTTTACCATTGGCCATAAAGGATAAGGAGTTGTGTTCATAACTAGTGTGCAATGTGTTTCCTAAACCATGCAGCCACTCCCATCCTAAAACTACATCAACACGGTCCATGTTCATAACTTGGAAGTCAAGGGTCATCGTATGATCTTGAACAATAAGCTCAACCCCTTGAACTACCGTGTCCCATACTTCTTTATCATTCCCAGACATCTGCTCCACCACATACTTGTGAGAGCAGGGAGTCTGTGTAAGCTTCAATTTCTTGACTAACTTATAGTTCAAGAAGTTATGAGTTGCACCATCATCCACTAAGATACGAACACGTTGTCCGTTAATAGTGCCATGTTGGGATTACAGCTCAAGTGGCCTCTTATATGGATATGGCCGGCTGCCCGCCTAACTCACTTATCACTAACTCTTTGTATATACTCACTTATACTTTTGTGGATAATAAGGTTTTGGGAGATAACCCTTCAAAAACGACTTCTCTGCGTACTGTGTAAGATCTCTGTGCATCTGTGTGTGTGTGTGAGTCGATCCATGCTCCGCTCTGCGACTTCAATATGTATCAGAGCTTGGTTCAGCACGGTTTTGCGTAATCATGAGCGCGTGCACTTTTCGGACAGATTCTGGATCCGGAGCTTGGAAATTCACACTCGGCATTCCGGGAGTATTTCCAAGAGGTGACCCGGGGTTTTACCCCCCTTTCGAAGGTGTTTATACCCTCAGAATTTCATTCTGAGCACTACATCAGAAGATAGGTTTCAGCTGCAAAGAAACCCGTCTTGTGTAGATTGGCAAGCAGGAGGTGGTTGGCATCAATATCGGCATCCACATATATCACTCATTCGTCTTCAAAGCATCATCTATAGACCAGGTAGACATATATATCATCAGATATATATATTGCAGTCTGCATTGCTACTTCTTGTGCTTGCCAGGTTCCAGGGGAGGTGTGGTCATATGACGGCTTGACACCACTTGCCAGGTTCCAGGGGAGGTGTGGTCATATGGCGGCTTGACACCACTGGCATGTATTGCAGATTGATGTACTGTGATTGTGGGTTTGCTAGTTGTGAGTCACGCTAGCAGACAAACCGCTGCAGCGGTCATAGGACAGTGATTGGTCTATTGTAGGATGTATGCTAGTTCTGGGCAGTTTGCTGAGCCATCTGAGAGGGTCGTGTGTGAGGTTTTTTGAAGCCAAGCACTGGAGGCTGGGTTACCCAGTGTGAGGTGGATTAGGTTGCTGGAGTTCCCCTCTACACGCATCCTCTTTGGTGACTTTTATCCCATAGGATGATTGAATTCTGTAGACACTGGATTGCATCTTATGCGTCAGGCCGTTGAGGCATTGTTCAGGGTTCAGTCTTGAGACAGATACAGGTTTTGTCATCGCCCAGACAAGAGAGAGTGCATGCTTACAATATAGCATATTACAGAGATTTTCAGATTTGTCACTGGTCAGCTATTTATGATTGTTTTTTGAGCTATCTTTTGGTTCCCGGAGCTCAGTTCACAGGGGAGACTCTGTCAAAATTTTTCAAAATACTGACAGTTCCCGAGGAAAGGTGTTCAGCTTGTTGTTTACAGCTTGTTTACTGTGTACAGAGGCTAGTTTACAGGGGAAACTCTGCCGGATTTTTCCCAGAAGTAAACAGTTTGGCAGATATGGCATCTTCTCAGAGTGAGACTCTTTACATCATAAAGAAGCTGGATGGCACAAACTTTCCATTCTGGAAGAAGCAGATTTGGCAAGTTTTGGTGCAGAAAAAACAAGTGAAGCCACTGAAGCTCAAAGGGGAGAGACCAGAAGGTATGGCTGAAGATGAGTGGGAAGAGCTTGACGAGTTAGCTTGTTCCACAATCATGCTGACACTGGCAGAAAATGTTTACTTCAACGTAGCAGAAGAGACTACAACGTATGGCGTATGGCAAAAGCTGTGTGGTATGTACGAGAAACAAAGTGCTGCTTCTCAGATTTACTGGCTCAAGAAATTGGTGGATTTGAAGATGAAGGAAGGGACAGCCATGCCAAATCATCTCAATGAATTTCACACAATTTTCAGTCAGTTAATAGCACAGGAGATAGTCTTTTCAGATTCAATGAAGGCTATGTTTCTCTTAATCACTTTGCCAGACAGTTGGGATACTTTTCGCACATCATTAAGTAATTCTGTCGCGCCAGAAGGTCTTACAAGTGCCAATGTAGAAGGCAACTTACTCACAGAGGAAGTGAACAGGAAGAACATTGACAAAGGCAAAGCCAATAGTGCTTTGGTTGTTCGAGGGAGACAACAGTCTAAAGAGAAGAAGGGTAAGAAGGCACAAAACCGAAGTAAGTCTCATGACTCGAAGTCAAAGGATAAAATAGAATGCTACCATTGTGGCAAGAAGGGTCACATGAAGAGAGATTGTACGAAGTGGAAACAAGAAAAAGGCAAAACAAAGAGTTGTGAGCAAGATGAAAAGAAGAGTTCAGTAAAGATTGAAGAGGTGAATGTCACAGGATCTGGTTCAGACAGTGATTTTGGTATAGCAGCTGGTGACATCTTTCTCACAAGCAATCTTGATTCTGTTTTCTTGGCTGCAGAGGATGGACATGCTATGAGTGATTGGATTATCGACTCAGGGGCATCTTTACATGTTTCTCCGCACAAAGAGTGGTTTACATCATATGTGACTACTAAAGATTATGTCAGACTTGGAAATGACCAGGTTTGTGACATACTTGGAGTGGGAGATGTGCAGTTGAAGTTTCAGAATGGCTCTTCTTTATGGCTCAAGAATGTCAGACATGTTCCAACAATCCGAAAGAGCTTGACCAGTACAGGGAAGTTGGATGATGCGTGTTATGTGACAGTTTTTGGGAACAGCGCTTGGAAGATCTCCAAAGGTTCGATGGCTGTAACACATGGAAGCAAGTCAGGAACTCTGTACACTTTACATGTTTCAGAGGTTAAAAACCATGTAATTAATGTGATTGAGCAGCCAAGTGTGTCACTGTGGCATCGTAGGCTGGGACATATGCCAAAAAGAGGAATGGAAATACTTTCTCATTATGGTTATTTGCCTGGATTCTTATTTCAAGATTTCGAGTTTTGTGAGCATTATGTTTATGGTAAGCAAACACAGGAACCTCACAGATCAAAGAGGAATCGTAAGGACGAACCATTAGCTCTTGTGCACAGTGATCTATGCGGACCAATGCCTAGTTTGTCACTAGGGGGAGCAGCGTACTTTTGTACATTCATAGATGACTATTCTTGCAAAGTATGGGTTTACTTCTTGAAGCACAAGGATGAGGTGCTCAGGTATTTAAGACACTCTTGCAGCTTGTGGAGAATCAGAGTGGTCAGAAGCGGAAGTGCTTGAGAACTAACAATGGTGGAGAGTACGTTTCAAAAGCTTTTCAAGACTTTTGTGAAGCAAAAGGGATTAAGCAGGAACTTACTGCACCATATAATCCTTCACAGAATGGGGTTATAGAACGTATGAATAAGACCATACAAGAGAAGATCAGAAGCATGTTGTCAAATGCTGAGTTTCCTGATGGATTATGGGTGAAAGCAGTGGCTATAGCAGTCCATTTGATCAACAGGTCTCCTAGTAGGGTTCTGGATAAGAGTGAAGTGGCTGAGATTGTATGGACATGCAAGGCACCTTCGTATAAGCATCTTAGAGTCTTTGGTTGTGAAGCTTATAGCCATATTCCTAAGGAGTTCAGGAATAAGTTAGAACCAAAGAGCAAGAAGTGTATATTTCTTGGCTACGGAGGATCGGGCGAGATGGGTTACCTGCTTTGGGATCCTGAGTCTAGAAAAGTTATTCGTAGCAATGATGTGCATTTCAATGAAGCCAAGTTTCACGCTAAGCCAGACAAGACAGAGGAGATCAGAAGAGTTGTCTTCAGGGAAGATGGACCTAGTGCTAGCACATCAAGACAGAATGGTCAGGCTCAGGAACAACCTATAGTGGCTAGAGAGGCAGAATCAGTTGTGGTGAGACGTTCTGAGTGTGTCTCCAAACCACCTGATCGTTATGTGCCATCTCTAAATTATGTCATGCTCACAGATTGCGGAGAACCATCTTGTTACAAGGAAGCATTACGAGTGGTTGACTCAAAAAAATGGCAATTGGCCATGCAGTCAAAGATGACAGCTCTGCATAAAAACCAGACATGGAAGCTAGTTAAATTACTACAGGGCAAAAAGACTCTACCTTGTAAATGGGTTTACAGGTATAAGATCACCGCTCATGATAGTCAGCCAAAGTACAAAGCAAGGCTTGTTGCCAAGGGCTTTAAGCAAGAACAAGGCATTGACTTTGATGAAGTCTTCTCTCCAGTGGTCAAGATGACTACATTGAGATGCTTTCTTGCATTGGTTGCTATATTGGATTTGGTGTTGCACCAAATGGATGTCAAGACAACGTTCTTGCATGGTGATTTAGATGTGGAAATTTACATGCAGCAGCCAAAAGGGTTTGTTTAGAAAGGCAAGGAAGATTTGGTATGCCAGTTGTTAAAGAGTCTTTATGGCTTAAAACAATCACCGAGGGCATGGTACCATAAGTTCCACAAGTTTATGCTTTCTCAAGGCTACAAACGTAGTGAGTTCGATCACTGTCTATATACAAATAAGGCTAAGGATGGAAGTTGGCTGATCCTTATTTTGTATGTGGATGATATGTTGATTGCTGGCAAACATTTGGAAGAAATTTCAGCTTTGAAGTCAAAGATGGCAAAATCGTTTGACATGAAAGACATGGGTGAGGCAAGTCATATACTTGGTATGCGCATTGAGAGAGACAGATCAAAGAAGTTGATTTGGTTATCTCAAACAGAGTATATTGACAAGGTTTTGCAACGTTTCAATATGGAGAAGGGAAAGGCATTGAGTGTTCCATTGCCACCATATGTGAAACTTAGCAAACAAGATTGTCCTGTGTCTGAGGAAGAAAAGTCTGAAATGGATAAGATTCCATATGCGTATGCAGTGGGTAGTTTGATGTATGCAATGATTGCTACACGTCCGGATATTGCATTTGCAATGGGAGTGGTTAGCAGATATATGTCAAATCCCAACAAGAAACATTGGGAGGCAGTGAAAGGTATCATGAGATACTTAAAACATACAAAGAGTATGCGCATATGCTATGGTAGTCAAGATTTGAGTGTCAGAGGATACACTGACTCAGATTATGCAGGAGACTTGGATAAGAGGAGATCTACATCAGGCTATGCCTTTACATTGGCTGGAGGTGCCATATCATGGCGATCTCGATTACAAGATTGTATTATGCAGTCTACTACAGAAGCTGAGTATGTTGCAGCAAATGAGGCATGCAAAGAAGCTATTTGGCTTGGTAGATTGGTAGCAAACTTGGGAATCAAAGTAGTTTTTCTAGAGTTATATTGTGATAGTCAAAGTGCTATACAATTGGCAAAGAATCCAATGTTCCATTCGAAGACTAAGCATATTTATGTGAAATATCACTTCATTAGGGAAGTACTTGAAGACAAGCAGATACAACTGCTGAAGATCCACACCAAGGACAATCCTGTTGATCTACTCACAAAGGGACTTCCAGGAGAGGGCTTTGTGCATTGTCGTGAGTTATTGGGCATTGGATAGATGGCAGCCATGTAAATCTTTGTACATTTATGTTCATAGATTTACAGTTACTTAAAGTGCCACATTGGACTTTAAGTGGGAGGTTGTTGGGATTAAAGCCCAAGTGGCCTCTTATACGGATATGGCCGCCCGCCCGCCTAACTCAATTATCACTAACTCTTTGTATATACTCACTTATACTTTTGTGGATAATAAGGTTTTGGGAGACAACCCTTCAAAAACGACTTCTCTGCGTGCTGTGTAAGATCTCTGTGTATCTGTGTGTGTGTGTGTGTGTGTGAGTCGATCCACGCTCCGCTCCGTGACTTCATGCCATGCATGCGAATCAAATCATGGGGGCCAAAGGTGGGCTGCCACATTGAAGCAGACACACAACACTTGTGCTTTTCTTCCATATGAAGAACCTCAATAGCACAATATTTAGGAGATGAATCTAATGTGAGGCGTTGCACCGTGTGCATGGCCTTTTCTTTGCCCTTGCAAAAGAGGACAATCTTTCTTGTTATGTTGGTCCGAAAGACATCTAAAACAAAAATTGTGTTTCTTTGCACGCTCAAAATCAGTAGTGCTGAGAGACCCACGCGGAGTATCTCATGATTGCTTAGGCTTCTTAGCCTCATGTGGGCGTGGAGAGGTAGATTGTCTCTTTTTCCTCTTGGAATGTGTGGGAGATCTACCTCGCCATTGGCTCTTAGCCACATTGCTCTTAGCAAAAGTATTCTTAGAGTAGGGAACATTTCCTTTCCTCTCTTGGTCATCATCATATCTTTGTGCATGACTAATGGCTTATTCCAAAGTTTTTGGATGTTGGGTCTTGACATGAAGACGATAGTCTTTGTCAAGACCCCTATTAAAACCCTGTATCTTTTGGAATTCATCTAGACCTTCTAGTTTTAATACGATTTCCCGATACTTTGAAAGGTACTGTGTGAGAGGCCAGACATGCGGCATGCATCCCATGCTAACCAATTCTTATCTTCTTCATTGGAGTCCAAAAACTCTTTGGAGAAAGAAGCTTGAAATGCAGCCCAAGACGGAGGACGAGCATCTATTGGAAATGTCATCCACCGCTTATAGGCCTTGCCTTTAAGAGATAGACTTGTTTCCACAATCATCTTTATATCCGGGGTGTGTCTCAATCTATGAATATCACTCCATTTGTGTAAGAACGTATTGACCGCATCCTTGTTGCAATCACGCTCTTCCCCGTGAAACTCACGAATGGTGATATCCTTAAGTAATGTATTGCTACCTTCTGCAGCACTTGTCTCTTGGACTCCTTGAGTCGTGCGAGCTTGGTTCCTTTGAACTGTGCCACTTGTGGCTCCTTGAGTTGTCTGTGAATTCATAAATTTCACAAGTAACTCTGTAAGATTGGTAACATTTGCATTGAGTGCAGAGAGGTTTCTTTCAAGTACGCTTTGGTGATGTTCCAAAGAAGCCATATCTACAAGCCCATGATCTCCTAGATCATCATCATCATGCATATTAGTGTCAGTAGCACCCATGGTGCACTGATTTTGATCTACGTGCTCAAAATCAAACGTGTGTGTAGGTGCGATATCCTCACTGGCCATGGTAAACACACACTAATGCAAAGAGAGAAAAAGAAACGACAACTTGTATCTTGAAAAATTGAAGTCTTTGTGTTTTATATGCTCCGCGATTTGCATTGCATGCAAACCTCGTCGTTTTTGTGAAGGCTTTTCTTCACTTTGAAGCTACCTCCTTGAGGAAAAAAGAATTTTTGGAGGAAAAATTTCCTTCCTCCAAGAAGTGAAAAGGAAGGGTAAAGCTACTTCCTTGAAGTTTGAAGCTTTCCCTTTCCTTCTAGTTTTTCTTTCAACACAAGTAGACTATCTTTCCTTGTTATACACAACAAGGGCCAATAACTTGATGGTAAAGTGTTGGCCTCTTACCCTCATGGGGTGGGTTCAACCCTCCTTCATGCGGGTTAAGTGGGCCTTCGGAGCCTCGGTGCCGTCGAGTTGTCAGTCGAGTTTGCCTTGGTCGCCCCCCTTGGTCGTGCGCTGTGGAGGGCGTAGGTGGAGTGGCCGTGGTCAACTGTCGCTGTTTCTCCACGAGCTGCTCGCACGAAATACTGCGCCTCTCTTCTTTTTGCTGCACAACGGAGACGTCACTGTCTGCGGAATGTGAGGGAGAAGCAGGGCATCGCACGCACATGCAAGCCGCTTTTAGCCTCCTCCCAAAAATAGCTCGGATACCAGTGAAAGGCCGGTGGTAATGCGTGTGCTAGTCTCCACCCAACTGTGCTATCTTATAGCCTCCCCCTAGCGTACACACTGTCTGGCCGTGCCAGTGGCCTTGCCCATAGGACCCATGTCCTTACACCATTACACCATATCGTGACACAAGTTCTGTACCCGTGGGGGTAGAGGAAGAATGGTATACTCAGTCAACACCTGTCGTAGTAGAACCAATTTATCAGGCAACCCCAGAGGCAACATTCGTTTACTTCATCGCAAACCAAGGAGCATCAAAGCTTCAGCACAACGTGGCAATTGTTACCATATACATGTGGTAGTGATGTGTGTGAACACACTTAGGACCGCCGAGGCATTTTTTCCCTCTCTAGGAGGTTTTTCCCCCCATGCATTATATATACGCCCATACTCTAGGGCTATCTTATCTTTCCATTGCACACTAAGTAATACACTCTACATTGTGTGCCTTGAGCTTCCTTTGTCTTCTCCAAGCAGTGTGTGTTTTCTTGAAACCCTAATCCCAACAATTGGTATCAGAGTAGGTTGCATCCTCCCAGGCTTAGTCGCGCTAGCAGCTCTAGCACACGCCTACTCACTTTCTCCAATTTTTGTGAACTTTGACAAGCGTTCGTAGGTTGACAAATAATGTAGGAAACCTCTTAGAGCTTAGTCTGCTCAGAATTTTTATTTGGGCTCATTTTGATGTCCGTTTCCACTACAGGCAGTACTGCATAGGCTATTTTGTCATTTTGTGCAAAAATTTTGTCAATGCCATTTTCTACATAACAGGTCCCTTATTTTCTTCTACGGTTTGTGCTATATAGCATGTGTTGTTTCTATTTTCTTTCTTCTCTTCTCGGGCAGTTTTCACATCAAGTAGTTGACGATGACAACGGGCCATACAGTGTAAAATGTTGATCTTTGACCAAATGGATTTACGCCATCCATAGCCAGGTCTCAGCGCAAATTTCGAGCTTCCTTGGAAAAATCGGACCATGTTCCATCTATATGTTTCCAGGCTGCAGTGTGTTCAAGTTGTTTGATGTTGAGGACAGAATGGATGGGGACAATTACCCTATGTGGGCTTATATGATGCAACATGTTCTTGTGTCAAAGGGCATTTGGAACATTGTGTAGGGCATTGGTGTACGTACTAGTTCTAAGGATACATGCGATGTTGAGGATGTTGCAGGTCTTGCTGCAATGATTACTGCTGTTAGAGCTGTTTTGTCTACGACTGAGCAAGCTTGTTGGGATGTAAAAGATGTGTAAGCTCATGCATTGATTGCATTGTCTGTGAAGTGCACTAGTGATTACTCCCCATATTTGTTCAGTGAAATCTACAAAATAGGCTTGGGATATTTTGGCTGGTCTTTATGCAAGTCGCAATGAGGCAAAAATTGCATTGCTGCATAAAGAGCTGGAGTCGAAGATTATGCATGACGAAGATGACATGGACACTTTCCTTGCTGGTGTCAAGGATATAAATGAGCATCTTATTTTTGCAGGTGAAGTTATTTCAAATAGTTTCCTTGTGCAGACTATTCTTGATGCCTTGCCAGATTCTTACCAAATTTTTGCTAGTACTTAGAGACTCATAACCCGAGTAAGTCCAGAAGCTGTCAAGTTTGATGCATTATGCACATTTCTGTTGCAAGAGTCACATTCATGAAAAAACAAGAGTAGACAGCGTGCAATTGAACATGCCTTTATTGTTGCTCAAAGTAAAGGTGGTAATAGCAATGTAGCCACGTCTCATGATTCTTCTACGAGTGGTAAATCGCTTGTTCCTAATGCTTCTGCTTGCAACAGTTTGTCTGAGAATTCTGGTGATAAGGGCAAAAAGAAGATGCATTGCCATTATTGTAAAGCTAATGATCATTTGATCAAGAAGTGTCCTAAGTTGAAGGCCAAAGAGGCTAAGAAGAAAGAGACTTGTTCTACTTTTAATGCTAGTTCCACTACAAATGCGGCTACTATTGAGTCTTCTGTGAAAGGAGATTGTGATGCTGATGTTGATGCAGAATGGGCTTTTAGTGCAGAGTGCACTTATGATCCTTTTGTCCATGATGCATGTTTGTCAATTGCTACAGATGCTCAAGTGTGGTACCTTGATAGTGGTGCTACAAAGCACATTACCTCTCATCATCACTTGTTTACCTCTCTCGAGGATGTCCCTCATGGGAATTCAGTCGCTTGTGCCAACAATGCCTCTTATCCGATCAAGGGAGTTGAGAATATTGTTCTTACTAGTGCAAATGGAAGCCCTTTCACACTTGTTGATGCATTGTATGTACCTGGGATCAAGAAGAATCTTTTGTCTATATCTGCACTTGCTAGACTTGGTCTTGTAGTCAAATTTGTGGATGACAGATCTACAGTACACGATCTCAGTTTTGGTGATGAAATTGTTGCATCTGGCATTTTATGTCGTGGCTTGTCTAAGCTCACTTTGTATGACAAGTGTGGAATTTTGCAAATGCAGTTGTAGATTCCAAGGCTATTCAGATGCAAAACTTTTGCATGCACGTTTTGAACATCTGAATTTTGCTAGTTTGTTGCGTTTTTGCGTTTGCAAAAATGTGATATGGTTGCTTCTTTGCCACCTCTTGAAGCACCTATCAAACATGTTTGTGAATGCTATATTTTGGGTACGATGCAGCATTCTAAGTTTCCAAAGGATGGTTCAGTTAGGGCGACATGTAGGTTGCAACTTGTGCATAGTGATGTTTGTGGGCCCATGCAAACTCAACTTGTGCATAGTGATGTTTGTGGGCCCATGCAAACTCCGTCCTTGGGCAATTACCCGTATTTCATGACTTTCATTGATGATTACTGCAGGCATGCATGGGTATATGCGCTTAAAGCTAAGTCTGAAGTGTTTTTGTGCTTCAAGCAATTTGTGGATATGGCTAAAAAATGTCTCGAAATGTACTATGGACATCCTCCGTTCCGATCGAGGGAGGGAGTATATGTCTCATGAATTTAATGCATTTTGGGCTAGTCGTGGGATAAAACACCAATGTACAGTGCCTTATATGCCTCAAAAAAATGGTGTTGCTGAGAGGAAAAACAGGTCACTTACGGAAATAGCACTTGGGTATAAAGTTTAAGTAGTGTGATGGTGGTATTGCCTCGTGTCAGAAAAGTTACATAGAGACATTGCTATGTAATTTTGGACTTGAGGATTGCAAACCTATTGCCACTCCCAAGGAAACAGGTTTGCAACTGAGTTTTCATGATGCTGGTGATCTTGCCAATGTCACTCTTTACCAAACTACTGTCGGTTACCTCATTTCTGTATGCAACACAAGGTCGGATATTCAATTTGCAGTCTCACAGATCAACATATTCATGCATAGGCCAAGGTCTAAGCATTGGCAGGCTGTCAAGAGGATTTTTCACTACTTGAGTGGCACTTTACATCTTGGCTTGTTTTATCGCAAGGGGGGATCATTGCAGCTAGACTTACATGATTTTTCGAACTTTGATTGGGCTGGTTTTTTTGACACACGAGTGTCCACAAGTGGTTTTTGTTTCATGCTTGGAAGCTCATGCATATCATGTTTGAGCAAGAAGCAACTTACTGTGGTCACTTGTAGTTGTGAGGCTAAGTATAGGGTAGTCTTCAACTACAATTGAGTGTGTATGGCTCAGATGCCTTATGGGGCTGATTTGGGTCTTGGATAGTACAATGCCAACACTATCTATACCGACAATTAGAGCGTATTGACAGTTGCAAGGAGCCCAATTTTTCATGCTCGCTCAAAGCACATTGAGGTGCATTACCAATTTGTCAGGGACAGGCTCTTAGCACGAGAGATCAACTTGGCTTATGTGCCAATACATGACAACCTTGTAGATCTTTTCATTGTTAAGCATGGAGCCTGAATTACCCCTTGTAATTTTTGGTATTAAAAACACACATTTTTAAGGCCCCCGTTATGAGGAGAAGCCATCGTGTGAAGAAAAATCTCTCACCGAAAAGCAAAAATTTCCACGGCCCTGGAATATTCATTTTCGTCAAAATATTATTGCTGAACGGTGGCCGAAAAGTGGTCAAAAAATAGCTGACCGGTAGTCAATGACCAATGGTCGGTAGACGAAAGTCAATGGCCGGTGGCTGAATTCAAGATGGACTTGTCTTCTCAAGGGCGGCCATACATGGGCGCATAGGAGAGTCCAACTTGGACTTGTCTACACAAGGGCGGCTACACACAGTTGCCTCTCATGAGAGAGGGCAGCTCTTTTAGCCTATAAAAGAAGGCCTTTTCTACACACATTTTGATTATGAAGTTGATGCAACAAGGTGGGTGTGAGAATGTGAGAGTGAAGCAAGGTGGGAGGTCTATTAAGGATATTATCCCTTTGTAACCTACTTCTTGTTTGAAGTACTAAAGCCATTGAGTGGCTACTTTTTCGTGGATGTAGCCCACAGTGAATCATGTACATCGTGTGTACTCTCTCTCTCTCTCTCTCTCTCTCTCTCTCTCTCTCTCTCTCTCTCCCCTTCAACATAAAACGCAACCGTTTTTTGACCTAGTAGATAGAAATTCACTCTTTTGGTCATAACTTCTTCATCCGAACTCCAATTTGGGTGATCTATAGCATCAATTGAAGAGCACGATGTTCTCTACGCAGTGATGTAAAGATATAAATTTTTAGAGATATGTAAGGTATTCCTGTAGCAACATTTCTGAAGTGAACAGGTTCAAGAAAGTTTACTCTTATCTCTTATTTTACATACAATGTCTTCCGGCACTCGCAAGGGTTCATCTTCTTCAACAAGGTCCACAACCATTGTGGAAAATGATCCAAAATCTCCTAAGTGTGGAGATAGCAACACAACCACCCAACCAGCGACATAGGAAACCATGATCATGGCATACTTGGTATCATTGCAAGAGACTGTAAACAAACAAGGCGAAGACTTATGGGCACTTGCAACGGGGAATGGCACACTAAGGGTACTTGTGCTTGAAATGAGAATATGAAGAGGACACTTGAGATGCAAACAACACATTCGATGCAACTTGAAGAGAAAGTCAAGGAATGTAAATGCTCTCTTGTGGACTTGAATGCTTTGAAGGAGCGCACGAGTAAAGTAGAGCATGACCATGTATTGAAAGAGGAAAAATTTGACACCATGAGCCGGGATGTATGTGACATGAAAAATGTATGCACAAACTAGTCTTGGGCTGATGTATGTGGTATCAATGTGGTTCGTAATTCCTCACTCATGCAAGCTATGGTTCAAACAAACAATGTTGAGAATGTGGATGTGGAGGAGTTGAAGGAACGGGAGCAACGTTCTAAGAACTTTTTTAGTCGTGGAATTCCCAAAGAGAAGTTAGAGACACCTCATTCTCTTGCCATTGTTGTTGAATATTTCTTCAAAATCCATTTTGGCATCTCCGGAGTTACGGTCTATGGAGCACATAGAGTGGGGAAGCAAGGAGCTCCTCGCTCGGGAGAATGGCCAATTGTATGCACCATGTTGGATGAGACCAAACGAAATATTATCCTTGATAATAGTTGGATCTATTTGAGGGATACAAAATGTTTTGTATGTGAAGATTGCAGTATTAAGCAACAAAACATGCGTCGCAAGGCATATGAGGAAAGAATAAGATAAACAAGGAGATCTCTCACAAAGAAAATGTGCCCAAGGAGAAGGCAACTTCGTCGAGCAAATAGGGATGCGTGACCAATGATACTAAGTTACAATTGAAAATATGTTTTTGGAATTGTAATGGATACCCATGGAATGTGGGGGTTGGCATTGATGAACTAACAAGTAAAGCCGATGTTGTACTTCTTGTTGAGACTTGGGAGCATGATACACAAAGGATTAACGGCTTGGAGGATTACAATGTACATTCATTAACGTGGTCAAAGATCTCAAGCAATGAAGAGGGCAAGGAGGGGTAGCATGTATGGTTAAGAAAGGATTGGAATATTTTGTATCAGTTGTGAAAGATGACAACTACAAACATTATGTATGGCTGAAAATTATAACATCAAAAAGAGCACCCATTTTTGTAGCCAGTTGTTACATTCCTCATCATGATTTTCCCTTCTATGCTTGCATAGAGAGAGATCAACCATTTTTGATTTAGAAGAGGACATTGTTTATTTCAAAGGCGAAGGTGATGTTATTGTATTTGGGGATATGAATGCTCGCACAAAAACATTGCAACATGATACTCAACAATTTGAGAGCCATACATTTCAAGGGAGTTGAAGGAAGTTCACTTGTATGATCGTACTTCAATGGATGAGAAAGAGCCAGATCATTATGGAAAGCTACTTTTACACATGTGTAATAGTACGGGTATGCTCATTGCCAACGGTGTATCTTTGTGGAGTGAAACCAATGGATTTACATGTAGAAAACATAATGGGGACAATGTGATTGACTATATGCTACTCTCCAAAGCCATCATGTATTGCATAAAGAATTTTATGTTTGGCCAATGGACCCCGAAATCCGACCATCGGACCTAATGTATTGACCTTTCATGTGGAGAATCAACTAAGCATGATAATCTTAGCCAAAGGGAAGAGAAATTATCACTATGTATGGATTTCAAACGGACACCAATGTACATTGAAATGGTTGAGCAAAAGTTATGGATGACAAAGCTTCAATATGACGCACCATTGGAAACTAAATGGGAAGCTTTCAAGAAAGTTATTTGTTCTTGTGCCAAAGAATGCTTTTTCATAAAGCATCTCCATGGTATCAACAAAGATAGATCACGCAAAAGGTGGTTTGATAAATAATGTCAAAATGCTCGAAAGTCCTTGATAAAGCTTGATGCAACTATAGACAAAGACAACTATCAAAGTCATTTGCATACATACAAGGCATTGATTCAAAAGAAGAGAAGAAGATGGGAGGTAAAACAAAAATCTTTTCAAGTCTAAGAAAAGTTACATGCATGTGGAAGATTTTGGAGAAACTTAAGGGGCAAGCGGGTTGAGAATTTCGGTTACTTCAGTTTGTGGATATATATACACACATTGTAGGCAATTATATGAGCAAGAAAATGCTGAAAAAATACTATTTTATGGTTCACATCCATGTATGCCCTCTTTTTTTACTATTGAGGATGTATACGGTGGGCTTGAGAAGTTGGCCACTCGCAAAGCAGGAGATCTTCAAAGGTATCAAGCAGGAGATGATCAAATGGACGGGCAATTTTATCCATGAGTGGATGTGTGATATGTTCAACCTTGCACTTCAACATGGTATGCCTTATGATTGGAGTATTAATTGGGTTAAGCCTTTGCATAAAGGAGGGAATGTAAAGAATGTAAACAACTACCGGACTATAATGATTGAGTCTCTTATGGAAAAGTTGTTTGGGTGCATAATGGAGATGAAATTGAGTGATTGGGCTGAAGAGAATGCCAAGCGTGCAAAAGGATAAGCAAGTTTTTGTTGATGCCATAGCACCATTGATCATCTTGTCACTCTTCGTGTTCTCATGGAGGAAAGTCAGTTGAAGGCAAGCAATTGTACTGTTGTTTTGTGGACTTTAAGAAAGCCTTTGATATGATTCCACGTAACAATTTATGGAGAAGGATGGAAGAACTCCAAGTGCCAGGTGAGTTTATGCTTGTGGTTTCTCGAATCTATGAGAAGGTGATTTGTCAATTACGCATGGGAAGAGAAATTTTAATTTTTTTTGTAAGCACTATTATTGGGGTTAAACAAGGATGTCCATTGTCACCAACTCTCTTTGGTCTATGCATCGATCAATTGGAACAAATGGTACTTGACTTTATGCAAGAAGAAGGTATTGAAGAGGTCACTATTTGCAATGCGGTAATCATGCTTTTGTTGTATGCGGATGATGTAGAAGCACACACTTTAGAAGATGCACAAAAGCTTATGGTTGTCCTTGAGAACTTTTGCTTGCATAGTGGGATGATTGTGAATGAATCCAAAACAAAGGTTATGCTTGTGAAAACCAACCGTAAGGAGAAGCCATGCATTGTGTAGAACAATGAGACACTTGAAGTTGTTGAGAGCTTTAAATACCTTGGCCTTGAGGTTCCATCCAATCACAAGTGGCAAAATATGCTACGTGTCATTTGGAAGCAGGAAAGAGAGCATATTATGCATTTGAGAACATGTGTAATGCGGGAGACATCAAGTGTAGGGTTCTCAAGAAGTATCTTTTTGATGCATTGGTGACACCGGTTCTTCTTTATGGAGTTGAAGTGTGGGGCGGGAGCATCTCAAAGTCTACTTGGAACAGTTTGAGAATGTCCAAAAGCGTTTTCTCACAAACTTTCTCCAAGTTAAGATAAAAACACCATATATGCTTCTACTTCTTGAGTCGGGATCTCTTCCAATTGAGGTTATGGGCATGGAAAGGGTTGTGGAGTACATGATAAAGATGCATCAAAACCCCTCACATCGACTTCCTACAATTGCATGGGAAGCAAGCAAAAAAGTTCAAAAGACGCATAAAAGCAAGATCTTGAGCACGGGATGGATGCAAGACATAAAGAAGTGGTTTGGGAGATGGGATGCATTACACTTGCTACATGATGCTTCAATTTACTCCCAAGTGAATGAAGCTTTCCTACAAGTGCAATGCATTACGGCTTGGGAGAAATCCGGTGGATCACGCTTCATACATTACACCACCCATATTACCCCCAACTACAAAATCATGTTCTTCGCTAAAAGAGGAAACTATACTCACACTTACATGCTTGAGCCTATCCCCTTGTTAGCGATACGCACTATCACAGCCTTTTGGCTTAGCTCCCATTTCGTTCGATGCGAGATAGGGCGTTGGAGCAATGGAGAAGAGTCAAATCGACTGTGCACATTATGCTCACTGCAAGTTTGTGAGTCTGAATACCACACACTACTAGAGTGCTCAACTTTTGGTCACATCCCACTGCTTAAACTGTATGCCCAAATAATGATGCAACAGCCCCAAATCTTTCATCTTGAAAGTAGCATTCAAATCAGCCTTAAATTCAGCAATATGTCTCTCATTTTGTCCAGTGATCAGCAAATCATCAACTTAAAGAACCACGATGAGAAATACATCACCCTCACACTTTACATACAATGTGCTTTTTGTTGGACTGTTACGAAAGCCTTGTTTGACCAAATGAGTGTCAGCTTTCTCATACCAAGCACGAGGAGATTGCTTCAACCCATACAAAGCCTTGTTACATTTGCACACTTTGTCCTCTTGTCCTTTTATGACAAAACCGCGAGGCTGCGTTACATAAACTTCCTCAAATATGTCACCATTCAAGAAAGCAGTAACAATGTCTGATTGATGTACATCCCAACATAAATGAGCTGCCAATGCACATAGAAAATGCACAGTAGTCATACGACAAGTGGGAGCAAAAGTCTCTTCATAATCTATGCCTTTTTGTTGTACATAACCCTTTGCAACAAGTCGAGCCTTATGGCGATCGATCTCACCATCCGGTTTGCGTTTCAACTTGTAAACCCACTTCGTACCAATGGCCTTTTTTCCAGGAGGCAAATCACATAAAGTCCATGTGTCATTTTCTATAAGTGCATCATATTCTGATTGCATGGCAGCCATCCAATTTTCTGAATTCTGTGCTTCATCAAAAGACAGAGGCTCCTCAATATCATGTAAACTAGACACAGCCAAAGCATAACAATCTGATGCATAAGATGTATGGCGAGAGCCTGAACGAGTACGACTAGACAAAGGTGCATCCAATTTACTGTCACGCAAAGTGTGCACCAGCCATTTTGGCATACCTCTAGCTTACTCATTTTCAACCCTTTCCTCATCAAGTACATCATGTACATCTGCATCAGTAATAGGCTGATCTAAAACATTTTCAGAAACCCCCATAGGCTGTACATTTGCCTCATTGGAACTTACATTCGTATTTCCACCACTGAAAAGAGGCAACAAAGTGTCATAAATGTCCTGTGAGCTTACATTACTGTCTCTAGTACATGACAACAAGGGCTAAACAGAATCTTCCACAAACAATATATCCCGAGAAACCAGAATTGCGGATGATACAACCTGTAACCTTTGCTTTCAATACTATAACCAACAAAAATACATTTGACAGCCTTATCATCCAATTTTTTGCGCTGCACTTGTGGCACCAAAGCATATGCCAAACAACCAAAAACACGCATGTGCTCAATAGAAGGCTTTCTATCATGCCATGCTTCATATGGAGTAATAGACTTCAAAGCTTTCGTAGGACACCTGTTAAGTACATACGTGGCACACATGATGGCCTCAAGCCAAAAAGAATGTGGTAAAGCTTGACTTTTGACCATACATCGTGCCATTTCCGTTAGTTACATGTTTTTCCTCTCAGCAACACCATTTTGCTGAGGTGTATAAGGCACTGTACATTGGTGTTTTATCCCACGACTAGCCAGAAATGCATTAAATTCATGAGACATATACTCCCCCCCTCGATCGGAACGGAGGGTGCCCATAGTACATTTCGAGACATTTTCAGCCATAGCCAGAAATTGTTTGAAGCACATAAAAACTTCGGACTTCACTTTAAGCGGGAATACCCATGTATGCCTAGAGTAATCATCAATGAAAGTCATGAAGTACAGGTAATTGCCCAAGGACGGAGTTTGCATGGGCCACAAACATCACTATGCACAAGCTGCAACCTGCATGTGGCCCGAACTGAACCATCCTTTGGAAATTTAGAACGCTGCATCTTACCCAAAATACAGCCTTCACAAACATGTTTGACAGGTGCTTCAAGAGGTGGCAAAGAAGCAACCATATCATATTTCGGTAAACGTAGCAAACTGGCAAAATTCAGATGACCAAAATGTGCATGCCAAAGTTTTGCATCTAACATAGCCCTTGAATCTGCAACAGCATTTGCAAAGTTTTGTCCACACTTGTCATACAAAGTGAGCTTATACAGCCCACGGCACAAAAGCCCAGATGCAACAATTTCATCACCAAAACTGAGATCATGAACCATACATCTGTCATCCACAAATTTGACTACAAGTCCAAGTCTAGCAAGTGCGGATACAGACAAGAGATTCTTCTTGATCCCAGGTACATAAAGTGCATCAACAAGTGTGAAGGAACTACCATTAGCGGCAGTGAGCCCAATCTTTCGAAGTCCCTGAACTGGATAAGAGGCGTTGTTGGCACAAGTGACTGAATTCCCATGAGGGACAGACTCGAGAGAGGTAAACAAGTCACGATGTGAGGTAATGTGACCAAAACGTGCATGCCAAAGTTTTGCATCTGAAATAGCCCTTGAATCTGCAACAGCATTTGCAATATTTTTTCCACAGTTGTCATACAAAGTGAGCTTATACAGCCCACGACACAAAAGCCTAGATGCAACAATTTCATCACCAAAATTGAGATCATGAATTGTACATCTGTCATCCACAAATTTGACTACAAGTCCAAGTCTAGCAAGTGCGGATACAGACAAGAGATTCTTCTTGATCCCAGGTACATAAAGTGCATCAACAAGTGTGAAAGAACTGCCATTAGCAGCAGTAAGCACAATCTTTCCAACTCCTTGAACTGGATAAGAGGCATTGTTGGCACAAGTGACTGAATTCCCATGAGGGACAGACTCGAGAGAGGTAAACAATTCACGATGTGAGGTAATGTGCTTTGTAGCACCACTGTCGAAATACCACACATGTGAATATGCAGCAACTGACAAGCATGCATCATGGACAGCAGGATTGTAAGTGCACTCTGCGCTAAACGCCCATTCTGCATCAACATCAGCAACACAGTCTCGTTTGATAGAAGACTCAACAATGGCTGCATTTGTAGTGAAACCAGCATTTGTAGTGGAACCACCCTCTTTCTTCTTAGCCTCTTTGGCCTTCAACTTAGGACACCACTTGATAAAGTGATCATTAGCTTTACAATAATGGCAACGCATCTTCTTTTTGCCCTTATCACCAAAATTGCCAGACGAAGTACTGCCAGCAGAAGCATTAGGAACAGAAATTTTTCCACTCGCAGCAGAACCGTAAGAAGTGGCTGCATTGCTGTTACCACCCTTTCTTTGAGAAGCAATAAAAGCCTGTTCTACTGCACGCTGCCTAGTCCTGTTTTTTCTAGAAAGTGACTCTTGCAACAGCAATGTGCATAATGCATCAAACTTGACAACTTCAGGATTTCCTTGGGTCATTAGTCTCCAAGTACTAGCAAAAGTTTGGTAGGAATCTGGTAAGGCATCAAGAACAGTCTGCACAAGGGAACTGTCTGAAATGACTTCACCTGCAGAAATAAGTTGCTCATTGATATCCTTGACACTAGCAAGGAAAGTGTCCATATCATCTTCCTCATGCATAATCTTTGACTCCAGCTCTTTACGCAGCAAAGCAATTTTAGCCTCACTGTGGCTTGCATAAAGACCTGCTAAAATATCCCAAGCTTGTTTTGCAGATTTTGCTCAACGAATGTGAGGAACAGTGGTGCGCTTCATAGACAACGCAATCAATGCATAAGCCTGTGCATCCTTAACATCCCAACAAGCTTGTTCTGCCATAGCAAAACAACTCTAACAGCTGCAATCCTTGCAGCAAGACCTGCAACATCCTCAACATCGCCTACATCCTCAGAACCAGGACATACATCAATGCCCTGCACAATGTTCCAGACACCCTTTGACACAAGAACATGTTGCATCATATAAGCCCACATAGGGTAGTTGTCCCCATCCAACTTGTCTTCAATAGCAAACATCTTGAACACATCTGTGTTGTTGTTGTCAGCCATGGCAAATGCTGGACCTGATGTGAAAACTGCCCGAAAATAGGAGAAACGGAGCGGGAACAACCTGTGCTATATAGCACAAACCATAGAAGACTATAAGGCACGTGTTATGCAAAAAACAGCACTGACAGAAATTCTGCACAAAATGATGAAATAGCCTGTGCAGTACTGCCTGTAGTGGAAACGGAGGCCGAAATGATCCCTAATCAGAATTCTGAGCAGACCTAGCTCCTCGAGCTTCCCCAAAGTTTTGTCGACCTGCGAACTCTTGCCAAAGCTCACTGAAATCGGAGAAAGTGAGCAGGCGTGTGCTGGAGCAGCTGGCGACTAAGCCCAGGAGGACGTGACCTGCTCTGATACCAATTGTTGGAATTAGGGTTGCAGAGAAACACACACATCTTGGAGAAGACAAAGGAAGCTCAAGTCACACAATAGAGAGTGTATAACTTAGTGTGTAATGGGAAGATTAATAGCCCTAGAGTGATGGGCGCATATACAATGCACGGGGAAAAAAACCTCCTAAAGAAGGAAAAAATGCCCCGGCGGTCCTAGTGTGTTCACACACATCACTACCACATGTATATGGTAACAAAGACACAAGAGGAGATAGCCTATATGTCTAAAGTTCCATATGCTGTAGTGGTAGGTTCTCTAATGTATGTTATGGTTTGGACAAGGCCAGACATTGCACATGCAGTGGGAGTTGTAAGTAGATTCATGGAAAATCCAAGTAAAGAGCACTGGCAAGCTGTGGTGTATACTGAGGTATCTAAAAGGGACAACAAAAAATGCTTTGTATTTTGGAGGCACTGAAATTTCTTGCAAGGGTATGCTGATGCAGATATGACAAAGACAGTCAAAGGAGAACTACTGGCTACGTCTTCACAATTAGAGGCACAACAATAAGTTGGGCTCGAATATGTAGCAATGACAGAGGCAAGCAAAGAGATTCTGTGGCTTCACAAATTCTTGGAGGAGCTTGGATACAAGCAAGACAATTGTCTTTACAGTGATAGTCAAAGCGCCATTCATCTTGCGAAGAATTTAGCCTTTCACTCAAGGTCAAAGCACATTGAGGTGAGTTTTCACTTCATACGTACTCTTTTGGAAGAGAGACATCTAAAGCTAGGAGAGGTGCAGACAAGTGAAAATCCTGCAGACACGTTTGTTGGACGGGTACGTCGCGACGGACGTCAGCACAACGAGAACTCACCTAACAAGTAATGTCAGCTAAGGACGAAGCTCGACTCGCAGGCGCGTGGAAGCAAGCATAAGATGTCAACCTACACTCGACCGACTCCTAACTAATTCCTATAGAGGTCCCTACCAATTGTCTAGTCACAGTCTTCAAGAGGGCAAAAGAGGATACTTCCTACAGTGCTTGCTAGAGCCGAACACCATCAAACACTTTTGAAACACCATAGAACTTGAAGGAGACCCTACTAATACCTATAGGCTGCTCTCCCTAAGGTCTATGAACCAAAATCACGACCCACAACACTCGGTGCATAAACACGTGAGATGTCTGGCCGAAATCTGCAGGTCTTTGTTTCTGAAATCTGAAGTGCCTAATGTGTAGCTCTACTCAATGTGAATGCGTGGATATGCTGCAGTGCAAAATCAGATAACGTATGCTCACCCAAACAACTGATGAAGCTCGTAGAAGGAGCTCCCAAAGCCGGACCGTGCGCGCGCAATGTGGGTATCGGCTCGTAGCTCTAGTCGAGGGCAACACGTTGCACTTCTCCGCATTCGATTCCGACCACCGTAGCACACGTAGCGTCAAGATGAAGCTCACACTCTCTCTCACGTACACAGTACGCTCACTCATAGACTTAAAACTTGTTTTAAAATGACAAAAGGTTTTTCATTAAGGTCAAAAAGTGGTATATATACCTTACAACTTCTCAAACCCTAAAGTTCCAAAATCAACCATCTACTCAATCTAACTATCAAAACTGGGATACAATCTGGAAACTTCTGTAAGTCCCAATATTTACAAGGTGAAAAATCTGTGCTAGTTAGCATTTTCAAGTTAGCACACCTCAAAAAAGTTGGGCGTGCGGTAAATATTATACAAATAATATCAAAATTTGTCGAGGTTTGCACATTTGAATTCCTTGTTTCAAGAGCTTTCTACCGATATATCATACATCATAGATCTTGGAGATTCAGCTCATGTTATTGTACTAGTTAGCATATCTCAAAATTGTGCTAGTTAGCATTGTTCAGGACATGAAAAAATGTGACACGTTAACATGCTTTCACCCACATGTAGATGCTTCAAAATTTGCTATTGGTTGTATACTAGCCCAACCAAGAGATGGAAAAATTGACTTTCCTATTTCTTATGCTAGCCGACAATTGAACATGGCAGAAAAGAATTACACAATAGCTTTTGTATTTTTTAGCACTAACTTCTATATAATTCCATAAAAATTTGATAGTGCATGATCTTAAAACTCTGTTTTGAATACATGATTATGGCATGATTTTGAGTGCTTTTGTGTCCATGTTGTTTGAGATTTGCATGTTTTACTATTTGTTTTGAATGATTTCAGCAGAATTGATACTTTTGGTAAAAATTGCTATTTTGTGTACGTGTACGTGTTCAATGTGGTTAAATGTGATTGCCAATGATTTCTTGGGATTTTTTTATTTTTCTTAGAATGTTTTGGGTGCGACCACATGCCTCTATAGGTCTTGCATTCTTATCTGTTCAGGACAGACATTTTTCCAATGGTCAGTTGCTTTGCAATTATGACAATTCCCTGTTTTCGGTTTTGGCATTAGTTTGATCATGGGTAGTCTAGCTCCCTAGTTTGCAATAAGGTAAATATGTGTTGCATCCAGAGATGTTTAATACACTTGCTCTATTGTGACAAAGCCGACTGAGTATACCACTCTTTCTCTAATCCCATTACTATAGAACTAGTTTCAGGGTAAGGTGTAACGGGTACTAGACCCTGCTCATCCACCTACGGCATGCACTTAGCTAGTACTGTGCTATTTCCTGGTAGTGGTGGCTACTACCCTAATACTAGTTGTGGTCTCTCCATATTCATGGGTGGTCTCTAAAAGCACCCATTTTCCTTCAATGCATCACCATTTCAATGGTTTGCACTACTCCATAGGTCGTCTCCCTGAGGTGGTCCTCTCACAGGCATTCTTTGCATGATAGTCATCATGTCATTCATGCGTTTAAGCATGTCTTCTATAGCGTTGACAGGAGCCTCCACAGTTGGTCCTACTTGTGCTGGCAGGGCAATTCCAAAGAGCAAGCCAGATTTTTCAAGCAAACCAAAATCGAGCAAACTAATCCATCCAAGGCAAGGAGCTTATGTAGCCTTGCCACATCTATTAGAATTTTAGAGATGTCTGATTAAACATAAGATTCTCCTCCCGAAGTCATCCTAAACACACCTATATAGAAGCCATATAAAATGAATTTTGAATAAGAAGGAATGGACTTATTAGCATACCAAAGAGATTTACATTGAATATCCCACACACATCCATTAAAGTACCATGCTTTGTGAATACAATATGGTTAGGAAAGCAATGTTACCATATACATGTGTTAGTGATGTGTGTGGACACACTAGGACCGCCGGGGCATTTTTTCCCTCTTTAGGAGGTTTTTTCCCCCAAGCATTGTATATACGCCCATCACTCTAGGGCTATCTATCTTTCCATTGCACACTAAGTAACACACTCTCTATTGTGTGCCTTGAGCTTCCTTCATCTTCTCCAAGCTGTGCGTTTCTCTGCAACCCTAATTCCAACAATTGGTATCAAAGAAGGTTCCCGGGGCGGTCACTTTTTAGAATGTGTATGCTATCACGTGAGTTAACTGGAGAGGATTATTAAAAGATCAAAATGTATCAAAATGTATACATACAGAGGGGGGTGGGGGTTTTTTAAATAGGCACGTAGTGTAAATATAGTATGTATATTCAGGTACTATTAATAACCTCTTGAACGCACGTGATATAGGAAGCTTTTGATAAGTGACCGCCCCGGGAGCAGGTTACGTCCTCCTGGGCTTATTTGCCAGCTGCTCCAGCACATGCCTGCTCACTTTCTCCGATTACAGTGAGTTTTGGCAAGCATTCGTGGGTCGACAAATATTTTGGGGTTGCTCGTTGAGCTCAGACTGCTCAGATTTTTGATTCGGGCTCATTTCTGCCTCCGTTTCCACTATAACCACGTCTACACAAGTAATTTTGTCATTTTGTGCAGAATTTCTGTCAGTGGCGTTTTCTGCATAATAGGTGCCTTACAGTCTTCTACGGTTTGTGCTATATAGCACGTGTTGTTCCCACTCCATTTCTCCTATTTTCGGGCAGTTTTCACATTAGGTGCAACATTTACCATGGTTA
Organism: Adiantum capillus-veneris; assembly: GCF_014529385.1. Taxonomy (NCBI): domain Eukaryota; kingdom Viridiplantae; phylum Streptophyta; class Polypodiopsida; order Polypodiales; family Pteridaceae; genus Adiantum; species Adiantum capillus-veneris. The sequence goes on along the minus strand of NC_140934.1, from coordinate 134,306,807 downwards.
ACAACAACACAGATGTCTTCAACATGTTTGCTACTAAGGACAGGTTGGATGGGGACAATTACCTATGTGAGCTTATATGATGCAACACGTTCTTGTGTTAAAGGGCATCTGGAATATTGTGTAGGGCATTGATGTACGTCCTGGTTCTAAGGATGTAGGCGATGTTGAGGATGTTTCAGGTCTTGCTGCAAGGATTGCTACTATTAGAGTTGTTTTGCCTACGAACGAACAAGCTCATTGGGATGTAAAGGATGCGCAGGCTCATCCATTGATTGCGTTGTATGTGAACCGCACTATTGTTCCTCACATCCGTTCAGCAAAATCTGCAAAACGGGCTTGGAATATTCTAGCAGGTCTTTATGCAAGCCGCAATGAGGCTAAAATTGCTTTGCTGCGTAAAGAGCTGGAGTCAAAGATTATGCATGAGGAAGATGATATGGACACTTTCCTTGCTAGTGTCAAGAATATCAATGAGAAACTTATTTCTGCAGGTGAAGTCATTTCAAACAGTTCCCTTGTGCAGACTGTTCTTGATGCCTTACCAGATTCTTACCAGACTTTTGCTAGTACTTGGAGACTTATGACCCAAGGAAATCCAGAAGTTTTCAAGTTTGATGCATTATGAACATTGCTATTGCAAGAGTCACTTTCGAGAAAAAACAGGACTAGACAGCGTGCAGTTGAACATGCTTTTATTGCTACTCAAAGAAAGGGTGGTAACAGCAATGCATACACTTCTTATGGTTCTACTGCGAATGGAAAAAATTATGTTCCTAATGCGTCTGCTGGTAGCACTTCGTCTGGCAATTCTGGTGATAAGGGAAAAAAGAAGATGCATTGCCATTATTGTAAAGCTAATAATCACTTGATCAAGTTGTGTCCTAAGTTGAAGGCCAAAGAGGCTAAGAAGAAAGAGGGTGGTTCCACTACAAATGCAGCCATTGTTGAGTCTTCTATGAAAGGATACTGTGTTTTTGATGTTGATGTAGAATGGGCTTTTAGCACAGAGTGCACTTACAAATCCTGTTGTCCATGATGCATGCTTGTCAGTTGCTGCAAATTCACATGTGTGGTATTTTGACAGTGGTGCTACAAAGCACATTACCTCACATCGTGAATTGTTCACCTCTCTTGAGTATGTCCCTCATGGGAATTCACTCACTTGTGCCAACAATGCATCTTATCCGGTTCAGGGAGTTGGAAAGATTGTGCTTACTGCTACAAATGGCAGTTCCTTCACACTTGTTGATGCACTTTATGTACTTGGGATCAAGAAGAATCTCTTGTCTGTATCCGCAATTGCTAGACTTGGACTTGTAGTCAAATTTGTGGATGACAGATGTATAGTTCATGATCTCAGTTTTGGTGATGAAATTGTTGCATCTGGCCTTTTGTGTCGTGGGTTGTAGAAGCTCACTTTGTATGACAAGTGTGGACAAAATTTTACAAATGTTGTTGCAGATTCAAGGGCTATTTTAGATGCAAAACTTTGGCATGCACGTTTTCGTCATCTAAATTTTGCCAGTTTGCTGTGTTTGCAAAAATCTGATATGGTTGCTTCTTTGCCGCCTCTTGAAGCACCTGTCAAACATGTTTGTGAAGCCTATATTTTGGGTAAGATGAAGCGTTCTAAGTTTCCAAAGGATGGTTCAGTTAGGGCCACATGCAGGTTGCAGCTTGTGCATAGTGATGTTTGTGGGCCCATGCAAACTCCTTCCTTGGGCAATTACCTGTACTTCGTGACTTTCATTGATGATTACTCTAGGCATGCATGGGTATTTCTTCTTAAAGCGAAGTCCGAAGTTTTTATGTGCTTCAAACAATTTCTGGCTATGGCTGAAAATGTCTCGAAATGTACTATGGGCACCCTCCGTTCCGATCAAGGGGGGGGGAGTTTATGTCTCATGAATTCAATGCATTTCTGGCTAGTTGTGGGATAAAACACCAATGTACAGTGCCTTATAAACCTGAGCAAAATGGTGTTGCTGAGAGGAAAAATAGGTCACTTAAGGAAATGGCACGATGTATGGTCAAAAGTCAAGCTTTGCCGCATTCTTTTTGGCTTGAGGCCATCATGTGTGCCACTTCTGTACTAAACAGGTGTCCTATGAAAGCTTTGCAGTCTATTGCTCCATATAAAGCATGGCATGATAGAAAGTCTTCTATTGAGCACATGCATGTTTTTGGCTGTTTGGCATATGCTTTGGTGCCACAAATACAACGTAGAAAATTGAATTATAAGGCTATAAAATGTATTTTTATTAGTTATAGTGCTGGCTGTGTCTAGCTTACATGATGTTGAGGAGCCTCTTTCTTTTGATGAAGCACAGAATTCAGAAAATTGGATGGCTGCCATGCAATTAAAATATGATGCAATTATAGAAAATGACACGTGGACTTTATGTGATTTGCCTCCTGGCAAAAAAAGGCCATTGGTACGAAGTGGGTTTACAAGTTGAAACGCAAGCCGGATGATGAGATCGATCGCCATAAGGCTCGACTTGTTGCAACGGGTTATGCACAACAAAAAGGCATAGATTATGAAGAGACTTTTTCTCCCACTTGTCGTATGACTACTGTGCATTTTCTATGTGCATTGGCAGGTCATTTTGGTTGGGATGTACATCAATCAGACATTGTTACTACTTTCTTGAATGGTGATATATTTGAGGAAGTTTATGTAACGCAGCCTCATGGTTTTGTCATAAAAGGACAAGAGGACAAAGTGTGCAGATGTAAGAAGGCTTTGTATGGGTTGAATCAATCTCCTCGTGCTTGGTATGAGAAAGTTGACACTCATTTGGTCAAACGAGGCTTTCGTAACAGTCCAACAGAAAGCACATTGTATGTAAAGCATGAGGGTGATGTACTTCTCATTGTGGTTCTTTATGTCGATGATTTGCTGATCATTGGACCAAATGAGAGACATATTACTGAATTTAAGGCTGATTTGAATGCTACTTTCAAGATGAGAGATTTGGGGCTGTTGCATCATTACTAGGGTATACAGTTTAAGCAATGTGATGGTAGTATTGCCTTGTGTCAGAAAAGTTACATAGAGACATTGCTATGTAAGTTTGGACTTGAGGATTGCAAACCTATTTCCACTCCCATGGAAACAGGTTTAAAGTTGAGTTTACATGATGCTGGCGATCCTACTGATGTCACTCTTTATGAAATTGTTGTTGGGTGCCTCATTTATGTATGCAACATGTGACCGGATATTCAGTTTGCATTCTCACAGGTCAGCAAATTTATGCATAGCCCAGGGTCTAAGCATTGGTATATGTGAGGGGCCCACAAACAACTTTGTATATCCCTTTCAATATGTTGTGGCTTTTATGTCACATGCAATCATCTTTACCAATTCCAATGCAGAGTTTCATTTTTCATCTTGAAAACTGCTTTCTCTAGAAGGAACGTCCACGTGTTATATAATATCTATAGGTATGCAAGCATCCCTTGAAAGAAGCCTTTAACTTCATTAGAAGTTGTAGAAGGTGCACGCCAGAAGGTCTCCCAGAGCTCTCTCTAACTCAGTAAGTGAAAACGAGACTACTTTTAGCCTACCTTGACTATACATACCCAGGTTTCTCGACTCATTTCCCCCCAAACTCCCCAGTTTGTCCTACTAGATCGCAAAGTATACTATCCTTTCAAAAAAAATTGAATTTGGATTCCTATTGTCCCATTTCCAAAGGTCTTGCAAAATCAGGCCTTGTGTACCTATTTTAGGCTTTTCGTCGCAATCCTCATAATCATACAAGATTTGACATGGTTGTCCATCTCTGCTTCTTGATCATCATGGTCCCTTCCATTCTTCCATCTGAATCTATTTGGCATTTATTTATTATTTTTTACCTTTTTATTAGAGACATAATAAATTAGCAAAAATTAACAAAACCACTCTTGAAATAAAATTTAAAGCCCAAAAATACTAAAACACGCCTAATTTTAGTACTTGGCCATTATTTTGTGGATTACTCCATTTTGATCGTATTTTTAGTCCCAAAAACACACAAAAAAATAATAAAAGTTGTAATAATTTTGGATTTTCAGACATGTGTATACTATATACACACACCTAGGGGTTATTATATTATGTTTTCCCCATTTCAATTCCTTTTAAGGGTATTTTATTCTTCAATAACAAGAATTCGCACGTTAACATTCAAACACTTCAAAACATTGCCCTTTTCTCTATCAAATTCATATGCTAGAGTCCGCATTCAGAATGCCTCCCCCCCTCCTTGTCTGAGTCCTTCGAGACGATAGAGTATAGTATGGGTTGTGCAATGCATGGGTGATAAAATGTGTCTATGCATGGCCGAGATTCACTCATCGTCCTTTCATTTGGGCGCATGTTCCAGTGGTTGTGTTGTGGCTTTTTTATACGCTGTATAATTGATTGCATTAAGACGTGCACATGTATCAGCTAGTGCTTTGACTTTGAAACCATCCTTTAGAGTTACTGTTATACACATGTCCAATCCATCCTACCATTCATCATCGGTCTCTACCTCATCATCTGCTAGGTGTTGAATCTGGAGGGTATTGAGGGGTAGAACTTGAGGGATTGGTTTCCTTGCTACTTTCCTCTTTAGAGCGCAAATGCACGCTTCCTCTTAGGTTGTAGCTAGTTTGATGGCACCACTCAATGGAACATCTTCAATGACAAAAAGACCGTTGGTTCAGCCAAAGTGTGTCGATCATGGTAGAGGGAACCAAGAATGGTATGTATGTTGATAGATGCATGGTAAAGGCCTGAGGCAGGTAGCAAAATCTTGGGTAGGAAAGTGCCAACAAAGATGTATGATTTATGTGGTTTCATAGGCCAAAATGGCTTCAAAATGGGCCACATGGGATGGCAAGCAAGGATGTTCAAATGCTGGTTTTTTTTCTTTGAAATGTAGTGCTTGAAGTGATCTCCGAGCTGGTCTAAATGTCGCATCAAACGGAGCTACAGGATGCAAGATATGGCAGTTTAAAGCTAGAGGTGGTTGCACATCCAAGACAAACAAGGCATGTGATGCCAAGTGATCAGAGCTGGTTTCAATGGATAGATGTAAAGAGCTCATCATATGGAGCATGTCGGTATTTTTGGATTGGCAATCGGAGTCAAGATTGCAAAGATATTGCCAGTTGAAGTTTCATTGACGGGGGCCATTTTTGTGTCGTATTGGTTGCCTCGATCGGTGTGCCATCATCTCAGGTTTTTGGAGCCTTGCTAGGGTTTGTAAGTCAAGTATGTGGTACGTGAAGGCCATGGAAACCAATGGCATGTCAATCGGACTCCAGATCGTCAAGATATAGCAGTTTGAAGTTGACGGCAATTTCCAATCAGGGGATGCCCGATTGATTTTTCAAGTTTTAATCACTTTGTTTGGGGGAAACATCAACGACCAAATGCGGAGAGGCTAGTACAGATTGAGGTGGACAAGATGATCTTTTACTTGGGCTTTACAAAGTGGAGGTTGGGCTCATGAACAAAAAAGGGGATGCTTGCAAAGTGGTGGCAAAAAGGTAGTTTTTGTATATAACTTATGGGGTTTTTGTTGGAGGCAAGGAGGGTGGACCCTTGCGGGAATGTCGTGTGGTAGTATCCATATCCCACATGAGTAGTACAAGGAAAAAGAGAAGGAGTATATAAGAAAAAGCATGGGCCTATCGATGATATCACAAGGAAGTGAAGCCCTTGGAGCTCCTTTCAAGCTGCTATGGCGGATTTTTCAGGCGGTGTTGTGCCATTAGTCGCGTGAGGTAGATGGTGGTCTTGCCTTGTGCAACTACCGTTTGGAAAATGGAGTTGTCTTTGGTGACCGTTGACGGTGTCGTGATAAGGTTGTTTACGTGGCATCTTGCCCATGGGGTGGGTGCCCATAAGCCCCAAAACTTTTTGTTGAGGAGGCAGTCTTGCGTGCTGTTGTCACGGTACCATGACATTCCAATGGGGGTGCTGACAAGACTTGAAGCCCAAGCATCTTAGAATAGCAAAGGAGTGGCATCACGTGCAAGATGAGCCAAAAATAGAAGATCAAAAATATGGGAATTGCACATGCCCGAAGGGTCCAATCTTTGGGCAGTTTTAAGGGAGTTCTCGGCTTGTCTTTGGAGGGGAGAGTGAGAGCTCCAACGAAGAAGAAGTTTTTTGGACAGTAAGAGGGTTCTTAGTGAGGAGAACTCCACGAGGAAGAAGACTGTCAAAGTTGGTTTTTGTGCTCGTCGTGCTTGTGTTGACGGAGCCGATGGTAGCAGGTGTCATGCTGTTGTTGTAGACGGCATTTTTATCATACTTGGAGCAAACCATATCAAAATTCTATGTTGAATCTTCCCCCTTTCCCCCCTTCTCATCTTTGCTCTGCTCAAAGTGCTTAGTATCGGTGTGTCAGATGTGTGTGCCTCCACAGGCCTTTGTGTGGGAGAGAGAAAGGTGTGTGTTGTGAGATTGCTATAAACGGGCAAAATTGGGATGGTATGTTCTTATTGATTGAGTGAAGCGTGCGTACATTGATCTATATGTGAAGGTGTGCAGTTTTAAGTGTGTTTTCTGGTGGATGGGGGTTAGGTGTGCTACAAACGGAGGCGCGGTAGCCCTGGCACATCCACGAACTCGTAATCGAAGCTATACGCGAACATCAAGAGACGGAGAGCGGAAGAGGGTGAGGGAGAGCACGTGCAAGCGCACCTCCTAGAGCGGAGTGCTACGCGAGCATGACGAGAGAGAAGAGAGGAGAGAAGAATACACAAACACTGGGTGCAATCTCCCCCCGTGCAAGAGTGAGCATGTCCCTCTTACACGTATTTAATTTATAGAAAAGTTCATGCTAAAAAATGAGTTACATCCAGTTCACACTTGGGCATAAAATGGTCCTGGCTCATAAAGAGCTCAATGTAACAATTAATAGCTGTCTACATCTCAACTTATAACTAAACCATAAATACTAAGGCTTGCCACAGAAAATCCAATGGTGGCAGTTTTATTCCTAATAACTGCTATCGCCTTATTGTCCAACATGTGCCAATCACTGATCTGATCACACAACACCCAACAAGTGATCATATTCCACAATTCAAATCAACATTGCAATACTTCATCAAAATATCAAATATTTCACAAATATCATCAAAATATCAATTCCATTACATACCCCGGGGTTGAAAAGCAATTGTCCTCAATTGTTACCAAAACCAAACTAGCGACAGTGGTGGCCAGCCACTGGTAGAGTGGTCTAGTAATTTGGTGTTGCCTAGATCGGCGGATCTACACCAATGGTCATGCTGCCTAAATCGGCGGATCTACATTTTGAATTCGTGTTGCCTAAATCGGCGAGTCTACACTAGTGCTGCCTAAATCGGCGGATCTGCACTTTTAAAATTCGTGTTGCCTAAATCGGCGAATCTACACTAGAAGAGAGGCACTACCTAAATCGGCGAATCTATGTCTCTAGGTGTGTGGTATGCAAGTATCAAGTGATGGTAGTGCGGACTTAGCGATTGTTCAGAAATCCATTGACACTCTTCCAAAGAATGGTTTTTGTATTTTACCAAATATCTTCTGTACGGGTTTCCTCTGCGGGTAGTGGTCATGTCATGATCTAAAATTATTTTGGGAGTCAGAATTTCTTCATCGTCCTCAATGAAGGGGGGGTCAGCTGTGGTAGGGGTGTCGGGAATAGGTCCCTTGTGTGGTCTCAAAAAACTGACATGGAAGGAGTTGTGTATTTTCCAATGTGAGGGAATGCCCAAGCGGAATGCATTATCATTTATTTTATGAAGAATTTTGAATGGGCCATAAAATCTAGGGGCCAATTTCACTTTAGGATGTTTTTCTACACTTTTTAAGCGTCGTTTTTCTATTCTAAGCCAAACAAGGTCGTTTTCTTTAAAAGGTGCAGGTATTCGTTTCTTATTGGCTTGTGCAGTGTATCGTTCTTGTGCTCGTTTAATGCAAGCTGTGGCTTCTTATAAAATGTTTGTGTGATCTCTGGTTAAAGTGTCAGCCGCAGGGACATCAGTGCCAATAGTGGATACAGGGACAGGGAGTTTCTTGCCATAGACAATTTCAAAGGGTGCACGGTTTGTGGAGGAGTGAGGGGTGTTATTGTAAGCAAATTGAAGCATAGGGAGGTGTTGGTCCCAGTTTGCAGTATTTTCAGTGGTATAAGATCGAAGAAGGTCCATAATAGTACTGTTTGTGGCTTCTGTTTGACCATTACTTTCAGGGTGAAATGCAGATGTGAAATCCATTTTAGAGCCTAAGTTTTTGGCTAGGGCGACCGAAAAATGATTGCAAAAGCGTCCATCACGGTCGGAGAGAATGACCTTGGGGAAGCCGTGATAAGGGAAGATGGTTTGGAGGAAAAGCTTTGCAGTCTGTGGTGCAGACAATGTCTTTTTGCAGGGTACAAAGTATGCTTGTTTGCTAAAACGATCAACTATGGTCCATATCATGTCATTGTGTGAGGATGTGGTAGGGAGTCCTGTGATGAAATCCATGGAGATTTGTTCCCAAGGGCCAGTAGGGATGGGGAGAGGCATTAATAGACCATAAGACTTACCATTATGACGTTTAACTCTTTGACATATCAAACATTCTGAAACAAATTTTGTGATATCGTGCTTCATTCCAGGCCAAAAAAAATGATCTTGACATGCAGCGACTGTGGATTGAATTCCTCGGTGACCCATATATGGTGGTGCATGCATTTCAGTCATTGCTAGTTCCTTGAAGGGTGTTGTGATGCATAGCTTTTGCTGAAAATAGAGATAACCATTTGCCACTGTGTAATGTTCATAGGGAAGACCATTGTTGTGAGTTATTTCAAACCAAGCACGTGCAAAATGTGGATCGTCAGCATATGTGTTAGGCATAGAATGAAAAGATTGCACATCACTCACAGAAATGTGATTCAAATAAACATGCTTGATTTTATCAAAGACACATGAGCGAGTAACAGAGAGTACATTTACTTCAGGTTTTCTACTTAATGCGTCTGCTACTACATTTGCTTTGCCTGGTTGGTATTGTATCATAGGATGGAAATTTTGAATGAAACCGGCCCATTGGATATGACGGTCAGAAATGGTGGATTGAGTCAGAAGATGTTTAATGGCTTGTTGGTCAGTTTTGATTAGAACTTCGGAGCCCATAAGATAGTGTTTCCACATGTCTAGAGCGTGGACTACTGCTAGCAATTCTTTATCGTACGTGCTGTATTTGGTTTCTGATGGTTTGAGTTTTCGACTTTCGTAGGCAAGTGGGTGATCATTTTGCATTAAGACTGCGCCTATGCCTGAGCCACTTGCGTCTGTGACAACTACAAAGAAGGGTTGTGTGAAGTCGGGTAATTGTAGGATGGGGGTATGTGTAAGGAGATACTTGAGAGTGTCAAATGATTTTTGTTGTGTGGGGCCCCAATTGAATGGTACTTTTTGACGAAGTAGAGTGGTCATTGGTGATGCAATGTGTGAGAAGTTTTTGACAAATTTTCGATAAAAGCCTGCTAAACCTAAAAAGGATTCTATGTCATGCACGGATTTGGGGGTAGGCCATGTTTTGATAGTGTCAATCTTTTGAGGGTCAACAGATATACCTTTTTCTGAGACTATGTGGCCTAAATAGTCAATGTGTGTTTGAAAAAATGTACTTTTGTGTGGGTTTGCAAACAACTGGTGGTCACACAATAACTCAAAGACAATATGTAGGTGATTTTTGTGTTCGTGCTCATCACAACTAAAAATCAAAATGTCATCAAAGAACACAAGAACAAAGTCTTGATAATCAAGAAAAATTTTGTTCATCATCCTAGCAAATGTGGCAGGTGCATTTGTGAGACCAAACGGTAAGACAATAAACTCATAATGACCAGACTGGGTACGAAAGGCAGTTTTAAAAATATCATTAGGGTGCATACGGATCTGATGGTATCCTGATTTCAAGTCAATTTTGCTAAACAATTTGGCTCCTCGTAAGCGATCTAGGAGATCGTCTATACGTGGGATGGGATAGCGGTTTTTGACAGTAACCTTGTTTAATGCACGGTAGTCTATGCACATGCGAAAAGTTTTGTTTTTCTTTTGGACTAGGAGAAGTGGTGCACCAAAAGGGGATGCACTAGGATGGATGAGGCCCTTATCTAGGAGTTCGGTGATTTGTTTTTGGATTTCTTGTTGGTGCAAGGGACTGTGTCTATATGGTGCTCTGTGTGGAGGTTGTGAGCCTGGAAAAATTTCAATTGTATGATCTAATTCACCACGAGAGGGTGGGAGGTGAGGGGGGTAATCATCCACAAAGCAATCATTATACTGTGAGAGGAAATCATTATCTGTGTGGGAGAGAGAGGATTGTGTGTGCTCCATTTCAGTAACAAATATCATGTATGCTTTGTCATCCTTTCGTAGTGCACGTTTTGCTTGTGTGTGTGATATCAAGGGAAACATAGCAAGTGATGCATCAGCAGAAAGTGAAATAGATTTGCCATTAAAGGTGAAATTCATGGTGTGTGTGCGATAGTCAATGTGTGGGTTATGTTGGTGTCGAAAAGGCATGCCCAATATGATATCAGTGGATTGCAATGGTGCAATTAAAAAATCACACTGTTCTGTGTAATCACCAATGGTAATTGTGAGAGATTTAATTTCACGTGTGCCATTATACCTAGTTCCTTGAAAAGCACATTTAACTTTGTATGCAGACGGTGTGGTGGTTAAATTCAATTTTCGTACCAATTTTTCAGAAATAAAATTGTGTGAACTACCATCATCGTGTAAAATAGACACACTTGAATTTTGAATTTTGCCTTTGTGACGGAGCAAAGCATGAATTGAACTTGGCGTACCTGGGACGTGAGGTGGTGTTGCGGCTGTCCAATCAGCCATGGCGTCGTCTAGGCGTTCTGATTCATCTTCGATGTTGTGTATGCGAGCTGTGGGTTGGCGAGGTCCGGGTGGACGATTGTTGGTGCATTTGGCTTCAACATGGCCATATTGGCGGCATTTGAAGCACCGAACACCATTATGACGTGCAGGGGGATTGGGATGTGTGTTTGAAATTTGAGGTGCAGTGTGTGTGGGTGGAGTGGCGGAGTTGTGTTGTGGGCGATGAGTGTTTTGGTGACTACGGGGAAAGGGGGGTGAACGGTTTTGTGTGTAATTATTTGTGCGAGGGTTTGAAGTATACCTGTTGAAATTATTACCGTTGCGATTGCGGTTGCGATTGTTGTTACCCCACTAATTGGGAGGTTGAAAATTAGGACGATTGGGGTTACGCGTGTTGCGCACTTCATGGACGATAGAGTTGATTTCTTTCTCAGCATCGTAGGCCAAGGATATAGCTTCATAAAGAGACGCTGGTTTAAGGGAATTGAGTTTTGATTGTATACCATTGGGAAGACCGTCTTCATATTTGCGTTGGAGAGACTCTGCAGGCACTTCTTCTACCATACGGAGGAGTAGAAGACGTTCCCAAAAGCGATCAGTGTAACGAGAAATGGTGTCTTCTTGCATCCAAGAGAATTTGGCCCAAGCACGACGAGCGTCAAGACCAAACTGAGGGGGTAGGAAGGAATCTTTGACCCGCTGTTGAAAACTATCCCAAGTTGATGGTCGTTCTGCCGTTTTGCGAAGCACACTCCACCAAAGTGAAGCTTGACCAGAAAGGTGATTAGTAGCACATTTAATTTTATCTTTTTCAGTGAAAGATTCGCCAGCAAAATAATTGTCGAATTGAGTTAACCAAGATAGCACTGTTTTACCAATTTTGCGATCATCAAACTTGAAAAACGTGAAAGATTTTTGACTTATCTTTGCCTCTTTGCTGGATTTTTGAGCTTCGAACGTAGCCTTCAAAATTTTGATCATACGTTCATCTTCGTTGTCGCCTTCGCGTGCGCGTTTCTGATCATTTTCAGCGAGGCGTTGATTTGCAATGTCTAATTCCTGTTGCAGTAAGAATACTTGTTGCTCCAAGGTTGGTGCCGGTAGAGGTGAATCACTGGTCCAGTCGGAGGGGGCACTGGCACCGTTTGTCTCCATCACGAGGGAGAGAATTAGGACGTAGAGTGATCAGCTGAAAATCGGGATTCACCGTTGAGGGTTATGTGAACAAAATTACTGTCGTCTTCGTGGAGTGTGTGTGAGTGTGTGCACGCTCTTGCTTAGAGATGGTGAAGAGAGAGATAAAAAATATCTCTGTGTTATGGTCTGCTAAGCTTCTCTGTCCCAAAAAAAAAGATTTGAATGTGTGTGTGTGTTTTCTTCTTGCAGGTATCCGAAAAAAAAAAACATGGGGGGGGGGTGAGAGATGATGTGATGGAGCGTACCGAATAATAGGGAAGGTGATGTGAAGGAGAGTAAAAGTAAAAGAAAAGTGAGAGTAGCGAGGTAATAGCCTTAAGGGGAAAAAAAAGAAAAAAAAAAGAGGTTGAACTGTGACGATCAATAAATGGGAAACTATTTAGTGGTGGTAAAGTTTGGAGACTCCTTGGTGGTTAAAAAAAAGTTGAGGCTGTTGTTGTTGGAGGAAAAAAGGAACGCTTATTAGTTGTTGGTTACTCGGAGCCGATAAGAAAAGTGGTGGTGAAAAGCATCGTAAGGCTTGGTCCATGCAGGGGTCTCGGTTGGTGTGAGTCTTGACATGAGGGATATTACTGGCGATGGGTTTGTGCTCGACAGTAGTGCCAATTTGGAGGGTAGCCAGAAGTAGGTGCAGCCACAGTCGACGGGTGGGTAGCGGCGCCTGAGGTAGATGCAGATTCTCAAGTAGATGAAACTCGATTGTCTCCCCGTGTGTGGGGGTCATAGCCCATTGGCTCAAATCCGTAAGCGATGAAGGATGAAGGTCGATTAATATCTTGATAAGCCTGAGCGTTTTCTGCTGCTCCACCAAAGAAATACACTCGAAAGGAAAACATATAGATACATAAAAGTTAAGCTTTGCTTTTCAAACTTAAACAGTGATTTTATTCTCTTATCAGGCGTTTATCTTTCAAAACTTGAAACAATGCTCTTATTAGGGGTGTTTCCCAGCAGGTGGTAGGCTCGTGATGCCAAAAGAGAAGGTAAGCTCGCCTTACTCGTAATCGGTTCAAGTCACCATGCATTTACACAAGTCGACACTATTTGGCAAAAATAATTGAATTGATTGAAAAAAAAATAACTTAGCTTGAGTCATGCTAATCCCCTTTTCTCCATAAACCTATGCTGATCTCGCAGGATTTTGTGACTATCGAGGATATCTTCCTTGGCTCTGATACCACTACTACAAACGGAGGCGCGGTAGCCCTGGCACATCCACGAACTCGTAATCGAAGCTATACGCGAACATCAAGAGACGGAGAGCGGAAGAGGGTGAGGGAGAGCACGTGCAGGCGCACCTCCTAGAGCGGAGTGCTACGCGAGCATGACGAGAGAGAAGAGAGGAGAGAAGAATACACAAACACTGGGTGCAATCTCCCCCCGTGCAAGAGTGAGCATGTCCCTCTTACACGTATTTAATTTATAGAAAAGTTCATGCTCAAAAATGAGTTACATCCAGTTCACACTTGGGCATAAAATGGTCCTGGCTCATAAAGAGCTCAATGTAACAATTAATAGCTGTCTACATCTCAACTTATAACTAAACCATAAATACTAAGGCTTGCCACAGAAAATCCAATGGTGGTAGTTTTATTCCGAATAACTGGTATCGCCTTATTGTCCAACATGTGCCAATCACTGATCTGCTCACACAACACCCAACAAGTGATCATATTCCACAATTCAAATCAACATTGCAATACTTCATCAAAATATCAAATATTTCACAAATATCATCAAAATATCAATTCCATTACAAGGTGGAAGACCCATTGAGGAGCATCTAATTGCTCCTATTTGAAGGAAGAGTTGTGGTTTTGGAGGTGATGAAGTGCAGATTTTGAAGAGCAAATGTTGTGCAAGATGGCGTGGACAGGTTTTCCTACTTTCATTGGGGTGGAAGATGCGGACTTGGTTGCAAGATTATGGTCTATTTGTGCTAGAGAGCATATTATCGAGAGAAGAAGGGGCGGTCCAAGTTTTTCCACTCTTGGTTCGTGGTAAAGCTAAAAGATGGTACAATGGGTTGCGGAATGAATAAAAGGTGGACACAATGACTTTGGAATGGGCTTTTTGACTTCGATAGGTGCCGGATGTGTAGGTGCATGAGGTAAAGTGGAAGCTAGATGGTCTAAAGCAAAGTCTGAAAAAAGATTTTCAAGCTTTTGAATGGGAATTCAAAGCCCTTTGGAGACACCTTATGAAGGTAACTGCTACACAAAGTTTTGAATATTTGAAGTTGAGAAAATTTATGGATTTCTTGCATGAGGAGTTTGGAGATAAAGTCAAAGCGGATGGGCCAATGATGTATGCTAAAGCGGTTAATTTGGCAAGAGGCCAAACCAACAAGATTTTGAAGAAGCGTGAGTCTAGGCAAGGTCTATCAAATGTTGTGGTGCCTAAGTTGATGTGGTGGAAGTGAAGCCAAGGTTGAAACAGAGAGATGTGTCAATGTGAGAGGAGCCAAGGGTTTTGTGGATGCAAAGAGGTGGAGCAGTTTTGATCCCAAAGATGCTAGTTAGGGAAGCTCGAGTTGTGAAAGAAGTGCAAGTGGTTCCAGAATGGTAGAAGATACACAAGCAAATCAAGGTATCATTGGTCAAATCCTATGGATGTGTGCTAGAGATCGAAGAGTGCAGTTTGTAGATGATGTGGAAGCGATGAAAGTGGAGAAAATCCCAGATCTTGAGACAGAGGAAGAAGTGGAGGCATAGGATAGCAGTTGTATGGATGCTGATACAAATTGGGAAACCAATTCATCTCGTATAAGGAATTTGATCTTTGGCATGTAGCTAAAGATGTGAAAGATGTGTGGAGAAACAAGAGATAGTGCAAACCAATGTGCTTGATAAAGTCCAAGTGGAGGAAGTCAGGCCTACAAAGGTGGACATGCAAGTAAAGATGCTATGTTGTGCCATGCTCATTGCTATGCTTGTCAAAGTTGTTATGGAATATGCTAAAGTGGTGCAATAGGTACGGAGTGCTACCATGAAAGAGGAAGCAAACTTGGCTTTGGGAGGAGACCAGGACAGTGCAGTAGAGGATGATTCTCTATCCCCTTTGGACAAGGATGAAGCAAAAGAGTAGGCAGATGAAGTTGATAAAGAAGAGGCGTTGGTTGATCTTGAGGGGCCTATTGATGATGAGCGGCTTGGTAGATGAAGGAGATTCCTGTTGGGATTAGGGTTGCAAGAAAACACACACATCTTGGAGAAGACAAAGGAAGCTCAAGGCACACAACAAAGAGTGTATTCCTTAGTGTGCAATGGAAAGATAAGATATCCCTAGAGTGATGGGTGTATATACAATGAATGGGGGGGAAAACCTCCTAGCGAGGGAAAAAATGCCCAATGGTCCTAAGTGTGTTCACACACATCACTACCATAAGGTAACAAATCCTCCTTGGGAGTGATGTGGTGAACGAGAGCTGGCACATATAGGGAAGTGCCATGCCGTGAGGACATGATCAGTCCACAAAGGGGAGTAAGCCCAAAGCTTTGCAAAAAGCTTCAAGCTTCTCATGAGACAATGCCTTTGTGAATCTTAGGAGATAGGATGTAGCTAAATAGATAGTAGAGTAGCTTACTTATTGGAGAGAGATAAATTTTCACACACAGAGAGAGAGAGAGAGAGAGAGAGAGAGAGAGAGAGAGAGAGAGAGAGAGAGAGAGAGAGAGAGAGAGAGCACACACGATATACGTGGTTCACCCAATGTGGGCTACATCCACGGGAAAGCGGTCACTCAATGGATTTAGTACTTCAAACAAGAAGTAGGTTACAAAGGGATTATACCCTTAATAGAGCTCCCACCTTGCTTCACTCTCACCTTCTCACACCCACCTTGTTGCATCAACTTCACAATCAAAATGTGTGTAGAAAAGGCCTCCTTTTATAGGCCAAAAGAGATGCCCTCTCTCATGAGAGGAAATCATGTGTAGCCGCCCTTGAGAAGACAAGTTGGACTCTCCAATGCCCCCATGTGTGGCCACCCTTGAGAAGACAAGTCCGTCTTGGCCACCGGCCACCGGCCATTGACTTTTGTCCATTGGCCCCTAGCCATTCACTACCGACCAACCGGCCAACCGATCGGTACCGACCACTTTTCGACTGTCGTCTAGCCATAATATTTTGACAAAAAGAAATATTCCGGGGCCGTGGAATTTTTGGTTTTTCGGCGAGTGATTTTTCTTCACGCACAATGGCTTCTTCTCATAACGAGGGCCTTACAAATGTGCATTTTCAATACAAAAAAATTACAAGGGGTGAGTTAAGCTCCATATACTTAAGAATCTCCCACTTGGAGACTGATCTCCACACCAGAACTGTGACTGCTTTCCATCATGGCTTCTTATCCTTGAATACCAATTAAAGATGAGAAAAAGATCAACTTCTCCTTGTTGACAACTTTTGTAAACGTTGTTAAAAGCTGGACACACCCCACGGCATCTAACTACTCGGCGGACTATTATTTTTGTAATTATTCATTCATTAAGGAAAACCCGATTTTTCACCTTGTAAATATTGGGACTTATAGAAGTTTCCAGATTGTATCCCAGTTTTGATAGTTAGATTGAGTAAATGGTTGATTTTGGAACTTTAGGGTTTGAGAAGTTGTAAGGTATATATACCACTTTTTGACCTTACTGAAAAACCTTTTGTCATTTTAAAACAAGTTTTAAGTCTGTGAGTGAGCGTACTATGTACGTGAGAGAGAGTGTGAGCTTCGTCTTGACGCTACGTGTGCTACAGTGGTCAGAATCGAGTGCGGAGAAGTGCAGCGTGTTGCCCCCGACTAGAGCTACAAGCCGATACCCACATTGTGCGCGCACTGTCCGGCTTTGGGAGCTCCTTCTACGAGCTTCATCGGTTGTTTGGGTGAGCATACGTTATCTGATTTTGCACTGCAGCATATCCACGCGTTCACATTGAGTAGAGCTACACATTAGGCACTTCAGATATCGAAAACAAAGACCTGCAGATTTCGGCCAGACATCCTATGTGTTTATGCACCGGCTGTTGTGGGTCGTGATTTTGGTTCATAGACCTTAGGGAGAGCGGCTTATAGGTATTAGTAGGGTCTCCTTCAAGTTCTATGGTGTTTCGAAAGTGTTTGATGGGAGTTCGGCTCTAGCAAGCGCTATAGGAAGTATCCTCTTTTGCACTCTTGAAGACTGTGACTTAGACAATTGGTAGGGACCTCTGTAGGAATTAGTTAGGAGTCAGTCGAGTGTAGGTTGACACCTTATGCTTGCTTCCATGCGTCTGCGGGTCGAGCTTTGTCCTTAGCTGACATTACTTGTTAGGTGAGTTCTCGTTGTGCTGACGTCCGTCGCGGCGTACCCGTCCAACATTGGCACCGCTGCCGGGGACGAAAACCTTAGGTAGGTGACCAAGACTAATCCTTGAGGATTGGGATTTTTGGCTTACCAAGAGTCTCACCTTACATTTAGATAGGATCAAAGGGTGGAGGACTCTCTAGGTCTTAGAGAGAGTCTAGGAAGCGTGTGTCTGGCCTAGATCCTTCGACTTAGGTACTTTTAGGTAGTAGCCGAGTTCAAGAGTAGGATTTGGGTGGTAGAAGAGGTGAGCAAAGAGCTTGAGGGTTCGGAGAGGCCAAAAAGCAACCAAAAACACCATTATCACCATTTCTTCATGATAGGTAAGTAGGACATCATGATTCAGATTTAGAGCAATTCATGCATGTACACTTGCTTGGTAGAATCATTACAAGTTTGTAAAAGACGCAAAAGTGTGGTTGAAAGCCTAATTGAAGTCCAAAAGTTACTGTGAGTGTTTCTGATAGGTCTACAGAGCATCAGGGGCATTCCTGTCAGAAAAAAACTTTAATTTTAAGCCAGGAGACATCCTACGCGTAGGATGTCTACAGGCCAATCTGGGAGGAATTTTGGGATTTTGAGTTGACCAGTGTGTTCAGAAGGTAGGGTTTACCCTAATTTCAACTGGAAAGTGGAAATTTGGCCATCTCTTGATAGGATAAGGCCAGATAGACTGAAATTGCTAGACATCCTACCCAAATAGTGCCAAAACATTAACTTGAGACCAAAACCATAAGATGGCTGCATGAGTGTGTCTTGCATGATATATTGAGTGACTGAAAGGGGTTTCACCTCATTTGGGTAAGAAAATTGGGCTCAAAGTGGACTTTAGCACTTTTAAATAAAAAAGAAAAACAGCTGAAGTTTGGGACTTTTGACATCCAAATCAAAATCTAAGCATACCACAGGGATATTGACATCAAGGGGAAGCTGTGGAACAAATCTGGGGTCAAACAGGTCAAAAAGACATCCTATGTGTAGGATGTCTTCTGAGTGATTTGGGACTCCAAATTGAAATCTAAGTATACCAAGGTGATCAGCAACTCAAGGGGAGCTTGAGCCTTTAGTTTGAATCCATTCTGAAGGAAAAGACATCCTACGCGTAGGATGTCTAATGCAAGAAAATAAAGCCACAATTTGACTTTGAGAATTGTAAGGTGTTATATAGCCTCAAACAAGCCTGCTAGTCAATTTTGGTCCAATTTGGAGTTGATTAGACTGATCAATACCATCAACAGGCCGTCAGAACAGATTTCTGACTCATTGACTAGCTTATAGAAGTCCAAATCAAAAAGTAAAAGCAGTTGTAAGCTCAGCACAACAAGGGGAAACAACAGTGCAAAAAATCCAGGCAAAATACAGCAGGAGACATCCTACGCGTAGGATGTCTATTGGGGCATACTGCAGAGAAAATTTGACCTGGCCTAAACAGTGAGGTTCCATTTGGCTTAAGGGTTCCAGAACTTCTTTCAGAAGCGAATTTGGACCTTGGTTGCCCATTTGACAAAGCAAAGACTAAATTCAGACTTTTTCACGTAAATTGGCCAACATCAGAAGGAAGTACTGTTTCAAATTAGCAACCTAATCCAGAACATCAGCAGTGTATAAAATACATTAGTGGTTGAGATTAACTCTCCAGTTATACCAATCATTACTAAGATAACCTCTAGCAGATAAATGCTTTGATTCAATTGCCGAAATTAAAACTCTTGTGTACAGGTATATTCAACAACAAAGCAAGAAGTTGTGCAGAAACTGATCCGTTGCTAGGTGAGTGATTGAATTTGTGATAAGTTGCATTGATAAGTTTGATGAATTTAAGATCAGGAAGATACATTGTTAGAGACCAGAAGGTGGCAGGTGACCAAGGTAGCTTAGTGTCCACCGAAGAGAGTGTAACTCAGGCAAGGCTAGATCCGCTAGCACCGATTATTGAGGAAGGTAGTGATACTGACACTTCGTCAGACAAATCTTTCTTCATGATGGGTAGTCAACAGCCATGAGGTTTCACCTATGATGGACCTATGCGAGAAGGAAGCACCTCCCAAAATCCTTTGAATGATTCCAGGCTTACGGTGATCTTCCTAGAGGGAACGAACTCAAGAGGAGCCCTAGTCTATTCTAACTATCAACGCCGCAAGTGCATTTGTATCGAAGAGAGGCCAACACAAATATTGGAGATAATCCGCGTGTATGATGATGGAGATAGATTCCGAGACGAAAAGGGGAACCACTATTTAATAGTTAGCAACCTTGAAGATTACAACAGATATGGAGATAACGTTGCTAAAGGGAAAATGGTTTCAAAAACTCAAGAGCCGCCACCAAACATTGATCGGCCCGGAGCTATTTTTATGTATGATAACAAGACAATCAGGATTCCAACTTATAACAAGAATGTGGGAATCTACAAACACGAGAGCGAGGGTATTGTCTCTTACTTTAGCAGCAAAGAACCATATGTAAACGAACTAAGCAAAGAAAAAGTTCTTTACTTATTCTCTTTTGAAACTGCTACGGGGAAGGGCATAGTTTTTGTTGATATATATGGGCGAGAATACCAGCGTATTCTCCTAGAGGAAGTAGAAAGAGCAACAAGACCAGGAGCATCAACATATGCCCCTGAGGAAATTCCGAGAGCCGCCCACACACCAAGCAAGTCAACGAATCCATTTTTGGATGAGTATGACACTACCTCACATTCCACCCGACCGCAAGCATTCAACAACCAGGTAAAAGCCAACCATGCTAATCACAGACAGTTGAAGTCACTGGCCACAATGCAAAAATCTAGGCTACCAAAACAAGGTAAACGCGTATGGATGCGGAAGGATAGAAATGCAATGGTGGAAAAAAAACAATGTAACAACCGGATTCCAACAAAGCAGACGGTGCAACCCAAAACCAAGGTCATAAAACAGATATGGATCCCAAAGAAAATGCTTAGCCATAACCCAAATGTCACTCACATTTGGATACCAAAGCAAAAGCCAAAGGAAATCCCTACGGTACAAGCAACAATGGAAAGCAGACATGTGCAGGTCAACAAGGAGAACATATATATGTGGATGCAAATGACAGACAAACTAGTGGTAAACAAGAAAGTGCCAAACCATCTACAAAAGTTGGCAGCACCAAACTACCAATGGAAAGCCAAGGCCAAAAGGCCCATAGCTATCACATCCCAACCAATTCTATCCTCAGAAACAGCTACGACTCCATCAAAAGTGTCGACAAAGCAATTGCCTCTTGCCAAAAAGACAATTAAACAGAGAGCAGTAGAGTTACAACTGCTACTTGCAAAGAAATCAGGAAGCCTCGACGGCGAATGCCAATAAGCATCTTGCTTATTCCCTTCTCTTGCACAACATGAATTTTTCCATGGATTAACCGAGTATGCATAAAATAGGGCCACATTAATCGGCCAGGCATTAGCACAACTTTTTCAACCTATGCACGACACATACCCCGAGGCGAAACCTTGTCGTCCGGGAGGACTCCGATTAGGAGGGGGGGAGGCATACTCAATGCGGAACCAATAACAGAAACAAAAAAAAAGGGCATGATTTTCGACCATTTTAAGGGTTGACGTTTGATTGCGGAATTTTCTGGAGTAACCCAAGTATATATGCCCTTATACAGCATGAAGCTACAGGTATAGGGGGCCAAACACCAAATCAAGCCTCTAGATGTGTGTATATAAGTAGAAATAGCCATTTTTCAGGCAAAATATTGATAAAACGAAGAAATCCGGCCATAAAAATTGCATGTGAGTATATATAATGTGTTGCGGTGATGTTTGTGATCTATTCTGAATTTTGGGGATTTTCTGGGTTTGATTTTCTATTTTCCTTTTAATTTTGCTAATTTTCGGTAGAAAAACTTCAAAAATACAAAAAGCAAGTGAAAAACAGTCGTAATGAAAAACAAAATATATGGGGATGACCAGTGACTAAAGAACAACCTATGGTACAGTGGGGGTGCAATTATGAGACTGGAGCGGAACGCGTGTTTTGGCCAGGTTTTGACCGAAATGACAAATTTCTGGTAAACAGAGCTAATGGAGTCCAAATCAAGAAATTTTTGAGCCTAAACCGTATCTCGGAGGAAGATAGGAGCACATGTCAAATTTCATGAAAAGTGGTTTGGGGACCTCCATTATAGAATTTTTCACCCCATTTTTAGTTCATTCTCACTATTGACTTTGTGGAGAGAGCTTCTGCCACCTAGAGCGGATCGACCTTCCAGCAGCTTGTACGACACGCACGTTTACTCGACCAGCTCCAGACATGAGAGGTAGGCTCACCTCCTTGAGCTTTTCGTGCATGATTGTCATTATGTCGCGAAAACTAGCGTAGAGGTCACACACAAAGCGAGCGGTAGAGACCTGCAAGTAGAGACAACGGCCTAACGGCTAACCCGAAAGCAACAAGACTTCATCGGCAGCTTACCCTAGTCTAGGAGACCAGTCCTGGATAGCCAAAGGCAGTGGGAAACCATCGGGAAAAACCCTAATTCCCAGAAACCCGCAAGAGGCCACCAAATGGGAAATCGGCGAAACGGCGACCAAATGCTACCAAAATTTATGGGTAGGAGCATCTCGACATGCTCGACAAGTCCATATGACCCGCATGACCAAAAAGTGACCCGAAGCGGCACTAAACCTCAGAAACGGCATCAGACACACAAAGTGTCAAAATGCACTTGCGGCCAAAACGCAAGTCCGTTTGCCACCAAACTTCACGAGCGACTTTCCTAGACCATCAACAACCAAGTCCTATGGTGGTAGACCACCACAAATCATCAAAGGTATGTAAACGCAACCATGGGTGCTTCTAGAGCGACAAATTGCCAAATGGAGCTCCGATGAAGCCAAAGTCGACAACAACCATACGGCAAGGATCCCCAAGGGATTAAGAAACTATGGAGACCAACATTGAGAAATTTCATTGCCAAAAAGCACTCCAAAAGTCAGAAAATGGCTCGGAGGCTCTGAAGTCCACACAGGGAGTTATACTCTATCCATTTGACTTTTTTGTTGAAATTAGGCTCAAAAGGGACTTAGGGGGGCAAAGGGCAAGCACTGGGAGCACTAACACTAAAAAAATCATCAGGAGACATCCTACGCGTAGGATGTCTCAAAGGCACTTTTTGGCACAAAACCCAACAATTTTTGTCATGCACATGTTCTGAATGACATTTACAAGCCCTACACCAAGTTTCATTACATTTGGACCAGATTTGACCTCATATGCATGGAAAAACGCAAAGTTAGGGCATAGAGGCAATAGTGGGCCATTGACCTATCAAATCTTGTTCAAATCTCATGAAACTTGTACAACACATTCACATACACATCAACAAACCATCTGTGTGGTCAGGGAGTAAAAATGATGAATTAGACATCCTACGCATAAGATGTCTAATGGACCTTTTTGGCATGGAAGGGAAGTTTTGACATTCCAGATTTAATTACCTCATCAGCAAGAGCCCATATGTCAAGTTTGAAGCCATTCTAATCACTTTTGACCTCCAACACCTTCAAGATACACTTTTTTGAGCCCAAAAACACCTCACAGAGCCCTACAGGCATCAAATCTTATCCAAATTCAGATCCAAGAGCATGGCCATGTTCCATAGGCCAAGGACAACCCACAGAACAAGTTTCATGCAATTTTGATGAAAAAGACATCCTACGCGTAGGATGTCTTCAGCATAAATTTAGCTTTCTGTGCAAGAAATGACATCATAGGAGCCAATACCATGATGCAATAGGCCCATATACCCATTTTCAACCCATTTAGACATCAATTGCTACCCATGATGGACAATCTACCCAAATTGTGACCTAAAGCCTAAATCAGCCCAAAAATCCACTTTTTGTCATCCAAATTCAAATCCAAGCTTATAACCATGTTCCATAAGCCTTACACTACCTGCATGTCAAGTATGAACCAATTCTGAAGAAAAAGACATCCTACGCGTAGGATGTCTAGATGGAATTTTTGGCCAGATTTGCACTGTGAGTACATGCACAGCTTCACAAGTTCCTTTTAAGCTATAATTTCAATTTTCAAGTCATTTGGATAGGTAAAACTCAGTTTAACAGCTGATATGGAAAAAACGCCAACTTTGGATTGCTGAGTGCAACAGGATCTATGGCAGCCTCGAAGTCACCGGCAAAGAAGAAGAGAATGGCAATCAAATATTATCTGGACGAGGTGGAACCTTTTGTCATTCCAGAGGGAACACTAAAGCCCACCAACACGTGGATACAGGAAGATCTGTTAGAGTCAAACGACCTAAAGATCTACCAGGGGGTGTTCAAAGACAATGAAGGCAATGTAATAGAGCTGCCAATGCTGCCAAGATAGCTCAATGAATTTGTCCGAAGCAAAATGGCCGACTACTTGGAGAAAATTGACTTCCATAACTATTTCAAAGCAATACCAGCAGGGGTGGACGTCAAAAGAGTATGGGAGTTTGTAACAAGCATCAAAGAGGATGGAGTGGCCAAGGTGACAGATTTGCATGGTAGACCTGATACAGAGATCATTATCACGGAGCGGGTTGTAGCCCATGCACTAGATCTCTCCAATCAGGGAGACAGTGTGACAAAAAGAAAGGATGAAGTCAAGGTGTACAAAGAGAAAAAGGCCAATTACACCTTTGAAGACATCGCCAACCCAAAGGTGGTGATCATGAGCCAATTGTACAACCAGTACTTCCACATGTGCACGAAGAGGTCACAACAGTACAGGATGCCGCCAGGTGCAATTGCCACAACGTTTACTTGGGCAATGACAAAAGACACCCTAAAGATAATCAACTATGTGGCATACATACATGACAGCTTGGTAAAAATGGGCAACAAAAAGCCAACCTACATAGTGCTAGGAGAAATGATAACCAAGGTAATTTATGCAGCACTACACGCCAAGGGAAGGTGGCCTGACCCCCCATCTCAGAATGATTGGCTAAGGGTAAAGGAAGACAAAGAAGACGAGCCACAACGAGCACCAAGGGTGGCTACAAGGTTGAAGAGACGGCTTGAGCCAGTTGCAGAGGAGAAACCTGAGCAGAAGAAAGGAAAAAAGGAATCTGCTCAAGTGCCGGCCAAAGAGACAAGATCACAAAAAGCGGCTAGACTCGAAAGGCTGATGGAGAGTTTCCGAGCAGAAAGAGCCCTCAAGGGTGATTTAAACAAACTATGGAAGCCATCTCTCGATTCTATGTCCGGATCATCCAGAAGAGTGCAGAGGGACCGCTTTGAAGACTATATCCAGAATTTCAAGATTCTTGATGCTGCAGCGAAAAACATTCCCCATGTCCCTTTCACCGAGGAAGAAGTGGAGCAGATAAGGCAGACATTGCTAGATGAACAAGAAAGCCAAGAAAGGGAAAGAAAAACGAAAGCAGACAGAGACTTTAAGGGCAAACCTGCAGCTTTACCAGATAGCCCTAAACCCAGTCCACAACCATCACCGCCACCATCACCACCTCCTAGCAGCCCTCCACCAGAAGATAAGGAGGCTGAGGACAATCAAGAAGAACACCAGGCTGAGGAGCAAGAGCAAATGCAAGAACCTGAGCCCAAACAATAGGCCAAGCCTGCGTCTGAGCAAAAAGAACTAGATGAGGCATATTATGCATTTTTGGACATGCTAGCTGCAGGCTATACAAGGGAAGAAGCCGCCACAGTCGCATTCGACTTGGCGAGGACAGGGCATAAAAAACAGATGCCAGGCATCCGGCTAGTTGAGCTGAAGGAAATTTCTATCGATGCGGTAGACCTGCACTCGCCCTCTAATGATTGGGACACGGTGATGACAATGCTAGCAAGAATAAGAGCACAATCTATGGCATCAGATGAAGAATTAAGAACTCTAAAGGCCACCGAAGAAAAGACCAAGATGGAAAGGGATACTCGGCAGGCACAAAGCCAAGGACAAAAAGAGAGAGAAGTTGACCTCCAGGCCAGCTTGGCAACGGCTCTACAAAACTGCCAAGCAAAGGAAGAAGCAAATGAGGCAACAACAAAAAGATGATGAAAAAGAACGAGATAATCTGACACTCCAGCTAGCACAAGAAACTAAAGAAGTAGAAGCCATGAGGAATGCCAAGGAAAAGGCGGAGATAGAACAAGAAGCAAGCCTGGATAAAGTCCTTGAGCTCAAGGACCAATTAAAAGTCAAATATCAAACCATCCAAAGGCTGCGAGCATCACCTGCTAGAGTTAGAGCTACGAGCTCGACTCAAATCATTTCCGAGAGTCAAATATATGAGGAGCAGATGCAAGAACTCCAGAAGGAGCTGACTCTCGAGAAGAAGCAGAGGTTGATGATGGCTAAAGGTTCTATTGCAATGCAAACCAGAATGGAGGGCAGCCAAAAAGCCCTACAAGAAGAATTGGAGAGCATAAAGATAAAGCTCGAGGAGGCTGAAAAAGTAAACGTTGAACTCAATGACCTCCTCGTGACTATGGGAGGAGAAGCCGAAGTGGAAAAGCAGACACTCCTCAAGAAAATTGAGGAGTTGAAAGGCAGGCAACAAGCATAAGCAGAAAGCTCAGGGCCAGCTGCCAATGAGGGCATCGACCTCGACAATGTGGCAGATCCTGTGGACACACCCATGCCAGAGGAAAGCATAGCAGGATCCTCTCAAGAGCCACAGGATCTAACACAAGAAGAGGAGGAAAAATTGCGTAAGGCAATAGAGGCAGAGCTCAGAGAAAGCACAAAAGAAGCCTTGCAATGGGAACAGAGGGTTTTCAAATCTATGACAATTCAAAAAATCGACGCCAGCAATCTCAGGCGTGAATGGCTTCAACCCTCTCTCCCGTATCCGTTGCTGAAATATGAGACAGCAACAATAAACAAGCGAATAAGAGAAGAGCCAACTGAACCTCTCTACAACGTAGACACCTCGAGGCCAGAAGGAGTAAAGCTCATAGTGGATTCTCAGCCAAAGTGGAGGAAGGCTTGGCTTACCAAGTACCCACAATACCTAATACACTTGGTAGAGGCACCTAAACACATCAGAGACAACCTCAGCTTCTGTCCTCTACCAAGGGTTAGGACGTGGAAAGCATAAGAAATCTTACAAAGAAGCCAACCCACTTGGCTGAACTACCCAAAGCTGCCGGGCGTGAAGGCAGGTGAGAGAATAAGTGTACAATACATGGTGAAAACCCTAACGGGCGCCATAAAGTTGTTCACTGGCTCACCTGACCTTACATGCATTATGATGAGAAAGTTCTGCAGAACCATCCCAGCAGTGTTCGAGACCTTCAAGCTAGGCCAGGTGACCGACAGCATATTCTTCTTCCAGCATACATACAGATGTGCTTATGATATGTCAGGTCAGCCTTCCAAGGAGGTGATATATGCGTTGTATCAAAGAATTATGTTTCTACTATCCTATCACCTCTAGGCTTTTGAAGAAGCATTCTACACGGGGTTCTTCACCATGCATACAGATATCTTTGGCCCAACAATGCTAAATCTACATGCACGATACGAATCACTGCTAAAGATGTGGGAGACCATAAGATGAAGCAAAGGAAAAAGGACATGTCGGGGATGACATGAACAAGGAGGGGGGGGGGATGTTAGAAGCTGGACACACCCCACGACATCTAACTACTCGGCGGACTATTATTTTTGTAATTATTCATTCGAAGAGCTTGGTCTGCTCAGAATTTTGATTTGGGCTCATTTCGGCCTCCGTTTCCACTACAGGCAGTACTGCACATGCTATTTCGTCATTTTGTGCAGAATTTCTGTCAGTGCCGTTTTTTGCATAACAGGTGCCTTATAGTCTTCTACGGTTTGTGCTATATAGCACAGGTTGTTCCCGCTCCGTTTCTCCTATTTTCGGGCAGTTTTCACATTAGGTGCAGCATTTACCATGGTTGACAACAACAACACAGATGTGTTCAAGATGTTTGCTGTTGAGGACAGGTTGGATGGGGACAACTACCCTATGTGGGCTTATATGATGCAACATGTTCTTGTGTCAAAGGGTGTCTGGAACATTGTGTAGGGCATTGATGTACGTACTGGTTCTGAGGATGTAGGCGATGTTGAGGATGTTGCAGGTCTTGCTGCAAGGATTGCAGCTGTTAGAGTTGTTTTGCCTACGACAGAACAAGCTCGTTGGGATGTTAAGGATGCATAGGCTCATGCATTGATTGCGTTGTCTGTGAAGCGCACCATTGTTTCTCACATCCGTTCAGCAAAATTTGCAAAACAGGCTTGGGATATTTTAGTAGGTCTTTATGCAAGCCGCAATGAGGCTAAAATTGCTTTGCTGCGTAAAGAGCTGGAGTCGAAGATTATGCATGAGGAAGATGATATGGACACTTTCCTTACTAGTGTCAAGGATATCAATGAGCAACTTATTTCTGCAGGTGAAGTCATTTCAGACAGTTCCCTTGTGCACACTATTCTTGATGCCTTACCAGATTCCTACCAGACTTTTGCTAGTACTTGGAGATTGATGACCCAACGAAATCCTGAAGTTGTCAAGTTTGATGGATTATGCACATTGCTGTTGCAAGAGTCACTTTCTAGAAAAAACAGGACTAGGCAGCATGCAGTTGAACAGGCTTTTATTGCTTCTCAAAGAAAGGGTGGTAACATTAATGCAACCACTTCTTATGGTTCTGCTGCGAGTGGCAAAAATTATGTTCCTAATGCTTCTGCTGGCAGCAATTCGTCTAGAAATTCTGGTGATAAGGGCAAAAAGAAGATGCGTTGCCATTATTGTAAAGCCAATGATCACTTGATCAAGTCGTGTCCTAAGTTGAAGGCCAAAGAGGCTAAGAAGAAAGAGTGTGGTTCCACTGCAAATGCTGGTTCCACTACAACTGCAGCCATTGTTGAGTCTTCTGTGAAAGGAGACTGTAATGCTGATGTTGATGCAGAATGGGCTTTTAGCGCAGAGTGCACTTACAATCCTGATGTCCATGATGCATGCTTGTCAGTTGCTGCAGATTCACACGTGTGGTATTTCCACAGTGGTGCTACAAAGCACATTACCTCACATCGTGAATTGTTTACCTCTCTCGAGTCTGTCCCTCATGGGAATTCAGTCACTTGTGCCAACAACGCCTCTTATCCAGTTCAGGGAGTTGGAAAGATTTGCTCACTGCTGCTAATGGCAGTTCCTTCACACTTGTTGATGCACTTTATGTACCTGGGATCAAGAAGAATCTCTTGTCTGTATCCGCACTTGCTAGACTTGGACTTGTAGTCAAATTTGTGGATGACAGATGTATAGTTCATGATCTCAGTTTTGGTGATGAAATTGTTGCATCTGGGCTTTTGTGCCATGGGCTGTATAAGCTCACTTTGTATGACAAGTGTGGACAAAACTTTGCAAATGCTATTGCAGATTCAAGGGCTATTTTAGATGCAAAACTTTGGCATGCACATTTTGGTCATCTGAATTTTGCCAGTTTGCTGCGTTTACAGAAATATGATATGGTTGCTTCTTTGCCACCTCTTGAAGCACCTGTCAAACATGTTTGTGAAGGCTGTATTTTGGGTAAGATGCAGCGTTCTAAATTTCCAAAGGATGGTTCAGTTCGGGCCACATGCAGGTTGCAGCTTGTGCATAGTGATGTTTGTGGGCCAATGCAAACTCCGTCCTTGGATTCTCTGTCACAATCTTTTTCAAAATCCTTACCAGTGTTTTGTTAGAGCTCTCAGCCTGACCATTAGCCTGTGGATGATATGCTGTAGACTTCTTGTGCATAATCATATGTGTCCTTGTTAGCTCTGAAACTACTTCATTCAGAAAATGAGTTCCTCTGTCACTTACCAGCTCCACTGGACACCCAAACCTGGTCATAATGTTATGATAAAGAAATCTGGCCACACTTGAAGCTTTATTATCCTTCAATGCTACTGCTTCTACCCACTTAGTGCAATAATCTGTAGCCACTAAAATGTATCTGCATCCCCTCTTGGAAGTTGGTTTGACAGGTCCTACAAAGTCCAAACCCCACTTTTGAAAAGGTTCCAAAGGCAAAATAGGATGATCCCCCATCCTATCCCTGTTTGAATCAGGTTGACCTGTTTTCTGACAAATTACACATCTTTTGGCATAATCATGTGCATCCTTTAAAACTGTAGGCCACCATAATCCAGCCTGCAAAATCTTCTTCCCTGTAGTATCTCCAGAGAAATGCCCTCCTGCTGTGCCTGAATGTGCTTCCTGCAAGACTGCACTTTGCTCAAATTCTGGTACACATCTTCTTATCACTTGATCAATGCCTTTCTTATATAGTGCCCCTGCAATAACTAAATAGGGTCTGGTTTTCAGTGCAAATTTTCTTCTCTGATCAGCATTGAACTCCCTTGGTATAGTTCCATCAGTCAAAAACATCAGCAATTGATCATACCAAGACTCAGTCACAGCGGTCTGCACATCAAACAGCTGAGCATCAGGAAGTGCATCATCTACCCCAGTAGGTGCTTCACCTGTTTCAATCCTGCTTAGATAATCTGCAATTACATGCTCCTTCCCAGGAGTATGCTCAATCTGAAAGTCAAACTCCTGCAACAACAACATCCATCTTGCAAGCCTTCCAGTAAGAAGTGGCTTCTTGATCAAATACAACAAGGCCTGATGATCAACATGAAACACTATCTTGTTCCCCAACAAGTAATGCCTGAACTTATTCAATGCATATACCATCCCTAAAGCTTCTCTTTCTGTCACAGGATAGTTTCTTTCTGCACCTGTGAGAACCCTGCTTGCATAGTACACAGGTCTGAACCATCCCTTCTCCTTCTCCTGCATCAGTACAGCTCCTATTGCTATATCCGACGCATCAACAAACACATGAAAAGGCAATGACCAATCAGGTGGCTGCAAAATTGGTGCTACTGATATCATTTTCTTCAACATCTGAAATGATTTCTGCTGAGGTTCATCCCATACAAATGCCACATCCTTCTTTGTTAATTGAGTTAATGGCAAGCATACATTAGACAAATACCTCAAATATCTGGAGTGCCACTTTGTCTGTCCAACAAACCTCATTAACTCTTTAACATTGGTAGGAACTGGTGCTGCTTGAATGGCTTCTATTTTCTTGACATCTATAGCCATTCCTGCTTCTGACACCACATGTCCTAAAAGTATTCCACTCCTCACAGCAATTACACTTTTATAAGGATTCAGAGCCATCCTGAATTGTCTGCATCTTTCAAAACAGAGCTTCAGATGTAGCAGATGTTTATCCTTCTTTCCAAACACTGAGAAATCATCCACAAAGACTCTCATAAAGTCCTGTAAGTAAGGTTCAAACACCTTATGAGCAACAAAATTAAATGAAGGTGGTCCATTGGTTAACCCAAAACTCATCACTGTGTAGGCAAAGGCTCCCCATTCAGTTATAAAAGCTGTTTTATGCTGATCCGACTCAGCAACACTAATCTGATTATAACCAGAAAATCCATCCAAAAAGCTGTACATTTCATGACCAGCTACTGCATCCAACACAGCATCACAAAATGGCATAGGAAAGGGATCAGTAATGGTTGCTGCATTCAATTTTCTATAATCCACACATACTCTTAAAGCTCCATTTTTCTTTGGCACAACCAGTATAGGAGACAACCATGATACTTCATGTACAGGTTTAATGAACCCTACTGCCAGGAGCTTATCAAGCTCCTCCTTCACCTGTTTGGCAAAGTTAGGATTCATTCTATATCTTTGCTGCACAATTGGTTTTGCACCCTCTTTCAAATTAATCCTATGCTGATGTAGTGCTGGGTCAATGCCTCTCACCTGAGAATAATCCCAAGAAAACACATCCTTATAATCAACCAATAATTGCAACAGCTGTGCCAGAAATTCCCCTTGAATGTGTGCACTCACTCTGACCATTCTTGGTTCTGCCTCTGTTCCGAAATTTAGCTCCTGAAGCTCCTCCTTTTCTACCCTGCTTGATGCCCCAAACTTCTTTTCATAGATTTTCTCAGCCATATCCCTGGCCTCCTTTTCTTCCTGCTGAATCTGTTCCTTATCAGACATAGCATATTTCTGGTCCACCAACTGCAACAGTTCCTTACCCTGCACTGTCTGTCCTGGTGCTAAACCTGTATCTGGCTCATCCTGTTCCTTACCCTGCTGTAACATGCTTTCCACATCTACTTCAAACACAGGTACAACAGTTGGATTGGCCTTCAAGAACTCTTCCTCTTGGTCATCTGTGACCTCATCAGCAAAATTAATAGTCTGAGCAAACAGTGGTTTCTCACTTAATGGAACCATCTTCCTTCCCCTCATAGGTATGGTTACTTTCTTTTTCCCTTTTTTCAATATGACAACATTTTCTCCCCAGTCCTGTCTTACTTTAGCCAATCTGAACCAAGGCCTTCCTAATAGCATTTCATATGCAGCTGCTGAGTCTGACATTCTGAGTACCACAAAATTAACAAAAAAGGATAATCCTGACACCTGAATTTCCTGGGCTTTGAGAATTCCCAAAGGTTGTACCCTAGATTGGTCTGCCATTTTCACCTGAAAAGGTGCTGGAGCCATAGCTCCCAAATCCATTCTTTTGTACACTGCCTCTGGTAAAATATTCACCCCAGAGCCTCCATCCAATAACACATCATCAAAATTTTCTCCAAGAAAGTGTACTTTAATAACTGGTACCACAAAGTCCACATCTGCTGGATCAATTCTATTTGCTGCTGCTGAATAAAACTGCCTGTCCATTGTGCCAAGTCCATTCAGGTTTTGCAGCTTTCTGAACAATCTGTCTTTGAAAGCTGGAACCAATTGCAACAACTGATCCAAAGATAATTGAAGAGGTGAGCTAATAAGTATTTCAAACCAATCCTTATCCTGTTTATTTTCCATCTCCTTACTCCCTTTATTCTGGTCTTCCTTTTCTTTTGGGTCATCCTCAATATCCACCTGCTTTGCCTGGTGTTTGGCAATCCTTTTTGTAACCTGGTCTCTTACCCCTTTTTGCTCCTTCCAATCCAAAGGTGCTTTATCCTTAGACCTAGTCACTGCTAGAACTTCAACATGATCCTCCTGCACACATTGGTTACAGTCACAAGCCCATTGATGTTCCTCTTCATTCCCTTGCTGCTCCTGTTCTTGGTCAGTATCTTGCATCTGCTTATCTTGAGAACACACATCAAACAAGATTACATTTGCCTGAGCTGCTGGCTGATTTTGCTGCTGCTGCTGTTGCTGATTTTCAGGTTGATTGGGCTGATTATATCTCACAATGGGCATTCCCCTTTCTTCCCTATGCTTCACCCATAAAGCACAATTGGGACCTACCCAGTGATCTGGTGCACCACAGTACACACAGGGTCTCCTATTATTATTGTTCTCCTGCTCTCTCCAAGGAGGTCTAGGAGGTCTTGCCCTCTGAAATGGTGGTCTTCCCCTAAATGGTACTGCTTGATTTGCTCCAATTTCTGGTATTCCTCTTCCTATGTTAGGTGCTGTCTGCCCTCTATTCTTTGGATTATACCAACAGCTAGCAGTACTATGTCCATCCCTTTCACAAATGTGACAATACACTTTTTCTTTAGGTGCTACAACAGAATAACCAAACTTTTTAAGTTTGCCTACCAAATCTTGCTCAATACTCTGCTTTTGCTTAACTTTCTTCTTCTTACTGCTCTTTTTCTTCTTTCTTTTTTCTGTTTCCTCATCACTGTCTGATGGTGAGTCTGAATCTGAGTTCCCACTTGAATCTGTGTCTTCAGATGCTTCTTCTGAATCCGAGTCACTGTCTTCTTTTCCTTTTGCTTTGGTCATGCCAAGTCTCTTCTCCACCCTTGCAGCAGCAGTAACAAGGTCATCCAGACCTCCAGCAATATCAATGCTAGCTACTGCTCCCTTTAAGCTGCTTCTCAATCCTTTCAAAAAATAACCTGCTAACATTTCATTAGTGGGTCTTTCATTCCCCTGCAATCTTTCTACTAAAATTCTGAACTTCTGTGCATAGTCTTCAACCAGCATCTTATTTTGCTTAATGTCTCTGAGTTTTCTCAGGACATCAGTCGGAGTCTTCTCCTTTCTAAATCTCTGCAGAAATGCCTGCTTCAAAGCATTATAAGTAGCAAAATGTGCAATGCCATATTGGCTGAACCAACTCATGGCCTTTCCTTCCAATGTGGCAGCAAACTGTTCCATCTTTACTCCATCAGCATACATCACCTGATAGCCACTTGCCTGCCACTTAGTTTCAAACTGTGCCACATGACAGTCAGCATCTTCCTTACTCCCTGCTCTAAACTTGGCTGCCTTGACCTTTGGGTTGGGTGGTGGTTGAGCCATTGGAATGGGTTGTGGTGGTCTCCTAGGTCTTTGCCTGGTAGCCCCCTGAAGTGGGTCAAACTGGATCCTTCTCCTGGTGGTTCTTCTTGCCAGGAATAAAGCTCCAATAAATTGCCTCACTCTCTCTTCTCCTGCTGCTCCTGATCCTACCCCTCCTTGGTCTACAGGTTGCTGCCCCTGAGCATCCGGTGATTGCTGATTGTCATGATCATAGTTAAATGGATCAATGTTTCCAGCCTGTGCTTGAGCCCTTGTGTAGTACACTCTTCCTACTCTCCTGTCTCCCTCTGACATGCATCATTACTTGAAAATAAACGTTAACCCAGCGGATCGCCAAATGTGTTGTGGGTTAGGTCAACACATGAACATCATACACAGCAATAATAACCATCTACTCCACCATACTTCATTAACAACAATTCAGACACAGTAAACCTAACTACTCTAAATATCAGAGTAAGCAGAGAATACACTGAATAGTTGCTGCACTGTACCATCATCATCGCATTCATATCAAAGAACAGATACATCGTGCGCAGATACATTCCCCACTTTTATAGATAAATCCGACTTAACTACCCAGTCACAAGACATTCAGCAGACTGCAACTGAAAGACAGTTACATCCGACTTAGCAAAATACAGCTCAGTAAATATCCGATAAGTCAATATCCGACTTAGCTATTCAGAGTCAGTTTCTAACATGTGCCTCTCAACACGCCATAAGGTTCGACTTGTTGCAAAAGGTTATGCACAACAAAAAGGCATAGATTATGAAGAGACTTTTGCTCCCACTTGTCGTATGACTAATGTATGTTTTCTATGTGCATTGGCAGCTCATTTTGGTTGGGATGTACATCAATCAGACATTGTTACTGCTTTCTTGAATGATGACATATTTGAGGAAGTTTATGTAACGCAGTCTCACGGTTTTGCCATAAAAGGACAAGAGGACAAAGTGTGCAAATGTAACAAGGCTTTGTATGGGTTGAAGCAATCTCCTCGTGCTTGGTATGAGAAAGCCGGCACTCATTTGGTCAAACAAGGCTTTTGTAACAGTCCAACAAAAAGCACATTGTATGTAAAGCGTGAGGGTGATGTACTTCTCATTGTGGTTCTTTATGTTGATGATTTGTTGATCACTGGAGCAAATGAGAGACATATTGCTGAATTTAAGGCTGATTTGAATGCTACTTTCAAGATGAAAGATTTGGGGCTGTTGCATCATTACTTGGGTATACAGTTTAAGCAGTGTGATGGTGGTATTGTCTTGTGTCAGAAAATTTACATAGAGACATTGCTATGTAAGTTTGGACTTGAGGGTTGCAAACCTATTGCCACTCCCATGGAAACAGGTTTGAAGTTGAGTCTACATGATGCTGGTGATCTTGCTGATGTCACTCTTTACCAAACTGCTGTTGGCACTCTTTACCAAACTGCTATTGGGTGCCTCATTTATGTATGCAACACGAGGCCAGATATTCAGTTTGCAGTCTCACAGGTCAGTAGATTTATGCATAGCCCAGGGTCTAAGCATTGGTAGGATGTCAAGAGGATTTTCCGCTACCTTAGTGGAACTTTACATCTTGGCTTGTTTTATCCCAAGGGGGGATCATTGCCGCCAGACTTACATGCTTTTTCGGACTCAGATTGGGCTGGTTGTTTTGACACGCGAGTGTCCACAAGTGGTTTTTGTTTCATGCTTGGCAGTTCATGTATATCATGGTTGAGCAAGAAGCAACCTACTGTGGCCACTTCGAGTTGTGAGGCTGAATACAAGGCAGTCTTCACAGCTACTATTGAGTGTGTATGGCTCAGACGCCTTATGGCTGATTTGGGTGTTGGACAAGACATTGCCAACACTATCTACACTAACAGTCAGAGTGCATTGGCAGTTGCGAGGAACCCAGTTTTTCATGCTCGCACAAAGCACATTGAGGTGCATTACCACTATGTCAGGGAAGGCTCTCAGCAGGAGAGATCATCTTGGCTTATGTGCCAACACAGGACAACCTTGAAGATCTTTTCACAAAGGCATTGTCTCGTGAGAAGCTTGAAGCTTTCCGCAAAGCTTTGGGCTTACTCCCCTTTGTGGACTGATCATGTCCTTAGGGCATGGCACTTCCCTTTACTCATGTGCCAGCTCTCGTTCACCGCATCACTCCAGGGGGGATTTGTTACCATATACATGTGGTAGTGATGTGTGTGAACACACTAGGACCGTCGGGGCATTTTTTCCCTCTTTAGGAGGTTTTTTCCCCCGTGCATTGTACATACGCCCATCACTCTAGGGCTATCTATCTTTCCATTGCACACTAAGTAACACACTCTCTATTGTGTGCCTTGAGCTTCCTTCGTCTTCTGCAAGCTGTGTGTGTTTCTTTGCAACCCTAATTCCAACAAATAGAGCTTGTTCTAGGAGCTCAACTAGTTGCTTGTAGACCATATAAGATGTCCAGTACCTAAGCTTGTGGAACTCAAAGAGGAGCTTACTCAACATCTTGACCAAGGATTCATTCCAGCTATGTTTCTTCATGGATTACTCCTATTCTTTTTTATCAAAAGGACGTTACTCTATGCCTTTGTATCGACTATCATCGATTAAATCAGATAACTTCCAAGAATAAGTATACAATATCGAGGATAGATGAGCGACTTGATCGATTACATGGAGCTTCTATTTTCATAAAAAATGATCTTAATTTTGGTTATTATCAAATCCGAATCAAGGAGAAAGGTATACCAAAGACAAGATTCAATACTCAATTTGGACATTATGAGATTACAATTATGCGCTTTGGACTTACAAATGCTCATGCAACTTTCAATCACCTTATGAATGACGTGTTTGGAGAACATCTTGATGATTTTGTTCTTGTATTCTTTGATGCTATTTTGGTTTACTCGAAGAATAGGAAAGAACATGAACAACGTGTATGATGCGTACTTGAATTTCTATGTGAAAACCAACTTATGCTAAGTGTAGTAGCAAGTGTACTTTTTTCTATGATAAAGTGAAATAATGGGATCCATTGTTTCCAAGGATGATTTTTGTACTGACCCTAGCAAGGTTGAACCTATTATAGCTTGGCCTATGCCTAGATCCATCAAAGAAGTATGCATATTTCTTGGATTGATAGGATGGTATAATAATTTTACTGAAGGTTATTCAAAGATAACCTCTCCATTGACCAATAACCTTAAGAAGAGTAAGTGTACTTTTTTCATTAACAAAGTGGATTACTTGGGATCCATTGTTTCCAAGGATGATGTCTGTATTGACCCACGTAAGATTGAATCGATCATAGCTTGGCCTACACCTAAATCCGTTAAATAATTACATGGATTTCTTGGATTGACGGGACAGTATAGTACTTTTATTGAAGGTTATACTAAGATAGCTTCTCCATTGACCAATACCCTCAAGATGACTAAAGGGTTTTCTTGGAATGATCGTGTGCAAACTAGTTTTGGGCGACTCAAAGAAACTTTGGTGAATGCTTCTATGTTACGCCTTTCAAACTTCACAAATGCAATGGAGATGGATGGAATTATTATGCGAGTATGATTTTGAAATTTAATATAAATCAAGAAAGAAAAACTTAGTTGCTTATGCTTCAAGCATGAAGAGTTACAATAACAACAATTACAAACTCTACTACTTGTTTGATTGACCTTATTCAAAGAAGGTATGTCCAGTGATTCATTCTTTAAAAGGACTCAATATCTGTTGAAATTGGATAATTGCACTGAAAATCAAGAGTTCAAATTACGGGCTTTCATGTTGAAGCCAATGATCTCTACTTTAATAGTCGCCTTTGTATCCCAAATGATAATGGGATCAAAGTTCATATGTTACAAGAAGCTCATGATATACCTATTGTAGGATATCCAAATGTAAGGAAGAGTTTCTTTTGGACAAGATTAAAGCATGATGTGTTAAACTATGTTGCAAAATGCTTAAAATGTCAATGCATTAAAACTAAATGAGTTTGATACCTTGGTAAGCTTCATTCAATCGATGCACTGCAAATGGAATGGGAATGCATATCTATGGATATCATTACAAGACTTTCTAAATCTCTAGGATATGATTCTATTTTTGTGGTCATTGATGTGCTTACAAAAATGACTCATTTATTCCATGTGAAGATGACAACTATGACAAAGGATATGACTCAAGTTTTCATAAAAGGTGTCTTTATGTATCATGGTTACCTCACCATATAATTTTGAACTATGGTGCAAAATTTACTTCAACTTTTTGGGAAGTTTTATTCTCAACAATAGGAACCTAATTGGCCTTTAGTAGTGCTTATCATCCACAGATCGATGGTCAAACAGAGAGAACCAGTCAGA
The DNA here is from genome assembly GCF_014529385.1 of Adiantum capillus-veneris. NCBI lineage: Eukaryota > Viridiplantae > Streptophyta > Polypodiopsida > Polypodiales > Pteridaceae > Adiantum > Adiantum capillus-veneris. The sequence goes on along the minus strand of NC_140934.1, from coordinate 134,268,709 downwards.
TTATGAAAGATATACTACGAGCTTATTATATGCATGAATAGAGTGGACACGATATCTATACTTCATTGAATTCATGTATAACTCTTCTTTCCAATATAAAATTGGGATATCTGCTTTTTAAGTGTGATATGGCCAAGAGTGCCTTACTCCATTACAATGGACAGACCCACTCATAAAAGTTTAAGCATCCAAGGAAATGTTGGATGAGATGCAATTGCAGACTAACCTCGTATGGCAAGATATAAAGAATTCTCAAGATAGACATAAGAGTTATGATGATCGTAAACGATCTATTTGACTTTTTGAAAAAGAGATATGATATTTTTAAGGGTAAAGCCTTAGCTACTTGTCAATGGGTAAGTGTAAAAAACTTAGTGCAAGACATTTTGGACCTTTCGTCATCATAGAAACAATCAATGGCCAAGATTATTGACTATTGTTACCACCTTATATTAAGGTACATGATGTTTTTTATGTGAGCTTGTTTAAGGAGTATGTACTTGATCCAAATCACATTCTTGATGATTCCTTATTGTTTATTTCAATCGATAGTATCTTTGAAGTACATCCTGAACCTATTCTTCAAAGTAGAAACAAACATCTTCTCAATTGGACCATTAGTGAATACCTCATCAAATGGTCAACTTATCATGGGGAGGATGCAACTTGGGAACGTGATAATGCATTGAGACTTAATTATCCAGATTTCATGTCGAGGTGAGGACACTTCAAATTTTTCCAGTGTGGGAGAATAGTCTAAACCTAAAAATCATATTTTTAATCACCATATGGGACATACGATGAAGAGACGAGATTAAACAACATTTTTACGGAAATTATTTTGATAAAAAGCGGCATCGTAAATATATCAGGGTAGTATGGGTATGTCGTAGTTATGATAAAGCATCACACTATCGCCTAGTTCGATTACGATCACATTAGTTGTCAAGATATCGTCTTTATTACTCAAATTGCACCAAAAATTGAAGGGAAAGGGATGAGAGTTGACTTCCAAAAGCAGCTGCAGTTCCTTGTTTTTAGTAGCAAATTTTTCCAAAAGCAGGGTCTATTCTAGGTTGAGAAGGGGGGGGCCTTCTTTTTCCTTGAAGAACACTCCAACTTGGCAAAAACTCTATAAAAGCATCATTAGTGCTCAATTTTGGGACCAACAATTGCATAGACTATGACAAATTCATAGACAAATGCATAGACACCATATTAGTGAATTTGGGATTTTTCAATTCCCAGTTTCAAAATGTTCTTAAGATTTGAACACAAGGCCAAATATTACCCAGAGCTTTGAGAGCATGGCTTGAAAGAGCTTTTCAAGTACTATCCTATGGAAGGATTTGGCCTTAAAAAATAGCTTGAGATCTGTCCATATGGCCAGATCTTCAAGACACGATGATTCCCAAATTGGCTCTAAAGTCTCAAACTCTCTAATATGGTGTATATGTATGTATTACACGGAGTGGTATGCTATCCATCACCATATCCATAAGAACTTCTCTCTCATTTTCAAGAAGAAGAAGAAAATTTTTCTCTACTTTCTTATCATATTCTCCTATCTTTTCATGGTGTACACACTCCCCATCAACTTCATGGGCGAAAACCTCTACGTAGCTCTCATAACCACTCTCGTGCGGTAAAGCAAGAAGCCTTTTGACCAGTATTAATGACTTCTTGTAATAAGAATCTCTACACTCCATAGCCATCATCTCTTTCTCTCTCTACTTTTGTTTTTGAGAAATCATGTTCTTAGTGGTTGCTTTTCCCTGTACATAGGCATGCTTGGCCGGATCAAATATGTACAAAGATGCTCTGTATTTGTTTCAACCTGTTTATGATCACATAGGTGAATAAGAAAGAACTTTTTATTTCACACACTATTTTGATCGTATCTCCTAAACCGCTATGAATAAAATCAAACTCTTTGAACCAAAGATTAAACACATCATTTTGAGAAATTTCTTTTGGCATCAAAAGTAGGTTAACTCAAAAAGGCCAACTCTAGAATTCCCTTCTTGGGTGAATCAGGCTTCATAAAAATCCTCTATTAAAGCTCTCCTTCCATGCCAACTCGAGTATCCAAAGCTGCATTTTTCCTCTTTCTGAGTGCTAGTGAGCATACCCCTCCTCTTGTCCACCTGTAGGAGCATCCCTTTTAATTGCTTGCTTCCTGTCCTACTGGTGTGTCCAATCGCCACTGTATGCCATGCTTTGTGAACCTTTAGAGCATTAAGGGCCTGCACCACACTTCTAATTAACCAGACCTTTGCACCTTATCTCCACTTTCCTAGCCCACCCTTCTTGCATGCCTCACCGCAGAATGCATACACTTGGCGGCCTCACTTCTCACCCCACCAACCTGGCTCGTATCCCCCATATGGTAGCTTGAGTTCCCAACTTACACAGTAGCACCATCCCCTTTATGAATATGATTTGCAGTTGCATAGAAACAATAATTGGAAGCTACTCATGTTGTCCAAATGGAGTAGTTTAGAGATTTGCTTGCAATAAACCCTCCAAGACCCACTTGAATGATTCCCCCCCTTTGTGCCACCGAAAACCATTATATCTACCTCCCCTCTAGAAGGTAGTTTGCCCCCCTTCTTACGCTTTTCAAGTGTAGTTGGAACCCCCATTCCCCATGTAGCGCATGCCAAGCTTGGTCGCTCCTCACCGACCCGCCATGCATGCTCACCAACTCGGACTTCTTGTTCCTTCATCTTGTGTAGTGCCACTTTGCTTAGTAGAGCAGTGATCATTCTTTATTTTAAATGTTAACTCAAAAAGATCCTTGGTTGACCTCCTTTCACATGCCCCAATTGCTGATGCTAAAAAACCTCCATTTTGGCTTACATAATCAACCAAAGCATTGCTTAGTACAACATGTTTCTCTGATAGCTCCTGCCCAACAATGTCCTTGCTACTCCTTCAAGATGCAAGCATAGATAAAGGCATTTGAAGATAGCCCTTTTCTTTGGATATGGCATAGACCGCAATCAAAGCATTCCAAGTAATAACATTTTGGATGGAAAGCCCATCAAGAATTTAATAAGGTTCACTATGGGCACCACATTTGACATATATATCAACCCAAAGCATTGCAAGGCACATCATATTTCACCCTTAGCCCCGGCATACATCTTCTATCAAAGCATTACTGAGCCTGCCATCTTTATCCTGCCATCCTTGACCAACAATCTTATTGTGAATTCTTTCAACTATATCAATGTTTGGCATAAAGCTTCAAATCTTCAAGGTGCAAGCATTTGGAGAAGGTCCTTCCCATTTTAAACAGTATAATCTTCCTTGCCACATCTATGCTCGGCATTCCAAGTAATGACATCCCAAATGAGAATCTTAAAAAGAACTTTTTTTGCTTTCCTTGGGCACCACATTAGGCATATATTGTAGCTAAGGTAGTGCCAAGCATAACCTTATTGCAAAAGAAAGTGTTGCTAAACACAATCTTTTAGCATATTTTGCTATCAATTCACTGCAAGAGAAGGCATTTCAAGAAGCTCCTCACGCACTCTTGTACTTACCAACCTACTAAGCATATCCTAAAAATAGGCTTGACCTGCATTCTTTGGCCCTATTTCCCATCGTGGAAGCAGAGAAACACAACATCCACCCCCTTTGAGCCTACACATCCTTCAACATGTGCCAACCATTATTTGAAATTGTAAGCATACACATATGTTCACCCAACCTTTGCCCCACTGTAAGCATTCTTTTGAAGTCTTTCAACCTGTGGCTTCATGAGAATATAGTTACTTGGGTAGTTCCTCCTGGATCAAGAAGAAACTACCCAAACACCATTGGAGTAACATAATATTCACATGAGGATACATTAATTGTCTTAACCAACATGAAGCATCGCTGGTGCAAGTATGCTACTCTTGGTTCAAATAGCAAGCAACCATACCATGTAGCCAAAAGCATCCATCCATATTCAACTTGGTTTTGAAGATTTGTGGTATCTCCTGGGTTGAACACCATTGAGAGCACATAGCACTGATGAGCCCCACAATAGACTAGAGCTTCACCTGAAACATAGTGCAATACCCACATCCCATAAAATTTTGGCAACTTTAGCTCATTACTAGCAAGCATGCAAGAGCACTGACTCCCTTTTACTAGCATCCATAATATTACTGACACAAGCATCAAGAGGAAGAGTACCCAAACCAAACCATGCTTGGTTCATTGTCTAAATATGTGTAGGAAAATATGGCCTCCCTGCTAGTAACCATGGCGATTTAGAGTCATCACCCCAAAGCTTCTACCTGTAAATCTTCATCCACAACACCCTCCATTGGATTGGAAAATCTCTAAAAACCTTCATCATCTATCCAAGAGCTAGACATTGCTTTCTCTTGAAACTAATGGGAAAGCATAAAGGAAGAACTCTCTCGATATCCGACACTTACAGAGGTTTGATCTTCTTGCATCCCCTCTGAATGGGTACATATAAGAGAAATGCCATCCATATTATTCTCTTAATACACATCACACCCTGCCAAGAAAACCATCAACAATAGTATCTTCTTTCCTCAACTCTGCTAAAGAAGCATCATTATTATAATCTTTCTCTTCCTTTGTGACATCATCACCTATAAGCCTATCATCAGCAACAAACATATATTTATTTATAACCTCATGTACACTCTATGTTATCTTCATGATTTCTTGTACTCCAACATTTATTGTATAAATGAATTTATACAATAAATGTTGGAGTATAAACCAAGAAATCATGAAAGAGTAACATAGAGTGTAATCATGAAGGTTTTAAATAAATATATGTTGTTACTATGTATAGCTTTTAATAGTTGATGATGTTCACAAAGGAATAGAAAGATTATAATAATGATGCTTCTTTAGCAGAGTATTTAGGAAAAAGAATACTAGTTGATGGTTTCCTTGGCAGGGGTGAGGTGTATTAAGAGAAGTAATATGGATGGTCATTTTCTCTAATATGTACCCATTTCAAGGGGATGCAAGAAGATCAAACCCTCTTAAGCGTCGATATCGAGAGAGTTCTTCCTTTATTCTTCCCATTAGTTTTCCAAGAGAAAGCAATGTCTAGCTCTTGGATAGATGATGAAGTTTTTTAGAGATTTTCCAATACAATGGAGGGTGTATGTGATGAAGATTTACAGGTAGAAGCTTTGGGGTGATGACTCTAAATCGCCATGGTTTACTAGCAGGGAGGCCATATTTTCCTACACATATTAGACACTATGAACAAGCATGGTTAAGTTTGGGTACTCTTCCTCTTGATGCATGTGTGCAGTAATATTAATTGATTGCTAGTAAATAGGATATCATAGTGCTATATGCATGCACTAGTAATGAGCTAAAGTTGCAAAATTTTATGGGATGTGGTATTGCACTAGTTTCCCGTGAAGCTCTAGTCTATTGTGGTCTGATTCAGTGCTATGTGCTCTCAATGGTGTTCAACCCAGGAGATACCACAAATCTTCAAAACCAAGTTGAATATGGAAGGATGCTTTTTGGCTACCATGGTATGGTTGCTTGCTATTTGAGACCAAGAGTAGCATACTTGCCCATTGCCTTTCCCTCCAACCAATCTTGAATCTGATTGTTGTCCATCACATGCTCAACCCGTCATTGGCGGCATGCACCTGAGCCCAGAATGATCACATGTTGGCCTTAATCCAAGCATTAGAATCCATCCCTTCACACTTGAGCTCATCCAAACCCTTCCATGACCACTTTGATAGAATCACACAAAAACCCAAGGTGATCATTCCAAGCACTTTTCCTTGTAGTCTTCACAAATAGAACTGCTTCTTGTTGTCCACCATCATCAAGAGATCAAAGAGTTTGAATCTTTTGGACAAAATATAGTATAAGGCTATTAGAGATATTAGCATAAGATATATATATATATATATATATATATATATATATATATATATATATATATATATTATATATATATATATATATATATATATATATGTGTGTGTGTGTGTGTGTGTGTGTGTGTGTGTGTGTAAACTTAGAAAATTTTGGCTAGAGCGAGAGCTTAAGAAATTCTCTTGCAAGCTTAAGAGGCTTGATTAACATGGGGCCTCATAGAGAGAGAAAACTTGAAGCTTATGAGAGCAAGTTATCGAGCTTAAGCTAAATACGAGATACTTTTGTCTCTTGAGCATGAGGAAGAACAAGATATATGAAATCTTCGCGTCTCAGCATGAGGGATTCTGAGAGCTATGGTAGCTTGGGCATGAGGCTTAAGATTACAACATATCACTATAAGTTTTGGATCTTTTCACAACTGCAAAAACAAGTGGAAAAAACGAGATTCACACCCACCTTGTGAGAAAATGACTTTTTTATATGCGCAAGCGTAAAAAATTTAAGGCTGAAAAGCTAATTTCCTATCGAAAAAAAAATTCCCACTCTTGACACAGTCACGGCGTCCTGACTGTTCCAAAACTGAGTGGAAAAGTCAACATTTGCTATAAAAAAGTTCATTTTTTTCATGAGAATCTTTATTTTATTATCATGAAACTTTTATACGTCATCCAAATTTCTTTGATGAACTGTGAAAATGGGTGGAGAAAAGGGCCTTTCTCTCAACTTGTGAAAAGATCCAAACTTGTAGTGTATATTATTAAGATCAGAGATATATATAGAGCTTAGGCTTGATTGAGACTTGAGAGGGATATGGATTGTGTATTAGGGAGAGAAAGATAAGCAAGCTATGGTAGCTTGATTCAGAGCAAGATATGGAGTTTGAGCTTTACGAGGCAGATGACCTCAGATGGTTGCTTTTCCACCTTTCAACCTCCGTTGAACTCCACCTGCGGTAGCCCTTCATAGTACACCAGCGCTCCTCTTCTCTTGCCACCTTCTCCGCTCTCGGCCCCCTCTTTCTCAACCAGCAGCGCCCCTCTTCATTGCCTTGGCCGCCAGCTCCTCTCAGAAATCACCAAGCCGCTCGCTTCACCATTCTGGCATTCACGAGTCATTGCATCAATGCAAATGTAGCTACTCCAAAAGGCACAACAACATCTCACTATCTGACATCAAAAGTAGGTTAACTCAAAAAGGCCAACCGTAGAATTCCCCACTAGGGCAAACCGGGCTTCATAAAAATTCTCCATCGGAGCTCTCCTTCCACGCCAACTCAAGTATCCAAAGCTGCATTTTTCCTCTCTCTAGGTGCCAGCAAGCTGCATACCCCTCCTCCCGTCCACCTGTAGTAGCATCCCTTTTAATTGCTTGCTCCCTCCCTCCCCTACTGGTGTGTCCAAATGCCACGGCATGCCATGCTTGGTGACCCGTTAGAGCATTAATGGCCTGCACCACCCTTCCAACCAGCTCTTTGCACCTTATCCCCACTTTCCTAGCCCACTATTCTCACATGCCCCGCAGGCTGTGCAAAATTGGCGGCCTCGATCCCTTCTCACCCCACCAACCTGGCTCGTTTCCCCCTTATGGCAGCTGGAGTTCCCCACTTAGACAGTAGCACCATCCCCTCTACGAATATGATTTGCAGCTGCATAGAAACAACCAGTTGGAAGTGACTCATGCTATCAAAATGGACTAGTTTAGAGCTCTGCAGGCCATATATACTCCTAGACCCATTCGAGTGATTCCCTCTGTTGTTCCATTAGCATCCATTATATTTTCCTTCCCTCTAGAAGGTGACCTTCTTATGATTTTCAAGTGTAGCTGGCGCCCCCCATTCCCCATGCAATGCATGCCAAGCTTGGTGCCTCCTCACTCACCTGCCATGCATGATTACCAGCTCAGTCTTCTTCTCCCTTCGTCCTCCAATAGTGCCGCTTCGCTTAGCAGAGCAGGCTTATGTTAACTCCAGCTTTATAGAAAAAACATCCTGATTGCGGATGCTTAAAAAAAACTCCATCGTGGCTTACATATCAACCAAAGCATTGCTTAGTACAACATGCTTCTCCCACACCTCTTGCTGAGAAATCTCCTTGACGTAAATAAAAGCATTTGAAGAAAACCCTTTCTTTGGATCCGACATATATCACAATCAAAGCATTTCAAGTGATGACATTTTGGATGAAAATCCCATCAAGAATATAATTGAGATTCCCTATGGGTACCACATTTGGCATATATATCAACCCAAAGCATTGTGAGGCACATCATATTTCACCTTTAGCCCTTGTCTAACATACATATTCTATCAAAGCATTACTAAGCATGGCATCTTTCTCTTACCATCCTTGACTGACAATCTTATTGTGAATTCTCTCAACTATATTGATGGTCTACATAAAGCTTCAATCTTCAAGGTGCAAGCATCGGTAAAAGGATTTGGAGAAATTCCTTCCCAATTAAGATAGTATAAAGCTTCCTTGCCACATTTATGTTGGGCATATCCTCAAACAAGGCATTCCAAACAATGACATCCCGAATGAGAAGCACATTAAGAACTTTTTCTACTTTCCTTGGACACCACATTAGGCATATATTTTAGCTACGGTAATGCCAAGCACAACCTTATTCAGAACAAAGCCTCACTAAACACAATCTTTTAGCATATCTTGTTGTCAATGCACTACAAGAGAAGACATTCCAAGAAGCTTCTCAAGCACTCTTGTACTTTCCAACCTGCTAACTATACCTTACAAATAGGCGTGATCTACTCCTTTGGGCCTATTTTCCATCGTGGAAGCAGAGAAACATGACAATGTGTAAGGGTAGAGACCTTGTACAGTCTGATTGGTTTGGAAAGGAATGTTTGTGCATATGCAAGATAGCTTTAGATAAAAGGGTCGATGACTTAGGGCTTTCTTGAATTGGGGGTTTTCTTTAGATCTTCTTTTTTGCTACACTTAATGCATCAATGGCTGAATGGCCTACACGGCTAATGCATTAGGGATCTTGTCTTAGCTTTTCTTAAACACCTGATGTGACACTGAAGAGGCGTGGTGCCTAAACTTGTGTGGTTGGTGTTGATTTCCTACCACCTGATGGTATTCGGAATCCTTTTAGAGGTCGGGTCCAGGGAGGGAGACGAAGAAACCTCAACTTTTGTCGAGTTCAAGTAAGTTGGAGGTACTCTAGCTCTCTCTCGATGAAGTGAAATTTTCTCTATTCATAGTAGGAGTTAAAGTGGATGGATGAACCGGTCAATTCTACATAGGATCTGATGCTTCTACTTAGCCATTTACATTTTGAAAGTTATGGTGTACCCAAATTTTGTTATTCCATTAATTCATGGTTTATCTATTTCATTTATATGGGACATTTAAAGTTTCTCTTTTGACGTTCTCTTATGTCTCTATGCACTCTACTTCTCCGTCCACTTCCCTCTCTATCTCTCTCTCTTTATTTTTTCACTGCAGTGTATACATAAATTTATCCTCCACTTCGTCATTTTCATGAGTACATCAGGTGTAGCACTAGTTGCTAGGTACCTCTTGATACAATTTGGCTCATGGCTTAAAGTCCATTCTAGGTCGAACGCTTAGAAATGCTCCCATATACAAATGCTTTTGCAACTCTGATGTATATTGAAATTTCTATAAAAGTATAAATTGAATACGTGTTGCATAGACTAGGGGTATCTCTCATGGTTGGTGGAGATCCTATAGGAATTTGACCTTCGAATATGTTATCAAAGAGGTCAATATAACGTAGTGGCAGATGCACTTAGTTGATGCCACAAAATAATGAATTGAGCTTCACAATCTTCAAGAACAAGTTCTCGGAGTCATCATTTGGCATATGTGAGCATGATCCATCTTTTACAAAAGTGTCTCTCACTATACATGATTGCACCATCTCACAGATGCAACCATCTCTCTCATCAACATGTAGTGCTAGTCTAGAGAGATTGATTGTAGGTGCAATGAGTAGGGAAATGAGAGTTTCTTTTGAGACACCAACTGAAACTTTTGGGTATAGTTTGGGACCAAAGAGCTCTAACAAGGACCCTTTCTGACCTTTGTTAGCTATGGATTCAAGGGGGGTGATAAAATTTATCAAGAGGAGAAGTATGCTAACTACTTCATTGACGGTGAGTACTTACTCTACAAGGGTAGAGTGTGTGTACCAACTTTCAAGCGTACATTCTTAAAGAAAGCCATGATAGTTCAAGTGCAGGTCATCTCAGGATTCAGAGACCTATGCACTAGCTAAAAGATAATTTTATTGGCCTAGTGTTGTGGTTCATCAACACAGAAAAAATGCTAGTTCATCACAATTCTCTCAACATCTCATAACTCAGAAATAATACACAGAGATACTAACATCATACTGAAGATAAGAGATAGAAGAAATTGATAACTTCAAATTAAGAAACAAGAGTACTTCATTGATCAAGAAGAGCTACAACATCTCTGAATATAACTGCGCCATCACAACTCACAGAACTGACTTATAACCACCATACAAACAGACTGGTAATAACAACCGGCCTCGGTCTTGATATATCATAACTGTTAAATATCCGATTAAGCAACATCCGACTAACTATGATCCGACTGACTACATCCGATGAAGCACTTCCGACTAACTACTAAATTGACACTCTGATATGCCTGTCAACACCTAGCTTGTTTAAGAACGTCCAAAATTATGGGTTGAAAAATAAGTGTCAGGTCAATAAACATGTTTCTCAAGGTTGGGAGATTACTGCATACTTTGGAGATTCCTCAAGGATAATGACAAAGAATTTCCATGGATTTCATTACGGGGTGACCCATGGACTTCGTTTCCATGGAATTTATTATTGGTTTACCCAAAACCAGTCAAGGGAATGACTCAGTGTGGTTGTTAAAGCATAGGTTAACCAAAATGGCAAAGTTTATTACCACAAAGAAAATGGTTAGAATGCCAAAAAGTTGAAAAAAGCTATATTGAACATCTCTACAAACTATATAGTCTGCCCGCAGATATAGTGTTTGATAGAGATAGAAAACTCAATAGTTATTTTTGGAGGGAAGTCTTTAAAAAGTTGAATTTCCTCAGCAGCTTGCAGTGTTTGAACAGAAACATCCACTAGTGTTTTAAGTGCAGAACCACCTTGTATCATGAATTCTTCATACACCTGCAACTGTTTATCCTTGAACTCCTGGAGCTGCTCCTGATAAACATTTTTTTCCTTCTTCAGAGATTCCACTATCTCTAATAAGGCAGCTTCATGAGAACTGATGAAGCCTGATCTCACAGCCTCATAGGGATACTTGATAACTGATGTCAGCCTTTCTCTCATTACTTTCCAAACATCCTGCATCCCCTCAACCAACTGCTGCCTTACCAGATTGAGATCCCCTTCATCCATGAGCACTCCAGAAACATTGATATCTTCTTGGGCTAATACTTGATTTTCCAGAGCTTCCAAAGGTTTCAACCTTTGTTGTAACATTTCATTCTCCACCTGCAACTCTGTATTTCTGCCTGACATCTTATCCAGCTCAAAATTGACTTTGCCTTCCAAGTCCTTAGTCCATTCTTGAAACATTCCCAATTAGAGCTTAACCTTTGCTACCTCTTGTTGATGTAGTTGCAACTGAACCTGCATCTCTTGTTGATGCTTCTCCTTCAGCTCTACCAATTCCTGCTTCAAAGATTCGACCAAATCCGATTGCTAGTGCAGCATTACTTTAGATAGACCAGATTCAGCTATATTTTGTAACTGTTCCTCCATATTGTGCTGCTGATACCTTACAAATCCCTGTAATTCCTGCAACATCTTCAGAGCTGTTGGTACATCAGTAATAAGCAAATCAGATTTAGTAGAACTGCTAGGACCAGCTGGAGAGAATTCTAATGATTTGGCCACCTCATGCAAAGCACTATCTAGCTTCCTCTTTTTGGGCATGTTAAAAGTTTTGCCTATAACCCTACTAGGAGTTTGTGCCTCAACATCCAAACTCTTGAGCAAATTCCCCATAAGCAGCTTCAATAAAATCCTGTATGGTCCTCAGCTTTTCATCCATGCTTTGACTAATCTCTGCTTTGTCAGATATTCTCCCCTGTTCCGGCCCAGGACTAACCTCATTGATAGGAGTAATGAGAGAAACTGTGACCTCCCCTACATCAACTTTCTGGGCAAAAGCAAACAAAGCAGACAGAAATGCTGCTAACCTGCTACTCAACTGGGTCTTTCTTTTATCCGAGGTAAAGATTTCTGCATGAATCCTATCATACACCCAATGTGCCCAACTGACCTTGCCCCCATTTTCAACAAAATACAGTGGTGCTCAGTTTACCTTAGACATGTAGTCATATTTAGCTAGAAAACATACTCTTTCCAAAAACCATTTCAATTGTTCTCTCCTCCAATACTCGACATTCTTCAACATAAAGTACTGCCTACCTCCTTCTCTTGGTCCAAATTCTTTTTTCAGATCTTCATCTGAACATTTTGGTACTGCAGTAACAGAGGTAAAGGGAAGCTGAAATACCTGAGCTACCACACCAGGACTAAGATGTACCTTCTCAGAAATGGCACCTTTGGATTTTCGTAACAGCTCCATTTGAGTTTTTGCATAAATGTTCCCTTTCCACTAGCCCCAGGGTAGAGTAGCAAAATCATATAAACCTGTTGCCTTCAACCACTTCTCATTTCGTTCTGCCTGACAGTCAATTTCCACCCTGAAATCAGTGAAAGGCCCCATTAAACTTTGCAGCATCTTGCTTGATGACATTGGTGCTGATTCTTCCTCAGGCAGCACTTCGACCTCGTCTTCTGGGTCAGATAGATCAACTCTAAGCACTACTCCTTTTCTGCGAGGACGCAGCTTACCAACCTCCCCTTGCTCATCTCTGGCGATGGTCTCATGACAGAAACAGGTTTAGGCTTAGGCATAGTGGAAGCAGAAGTAGTAGAAAGCTTAGCAAGTTGTGGAGTATGCATGCGCGCGCTACTTACGTGAATTGCACAAGCGCGAAGGCCTCTAAAAGTGTGTGAGGTAATGATGTCGTCCCTAATTCGTATGATGGAGTTAAGTGGAAGGGACTTTGCACCCTTTTTGACACAAATTTTGAAATTTAAATGTTGTTTAAGTAATCAGGTGAACTCCGACCCATTAGACTCTGAGCCAACAAACTCTGATGTAGTACAATCCGATCCCTGACCTGAATGCAAAGCCTATGCACTCTGATGATAGATCAACAGTGACCTCGTCCATAGTACCTGAAGAGAACTCCACCATTTCACAAAATGCAACCACTGGTATAGCAGGTTTGAGCCAATCCAAATGGGGTGGCTTGCCCTGAAATTTTTTTAACCTGAATCCATTAACAGATTTCTCTACCCTTGTGCCAAAAACATGTGCTACAATAAAATTTCCTTGACCTAGGTCTTTCATAATCTGATATGGCCCCTTGTACCTTAACTTGAGCTTCCCAGGATGTGGACCTAACCTGGAGTTGTAAAGCATTACCCAGTCACCTACGTAGAAAACCTTAAACTTGACATTCATGCTGACCCATGCTTTCCTTCTTCTCTGAATGACTTCTATTATATAGGAGCTGATCAACCTGTCTTCTTCCAGCTGCATTAAATACTTGCTTCTATGCTGAACTGCCAGCTTTGGATTCATCTTCTCAGCAGTAATCCTCAGACTAGGTACCACAAACTCCATTGGTACTACAACTTCCAAGCCATACACCAATCGGAATGGGGTCACACCTGTTGTCACCTTGAAAGCTGTTCTGAATGACCACAGAGCAGAATCCAGCTTTGCATCCCAATCCCTCTTATTCTCCTGTACAATCTTTTTCAGAATCTTTATAAGAGTCTTATTAGTACTCTTAGCCTGTCCATTAGCTTGGGGATGGTAAGCGGTAGATTTCTTGTGCATTATCATGTGGGTTTTTGTTAACTCAAAAATCACTTCATTCAAAAAATGTGTACCTCTATCACTGACCAACTCTACTAGACATCCGAACCTGGTCATGATGTTGTGATACAAGAACTTTGCCTCACTCTGAGCTTTGTTATCTTTCAATGCCACAGCTTCCACCCACTTGGTACAATAGTTAGTAGCTACTAGAATGTACTTGCATCCCTTACTTTGTAGGCTTGACTGGTCCTACAAAATCCATACCCCATTTTTGAAATGGCTCTAATGGCAGTATAGGATGATCTATCATTCTGTCTCTAGAATCAGGTTGACCAAACTGTTGACACACCAGACAGCTTTTTGCATAGGAATGAGCATCCTTCAACACAGTTGGCCACCACAAACCAGCTTGGAGTATCTTTTTTCTTGTAATGTCCCTTGAGAAATGTCCTCCTGCTGCTCCATAATGGGCTTCCTGCAACACAGCTGATTGTTCAAAATCTGGTACACACCTTCTAATGACCTGGTCAATCCCTTTTCTGTATAATGCTCCAACAATCACTAAAAAGGGTCTGCTTGTTAGGGCAAATTTCCTCCTTTGGTCTGTTGTAAACCCTGTTGGCATAACACCATCAGTCAGGAACACCAACATTTGGTCATACCATGAATCAGAAATGGAACTCTGAACTTCAAATAAATCTGCATCTGGCAATTGATCCGGAATCCCTGTCGGTTGTTCCCCTGTCTCAGTCCGACTTAGGTAATCAGCTATTGCATGTTCCTTGCCAGGTGTATGAACAATAAGGAAGTCAAACTCCTGCAACAATAGCATCCACCTTGCCAATCTACCTGTAAGTAAAGGCTTTTTAAGAAGATAAAGCAATGCTTGATGATCCACATGGAATATGACCCTATTGCACAAGAGGTAATGTCTGAATTTGTTTAAAGCATAAACCATCCCTAGTGCCTCCCTCTCAGTCACTGCATAGTTCTTCTCAGCAGATGTAAGCACCCTACTAGCATAGTACACATGTCTAAACCACCCTTGGGTCTTCTCCTGCATTAAAACAGCTCCAATGGCTATATCCGAGGCATCAACAAACACATGAAATGGCAATACCCAATCTGGAGGTTGTAATATGGGAGCAACTGAGAGCATTTTCTTGAGAATCTGAAATGATTTTTCCTGTGGTTCAGACCAAACAAACTCTACATGCTTCTTGGTTAAATGGATAAGAGGCATACATACATTAGCAAGATATCTGATGTACCTGCTCTGCCACTTAACTTGTCCCACAAACCTGCTCTATTCCTTGATATTGCCAGGTGCTTGTGCTGATTGTATTACCTCAATCTTCTTCACATCTATTGACATCCCTTCTTGAGAGACCACATGACCCAATAGCACACCACTCCTGATAGCCATCACACTTTTGTAGGGATTAAGGGACAATTTGAACATCCTACACCTTTCAAAACATAATTTCAGATGCTCAAGGTGTAAATCCCTTTGACCAAAAACTGAAAAGTCATCTACAAACACTCTCATGAAATCCTGCAAATAAGGTTCAAATGTCTTATAAGCTGTAAAATTAAAGGACGGTGGTCCATTCTTAAGGCCAAAGTTCATGACAGTAGATGCTGAGGCGGTCCGGGGCGGGCAACAAGAAGAGCAACCTCTAGACACCCTTCAAGGCTCCCGTGTTGCTCAATGGGGCTGGGGCACAACACAACACAAACCAAAACAACAAACCCACAACCAAAACCCAACTACACAAGGGGCACCACCTAGTTTAAGAGCGAACTAGGACGCAAAAGAGGAGAATCGTCAGAGCAACCCACAAACAAGCAAGGAATTTACACTAACCCTAACACCAATGGAGCACTCTCACACACTAAAACACGAGAGAGAGAGAGAGAGAGAGAGAGAGAGAGAGAGAGAGAGAGAGAGAGAGAGAGAGAGAGAGAGAGAGAGAGAGATGGTGTACAACTTAGCTTCAACTTTATATTTTGCACAAGAAGGAACTTAGAGCTTGCGTAATCAAGTGACAAGATTTGGTTATAGCATCACTAGCACATTGTCTTAGGGTTATGGGAGCCCTCTCACCATCCACCCTCTTACAATGGTAGCCAAACAATAGCCAATGAATCACAAGCAACGAAACAACAACCTTCAATGAAACAAGTCACCTTATGAAGCTGAATGAGTTTGCCAAGCCAAATTGGAGGAGAAGCGTGAGCCTTTGGACATGAACTGCACCCAAAACTACCAATTCATTGATGTTGGGGTAGATACAACAATGGTAGGAAGAATATCTTCTACTCGCACTAACTCAAACTAGCTCAAGCTTTTCTATGCACCAAAGTGATGGTGTATAGAGAGCTTACTCTCTCTTTACAACCAAGATAGAACTGGCGTGTGCTACGCTCAATATAGTGTGCAATGGTATATTGATGTCTTTTACAAGGAGGAATGGGTTCTATTTATAGGTTTTAGAAGCCTTGATTAGGATTAAGCCTAATCAATTTTATTAGGAAAGATCAAGGATTATGAATTTTTATGAATTTCAAATGAGAGTGGGGTCTCTCTTATCTCTTGAGTCACATGGATGTGGGCTCAAGTAAGAGAATTATTGATGTGGTGAAAGGAGAGAACCTTCCATGGGAGTGAGTGAATTTGGTTTACTTGTGCGGTTGCCTACTCCATATCACTACAAGAGGTTGTGTGCTCTTGTGACGCTGTTAGCGACGGAAATACACTGGGTTTTTATAACCCCCGGCATCGCTAAAACCGTCGCTAATAGCGTCGCTACGAGAGCGTCGCTATATGCGTTGCTATAAGCGTCGCTATATAGAGACGCTCATAGCGACGGTTATAGCGACGTTTACACAGAAGTCTATAGCGACCCTTATAGCGACGCTCCAGAGCCATAAATAGCGACGGTTATAGCGACGCCCGAGAGAATTTTTTTTTGGTGACAGGGAATTGAATGCCTTGCCACCCATCAACCATATTGTACTTGATTCACTTTTTAAAAAAAGTGCAAGGGTAGATAATAGACCCAAAATAGTTACCCACAAGACGCATTGTTTGCAAAATTGACAATTGTACACATCATAGGCAAAATGAATTGATTGGCAAATGTAATAATGACAATTGTACAACATCATAGGCATAAAGAATTGATTGGCAAAATGAACTGCGGTGACAAATGTAATAATATACATGGTTCAAAAAGACGTATAAAATCCGTCTCATGATACATAAGCTATGAGAAACCCTAAACTAATGCTATCTAGCTACGGCTAAACTGACGTCGTCTAGTCAGACGTCTCATCGCGTCCAAGCAGCGTATCTGTCGGATTCTGCAAAAAAAGACAATAAGACAACTTTCAGTAAGTATAAACATATAACGACATTTATAAAACAATACAAAAAATAGAAAAGAGTAAACCCTAATACTAACCATGCCGCCGCGAGAACTGAGAATGTCCATCAGGGCGTTTAAGCCCTTCTTGCCTGAGTACTCGCACTCGTACGGTGTGGGATCACGTCCTATCATCGACCACTGTCAAAACATACAAAGATTTCATTATGTTAGAATTAAAAAACTCATAAACCCTAAACTATCGAACATAAAGAGCAATGCGAAAACACTTACAAAATCGGCCTCAAATGATGCCCATCCACCGCTCCCCAAGTGGTGCGAGCTCCCTGCCTCTACTCGCGCTCTGGCTGCATCCTTTTGTTGCTTCCACTTGTCGGGATTCTCGCGCGCTGCTTTCTTCGCATTCTTCCAATCTTCTTTGGCCAGCCAAAGTGACCTGTTCCACCCATGCTTGATTGCTTTTTGCACTTCGGAACTCTTGTGTTTGCAGTATTCGCGCATTCGAATCTTCATCAGGTCTTCATTGAAGCGTTGATCCTGTGTTGGAACGGGAAACTCATCATGAAGTATGCTGATGACTCTGTCTTTTAAATCAGTTGGTACTTCACTCCATTTGTTTAGTATGTAGTGTCTAAACAGCTGAGAGCAAAGACCACGCATGCGCGAGATCACCTTCTTGCCATCATCATCCATGATGATGCCGCCGCTGAAGTCGACGGAGTAAGGCAAGCCCTCTGGCCGGTGACGCATGAACCTGAGTGTCCCGGCAGGGGTCTCTAGCGGCGTGTCGATGGGGGTACGGACGTCAGGTGTCTCCACCGGCGTCTGGGCCCCGAAGCGAGGAGTGTCGAGTGGGGTGGCTCCTGGCAGAGGAGGTAGAGGTGTGTAGCTGCTAGGAATAGTCAGCCGCGCAAAACCTGGCGTAGATGGCGATGCTGTGGCTGGTGTGGGGGCGGGCAAAGAAGGGGAGGGTAAAGAGCCTCGTCGAACACGAGGCGGTGTGGAGGCATCGGTGGCGGAATCCCCACAACAACCGCCACATTTCTAAGGTCAACTTTGGCTCCCAAAGTATCTTTCTTGCCGGGTAGATGGTCCCATAGTAGATTACCCACATTCTTGAATATGTACATTGGATCGAGCAAGTGATTGATCATGAGTCGGGGCCAATATGGTAACTCGTACCATAGAGATAGTCTCTTCATCCCTGGAGGCAATCCGTCATCGCACATCTCCTTCTGCTCTAACCATGCTTGTGCAGACATCCTTGGTGGCTCTCTTCCCAAAAAGCCGTCGTGTAACACCTGATTCTTTGGAAGATACGCTTGATGACCTTCGTAGATTTGCTTCTTCAGTGAGGGTGCCCTACGTGCATTCAGTCTAGGTCCACATGTGACACATGCTCTGTATCCGCTTGTTTGAAGCCTTGCATGTATACACATGATAATAGATCAACTATGGGAAAAAACAAGCTTTACAGTGTCTGAGTGAGGAGTGTCAATAGATCACCTGAGCATTCTGTTAGCCCGGGATAGTCATGCATGGTCCACATTAGAATGCCTTTGATCAAAGCATTCCGTCGTCCTGTGTGTCGGCTCATATCCACCACCTCTATGACAATCCACAATTGTTGTAGCTCTTCCAATAGTGGACGAAGATACACATCCATATTCTCCACTTTATATCGCCCTGGCATAATCAAGCTTAGCCATAGGTGCCCCTTCTTCGTAGTCAACCACGGGAGAATGTTGTAGTTGACGATGACAACGGGCCATACACTGTAAGATGTTGATCTTTGACCAAATGGATTTACACCATCCATAGCCAGGCCTAAGCGCAAATTTGGAGCTTCCCTGGCAAAATCCAACCATGTTCCATCTATATGTTTCCAGGCTGCGCAATCTGCAGGAATTCGTAGCACACCATCCGAAGATTTATTCTCCTCATGCCATGATCCTACGGCGGCCATGGACTTACATTCGAAGAAATGCTTGATGCGAGGAAGCAGAGGAAAATGTCGCAAAACCTTTTGTGGATTTTTTGTCCCGTGGAGATCTACTCGATATCTTTCGGAATCACATTTCGGACACTTCTCCATGTCTATGTATTCCCCTCTGAAAAGAATGCAGTCATTAGGACAAGCGTGGATAGAATTGTAATCCATCCCCAAGTTTCGCAAAATCTTTCTTGCTTCATCTCGGGAATCTGGCATCACATTGTCAGCTGGTAGTATGTGCTCTTTAAGCAATCTACACAACATAAAAATACGATACAGTCGTGTAAAAATCTATCAGATCATTATACATTTAGAGTTTTATTAAAGTAAACTAATTGTAATAGATCACCTGAAAAGCGCTGTGACGCTAGTGTCACTCCATCCAAACTTTGCCTGCATGTTGAGAAGAACCAGGAGTGCTTTCAATCTAGACATACGTGCTCCATTATACAATGGCGTATCGGCTTCACTTTTCATATCATCATAGATAAGCCTTTCTGAATCCATGATCGTCTTGATCATTTCATCAATCTCGGGCTCAAACATTGCCTCGTTGGGAATGTGCTCTGCATGATCATCCCCCGAGATGTCAGAGGCTACATCTTGTGGCCTCACATATGTTGCTTGACCAAAGCGCCTGCGAACACGTCTATTGGGTTGCAAGATTGCTGCTTCTTGGCCAGTGTCAGAGTCCGACGAGTTATAATTGGCAACAACTCGATCTATAATAGATGGATCGAACTCGCCAAATTCGCGAACGTGCTGCAAAGAAACACGTCTTGTCCATCGCACAGCATGCTTGCATTGATTACAAGGACATAAGACCCTCGTTGAGAGATAGGTGTTTCGGTTGGACGGTCCCACATCCTCGTCACTACTCATAATGAGGATAAAAATCTTATAACCTGGACAACAAATCTAATATTCTATTGGCATTCTTCGTCTTATCTCTCTCTCTCTCTCTCTCTCTCTCTCTCTCTCTCTCTTTACCTCACATTCTCTAGTCATGTCCAATCCCCGCACACCTCGGTCTAGAGGTGCACGGAGATCAGAACCACCGGGTTATAATCTCGTCTTTATTGGTCAATACCTATATTTGTGGGTACAAGAAATCTACACACCCACGTCTACATGATACTGCATGTAGTGGACAAAACCCCTTTGCCTCTTCTCTAGCTGTAGCACTTCACAGCATCTTAACATCTTTTCACTGTTCGTCTAACTCTAAACCCTAAACCGCAAGTAATTCTTGCGTGGACTCGATCTAACGTAAATAAGCGTAAATCTAACTAAAAATAAACCTAAATCTAATTTAACGTAAGTCTACATCTAGCCTAATCTTTAACGTCTTTTGGGATAGTTTCCTACGACGTTAAAACTCTCTTCTTCTTGTGTGTGTGTGTGTGTGTGTGGGGGGGCGGGGGGGGGTAAACCTAAATAAACCTAAGTCTAATCTAATATAACATAAATCTAAATCTAACATAAATTATGTTATATTAAAAACAAAGAACTAAACTAACAGGGATTATAAGAACCTTAAAACTGATTTAACACATAATTTTTCACATAACTCGGCAAGAGTTGGCATTCTCATCACTAAAGATGTGAGAGTTACTTCCGGCGGTGACGCTGCCTCATCTCCATCCACATCTGACGATAGCAATTGGCTCTTTGGACCGTTCTTTCTCTTGTTACTAACTTTGAAGTTGCTGTTGAATGACTAGAGGTTGTCTAGATGGTCATTGTCGGGGATGTAGTGACTCTTGCCGCCCTGAAGATCCACCTTCTTCCCTATCTTCTGAAGACATTTTACCAGTACTTTTGGATCGACGGAGCCCACCATGAGTGAAGGCAGCAATACCCTATATTCCATTGAGGGCTTTCTTCACCCGCTTCATGCAGCCATCGCAATCTATGGAGACCTAAATCTAATCTAATATAACGTAAATCTAAATTTAGCGTAAATAAACGTAAATCTAACTAAAAATAAACCTAAATCTAATCTAATTTAACTTAAATAAACCTAAATCTAATTTAACATAAGTCTATATCTAACCTAATCTTTAACGTCTTTTAGGATAGTTTCCTACGACGTTATAACTCTCTTCTTCTTGTGTGTGTGCGCGTGTGTGGATGTGTGTGCCAATGAAAAGAGATAAATGGTATAAGATTTCTATCACCCATGCCAAGTATGATAGATTGGTTATGCCATTTTCCTCTTGAATAATAGGTCTTGAGGTCAACTCCTCATCGTCTAGATCTTTAGGTCTTTTAATTTAAATTAGTTTCCTGCGACGTTAAATTAGTTTCTCTCTCTTTCTCTCTCAATGTGTGTGTGTGTTTTTTTTTAATGCATGTTTTCTCTCTCTTTTCCTCTCTCAATGTGTGCGTTTTTTGTTTATGCATGTTCTCTCTCTCTTTTCCTCTCTCAATGTGTGCGTTTTTTGTTTATGCATGCTCTCTCTCTCTTTTCCTCTCTCAATGTGTGTGTGCATTCTTTGTTTATGTATGTGCGTGTGCGTTTTTGTTTATGTTTGTACTCTTTCTCTCTCTCTCTCTCTCTCTCTCTCTCTCTCAAAAACACTATGTGTGTGTGTGTGTGTGTGAGAGAGAGAGAGAGAGAGAGAGAGAGAGAGAGAGAGAGAGGAAGAGATAAAGAGGGGAAGGGAACATGAGAGTGAGGAGAGGGAAGGAGCAAACCTGGCTCTCCTTTCTCTCCTCGTGTGTGTGTGTGTGTGTGTGGAGAAGAGAGAGAGAGAGAGAGAGAGAGAGAGAGGGAGAGCGTTACCTGCTCCTTGCTTGAGGGCGCCGAAAAACTCAGATCTGAGATCTGAGTTTTTGGGCGCTCTCTGTTATTTTTTTTAGCCCAGCCGGCGTCGCTATGAGCGTCCCAAATTTACAAGTAAATTTGCGACGCTCATAGCGACGTCGGGATTTTTTTTTTTTGAGTGTCGCTGTGTGAGCGTCGCTAATATGAATAGCCTCTTGTAGTGTATGTTGATAGTGTGGGTGCATTTTTACAAGAGAAGTTAGTTGTTAGTGGTAATAATCACTAGAATTGTTAGTGATACATTTACAATGGGTAGGATGAGTTGATTTGATGAAGGAAGAGGGGTGAATTAAAAGAGAATCATTGAGATGGTGAAGCTTTGAAGAAGCTTGAACTCACCCTTGTGTAGATTGTGGAAAAAATGACCGCTGGTCTTCTTCTTCTTCTTCGCTTCTTTACGCCGCCGCCACGGTTGACCACCACGATGAAAAAGAGGATTTGTTAATGAAAAATCCTCAATTTGCAGAAGTTATCATGGTTAAGATGCTGAATTTTTTATATTTTTAGGAGAGGTAAATGAAATTGTAACATAGAAGCAATAGAGAGAGACATGGAGAGGGTGTATGTATGTAAAGGTTCATAAAAGAACTATAGGGATGAGAGAGAAGGGTAATGGTGAAGAGGGTGGGAGAAGCCATGGAAATTGCAGGTTTGAGTGAGGGAAGGAGAGGGAGGAATGTGTAAGAGTGAGTAGGTGTGTGGAAGGGTGAGAGAAGACTAAGGGCTACTTGTGAGAAAAGTGGGCAGACTGGGGTTCACTCAAAAAATCATAGCTCACTGCTGGTAGCTCCAAAAATCATGAAAACATTTGAGGTGATTATGCAGAGTGTGGGCTATATTTTCTCTTTTGACCACCGCTCCAAATTCGGAGTGGAGATGGGTGGCAAAATTCTCACCAAAAAGCCTGTTTTTTATGCCCGCAAAAGTCTTTTAGTGGCCCCCTCCTTTGTTGAATTTGTAAAATGAATCCAAGAGTGAGCCCCTCCTTTGTCATATCATAATACAAAGCATCCAAGTTGCCCTTTGCACATGCATGGAGGAGGATTATTGGTGAATAAAGAAATATATACATGGTGGGACTAGTGTATGGACTATTCATGGATTTTAGCTCAATGAGCACATGGTGTTAGAATAATGAGTAAAAATAATAATAAAAATATGGAGGAATTATGGATATGGAAAGATATTGGAATCATATGATATGGTCCCTCTTTGTATTATTTTGGGTGAAAGAGGAAGAGGTATGCAAGTAAATAATATAATAAACGTGACCAATGAGTAGAAATCAATTTTTTGTTTTTACGAGGGTGAGGGTGAAAATGTGGGGGTGATTTGTATAAAAGAAAAATATGAGGTTACAGTATGTACACATTGGAAAAATATACTTATGGGTAAGAGGATGAAAGAAGGTGTACATAGGTTTAATAAAATACACACTTAAGTATAAATATTTAAATAAAATACCAGAATAATTATAAAAATCCCTATATTTAGGCCATATATAATGCAATATTTACACACAAATGGGCCATAATATATTTATTTTTTTGATTTTATTTATTTTTTTGACTCAACTAGCCCAGTGACTAGCTAGCTGAGGGTTTTTAAGAAAATATGGAAAAAGTCCCCTAACTCACACACGCCTATTTACAGTGAAATGGTAGGGATAGCCATAGTGTTTGGGTGAATTTGGTAGGGTGAGGTAGCTCACTATGACAATTATGGAAAGCCAAAAAATGGCTATCAATGCAAAGGCTCCCCAATCTGTAATAAAGGCTGTTTTATGTTGGTCCTCCTCTGCAACCTTAATATGATTATACCCTGAGAAACCATCAAGGAAACTATACATCTCTTTCCCTGCTACTGCATCTAAGATAGCATCACAAAAGGGCATTGGGAAAGGATCTGTAATAGTTGCAACATTTAACTTCCTGTAGTCCACACAAACCCTAATCTTCCCATTCTTCTTTGGTACCACAATGATTGGAGATAACCAAGTAACTTCATGAATAGGCTTGATGAACCCAACTGCCAGTAATTTATCAATTTCTAGCTTAACCTGCTGTGCAAAGTTGGGATTCAAAGTTGGGATTCATCCTATATCTCTGCTGGACAATCGGAATGGCATCTTCTCTCAGATTAATGTGATGCTGATGCAGTAATGGATCAATACCTTTTACATCTGCATAATCCCATGCAAAAACATCTTTATATTCCAACAATAACTGCCATAACTCTTGTAGGAATTCCCCATCCACATAAATGCTAACCTTGACCATCCTTGGTTCTTCCTCAGTCCCTAAATTCAATTCTTTCAGTTCATCCTACTGAACCCTTTTAGATCCTCCAAATCTTTTGTTGTAAATCTTTTCCACCATATCTCTGGCATCCCTCTCCTCCCGCTGAACTTCTTCTTTGACACTAGTTGATACACTTTGATCCATCAGCTTTAGTATGTCAGAACCCTGAATTTCCTGTCCCATGACAGGTTCATCAAAAAGCTCCTCTGTTTCCTGATCTTTCTGCAAAATTCCCTCAATATCAACTTCAAAAACGGGTATGACAGTCGGATGCCTGCAAAAAGGCTTCCTCCTCATCATCCTCTACTTCCTCAGCAAGACTGATTGATTGAGCAAACAAGTGTCTTTCTTTTCCAGGAATGTGCTTTCTTCCCAATATAGATATGCTGATTATCTGTTTCTCTTTGGTAAGCACCACCTGATTCTCACCCCAATCTTGTTTCACCTTGGCTAACCTAAACCAAGGTCTTCCAAACAACATCTCATAGGAAGCGTCACCTTCCTTTATTCTGAGAACAACAAAATTAACTTGAAATTGCATCCCTGCAATCTGAATAGAAGAGTCCTTAAAATGCCTATTGGCTGAACCCTCCTTTGATCAGCCATTTTGTCTTGGAAAGGTGCTGGTTCCAATCTCCCTAAGCCCATTAAACTGACTCAGGTAAGATATTGACACCAGATCCTCCATCCAACAATACCTCCTCAAATATCCTATCCTGTAAAGTCACTTTGATAACTGGAACCATGAAATTCACATCAGAAGGATGAATGCTAGTCACCCCAGGCTCCTCTTTCTGCTGCATCGAACTTTCATAGTGCTTTCCCAGTAACTTATGTAGCAATCTCTCTTTAAATGCTGGTACTATAGAAAGCATTTGGTCTAAAGACAAATGTAAAGGAGAGTTAATTAGTACCTCAAACCAATCTGGTTCAGGTACTTCAACCTGCTTTTTCTGTTGTACTGATGCATCAGACGATTCTGCATGATTCTCCAAGTGTTGACCTTGCTGCTCCTTCTGAACCTGCTTCTGTACCTGATCTCTAACCCCTTTTTGCTGTTCCCAATCAATAGTACCTTTAGCCTTGGATCTTGTCACATCTAGCACATCAATTTCATCTTCCATATTATCTGGATATTGACAATCATTCTCCACATTGTCATACTCTTCAGTCGGAAGTACTGTTGCTGTTTCATTAGGGGTACCCTGATAAATCGGAATGTCGATAATGATCACATTTGCTTGTGCTTGTGGTTGATATGGAGGTGGTTGTGGAGAACCTGCTTGCTGGTTCTCGTGATTGAATGGAACAATAGGAACACCTCTCTCCTCACGATGTTTTACCCATAAGGCACAACGAAGGCCAACCCAATGTGTAGGGTCACCACAGTATACACAAGGCATAACTCCTTGGGGCCTTCTTTGGTTATTATCCTGGTTTCTTCCAGGTCCCCTTTGAAATCCCTGTCCAGGAGGTCTTCCTCTGAACGGAGCCACCTGATTTGCCTCTACTGAAGCAGTACCCCGCCCAACACCTGTACTTGTTTTACCCCTTTGCTTAGGGTTGTACCAGCATTGAGCAGTGGTGTGTCCATCTCTTTCACAAATCTCACAGTACCTTTTTTCTTTAGGTGCTATGACTAAATAGCCAATATTATTTAATTGCTGAACTAAATAAACTTCACCCCTTGTTTTGTCCTTCTTCTTCTTCTTAGGACTCTTCTTTTTCTTCGTTTCCTCCTCATCAGAGGAACTGCCAGTATCCGATTCTTCAGAAGAAGATGTCTCTGACTCTGAACCCGTTTCAGATTCCTTGTCTCCTCTCTTACTAGACTTTGTCATTCCAAGACTCTCTCAACTCTAGAAGCACCCTGTACCAAATTATCAAAACCTCCTGCAATGTCAATGCTGGCCACTGCATTTTTAATACCACTCCTCAATCCTTTGAGAAAGTAGCCAGCCAGCATTTCATTAGTTGGCCTTTCATTTCCTTGCAATCTCTCAACAAATATTCTAAATCTCTGAGCAAAATCTTCTACCAACATTGTCCCCTGTTTGATGCATCGTAACTTCCTTAAAATATCTGTAGGATCTCCTTCTGAAATCTTTGTAGAAAAGACAAACTAAGTGCAACATAAGTAGGAAAGTGAGCCATACTATATTGGCTGAACCAACTCATGGCCTTTCCTTCCAAGGTAGCTGCAAATTGCTGTAATTTTATAGGATCTGGAAACATCACCGGGTATCCACTTGCTTGCCACCGGGTTTCAAATTGTGCTACATGACAATCTGCATCCTCTTTGGGCTTCCCTCTGAACTTGGCTGATTTGATCTGCGGGCTAGGAGGTGGTTGAGCCATGGGGATGGGCTTTGGGAGTCTTACAGGTCTTTGCCTACTAGAACCTCTCAATGGGTCAAATTGGAGTCGCCTTCTACTTCGCGCATGTCCTCCTGTCAAGAGTAGTGCCCCCACAAGTTGCCTCACTGCGCTGTCTTCTGTTGCTCCAGAACCCTCCTCACCAGAATTTACCAGTTGGTCTTGAGGTTGTGGATCAGTTTCTTGATCTACAATCACATCCTCATAATGGAATGGATTTATATTGCCTGCTCTGACTTGAGCCCGTGTGTAATATATACGAGAGAGTCTTCTACCTCGCTTGGACATGCATTATCACCAGAATGAGATTCATGAACCGAAGAATAATACCTGATAACTGCATACGTCCTCAACCACGAGAACTGAACCAGCAGGATCGCCAAATGTGTTGTGGTTCATCAACACAGAAAAAATGCTAGTTCATCACAATTCTCTCAACATCTCATAACTCAGAAATAATACACAGAGATACTAACATCATACTGAAGATAAGAGATAGAAGAAATTGATAACTCAGAATTAAGAAACAAGAGTACTTCATTGATCAAGAAGAGCTACAACATCTCTGAATATAACTGCGCCATCACAACTCACAGAACCGACTTATAACCACCATACAAACAGACTAGTAATAACAACCTCAGTCTTGATATATCATAACTGTTAAATATCCGATTAAGCAACATCCGACTAACTATGATTGGACTGACTACATCCGATGAAGCACTTCCGACTAACTACTAAATTGACACTCTGATATGCATGTCAACACCTAGCTTGTTTAAGAACGTCCAAAATTATGGGTTGAAATGCATTAATAAGTGTCAGGTCAATAAACATGTGTCTCAAGGTTGGGAGATTACTCCATACTTTGGAGATTCCTCAAGGGTAATGACAAAGCATTTCCATGGATTTCATTACGGGGTGACCCATGGACTTCGTTTCCATGGAATTTATTATTGGTTTACCCAAAACCAGTCAAGGGAATGACTCAGTGTGGTTGTTAAAGCATAGGTTAACCAAAATGGAAAAGTTTAGTACCACAAAGAAAATGGTTAGAATGCCAAAAAGTTGAAAAAAGCTATATTGAACATCTGTACAAACTATATAGTCTGCTCGCAGATATAGTGTTTGATAGAGATAGAAAATTCAATAGCTATTTTTGGAGGGAAGTATTTAAAAAGTTGGATACTACTCTGAGCATGAATACAAGAGATCATCCGCAGTTTGATGGACAAACCAAAAGTGTTAGCCAAATCCTATAGAATATGTTAAGTTCTTATGTAAGTAAGAAGCAATATAATTGGGAAGAGTACTTACCCATTTTTGAATTTTCTTACAATAGTTCCATTTTTTTTGCAATTGGGTTTATACCATTCATGCTGATGTATGGTTTCCCACCAGGATCTCCTATAGGTAGGGACCTAGAGAAGGAGAAGATCCAGTCTGTCAAGGACTTCCTTGAAGATATGAATGATATGCTGAAGGTAGAAAAGGAAAGCATTCCTAGTGCACAAGATCATGCTAAGATGTATGTTGATAAATGACAAAGAAAAGTTACCTTTGCAAGAGGTGACTTTGTGTTCCTAAAGGTTTCTGCAAAGTAAAAAAAGCATGAAACAGAGAAAGTGTGACAAAATTTCTCTTAGATATTGTTCCCTTCAAAGTTCTAAAAAACATTGGGGACATAGCCTATAAACTCAAGCTAGAGAGAGCTCAAGTTTTATAAGATCCCCAAAATTTGGGTCTATTTTAAAATAAGAAAATAAGATTCTAATTTTTTTGGTTAATAATGCTTATCTGGTAGTCTTGTAAGGTTCTAAAGTGAAAAGCAAGGTCGTTTCCATGTTCCAAAATATCAGATAGGCGTTTGGTTCAGTTTTAGAAAAATCCATTTTTTAAAAGTCTTTTCATGTTTTTTATATGCTTTTCGGTGCTTTTTAAAAATAAAAAGCTACTTTTTTTTGTAAAAAGCAAGATCGGATCCTTAATCTATAAGCCCTGAGGAAGCTATGGTTTAGGTTTATAAAAATATGCTTTTTGGACGCTTTTCACGCTATTTTTAGCTTTTCATGATTTTTAGTGCTTTTTAGTTGTCAATTTCTCTCTCTCCCTCCCTCTCTCTCTCTCTCTCTTTCTCTCTCTCTCTCTCTCTCTCTCTCTCTCTCTCCTCCCTCCCTCTCTCTCTCTCTCTCTCTCTCTCTCTCTCTCTCTCTCTCTCTTTTGCAAGTATTGTTCATGCCAAGCTAAAAAGATATAATGTTTATTTTGCTACCTACAATAAAGTACCCTCTCTATGTTCATTTTAAACTTTCTTAAGGAAATGCTCACTACTGTCAGTCTAAATCTGTTACAATCAATGTTATTAGCCATATTATGTTATATTGTATCAGAGCTATTGGTTTCTCTTTTCGTGCTTAAGAAGAGATGTACTTAAGTTGTCCATGAAAGGTGGGAGCTGTTTATTGCAAGAGCGTAAGTGGGACAGGGATTTATTATCCGGATTGAAATGAACAAAGTCCGAGGTACACCGTTGGGAACTATAGACTTAATAATGGAGTCTTTCGGGGCTTGCCTTTGGCTTAACCATTATTGAGCTACTAGCAAGCTCAACAGGAACCAGAATCAATCGAGCACTGTTAGACCCTCTCCACTACTATTTGCAATT
Source organism: Adiantum capillus-veneris (assembly GCF_014529385.1). Taxonomy (NCBI): domain Eukaryota; kingdom Viridiplantae; phylum Streptophyta; class Polypodiopsida; order Polypodiales; family Pteridaceae; genus Adiantum; species Adiantum capillus-veneris. The sequence goes on along the minus strand of NC_140934.1, from coordinate 134,239,336 downwards.
AACAGTCTCTAAACCATGGGTGTGGCTGTCTGAGTGCTAATTTTCAAAAGTTAAGAAGAGTAGCAACTAAAGTTTTGAGGTTTCCAAAGAACTAAGTAGCAATATATATATAAATTTAGTGATCATAGATGACAATAATAAAGAGAGTAGAATGAATATTGATGACTTTGATTTTGCACATGAAGGTGCTACTAATGATGCCCCTGTGTTTGTGAACTATCTTGTCACTAGGTTGCAACAAGCCATGGGCAACCCTGCTTTACAAGACAAAGTTGCCCAACAAATTTGCATCCATGGGATTCTCCAAACTCCCCAAGAAGAGAGAGATCTTAGGAGGCCTCTTGTTGAGACTCCCAAAAGAAGCCATTTCCGGTGAGAGAAGAGGAGGAATCATACGAACAAGAAAGAAGTGAATCTCCAAACCCTTCGGAAGATGTGGCTCTGTGAAGATGACGGTCCCAAAGATCTCCAATTTCTCTCAAGAGGAAAAGGACATCATATAGTCCTTTACCTCGTATTCCAAGAAGGAAAAGAGGAATCAAAAGAAGAAAAGGAAGAGAAAGAGGTCACCCTCTTCTCCATCTTCATCATCTTCCTCTTCTTTCGATGAAAGCATTGGCTTATCTCCTAATGAGTCCAACAGGCGGGGACATCAAAAGTCCTATGATGCTTGGAAAAGGTCCTACAAGCTCAAGAAGTTCAAAGAGGGAGGAAAGAGCATCTCTTTTCTCACCTATGATGGCACTTTTTGTGCCACAAACAAAGTCTTGGCCTTTATCCTGCAATTCACGATGCGGACTTTGGAGATGAGGACTTCATGGAGTCCTCTAAGCCATGCCATGTAGCTATGCATTTTGAAAAGTCTGTCCAACAAGGTGGGCTAGTCTATGAGGTAATGGCAAAGTTCCAAAGACATGGAAAACTCTGAGAGTTTCCATAATGAAGCAGTTTCTTGCAAGTGATGCCAAAGACAAAGTTCTTACCAAATGGAAAAGCTTGAATCTTTCTCCCAAACAAGTCTATTCACAAGTATGTGGACAAGTTCTGGGATTTCCATCTCAAAGCTACGATGTACCAAAAGATAGACTTTGGAGAAAAAAAACAACAGTTTTGTGCTGGGCTACCTGAAGACATGGCCAAGTATGTCAACTCTCAAAGGCCTAGGACCATCACTGAAGTCATCAACCATACTATGGTTGCTTCATGAATTAATTTCCAACAAGGGGCTAGGAGGAATTCTAAGCCCATGGAAGCTAGAGATCGATATGAGCCTAGAGGGAAGAACAATGCTCAAAACTCCTCCCAAGGAAACCCTAGCAACAACAACAAGAAAACCAAGGAGAAAGGAGTCTACAAAGGTAAGAATAAACTCTCTCCTGAAGAGTTAGAGCATTTTTGTAAAGACAACAAAATGTTTCAAGTGCGGGGAGCAGGGACATGGCTATCACACTTGCCCCAAAAGAAATGCACGCAATAAGACACCTAGGGCTTCTATAGTTGAAGCACCAAAAGAGGATACTCATTGTAAAGGATCATCCCTTGCCTATGATTGGGGAAGGGTAAGGGAACATGATGCCTTTATCCTTTTCAACCTTGACTCTACTCACAACTTCATATAAATGGAGTTTGCCACTAAGTTTGTCATACTAGATTTTGAGATGGGAGAAACTATGACTACCGATGGGGCTTTCAAGGGACAACATGCCTCCGTTATTCCTGGAAAATTGAGGGTTCATGTCCAAAGCTACATCGACAAAGATGAATTTTTCATCTCCCCTCTCCAACATGAGGATGTTATCTTAGGGGAATCATGGTTCAACCGCATGGCTGCCAATATGAAGTTCCCTAAAAGGAGAATTTATTTCAACTACAGGGAAAAGAACATGTACATAGATGCTAATAAGTTGGGTTGCACTATACGCCTTGTAAATACGCTTGCTTTTGATAAGTCAATGAAAAGACCAGTTTTCATGTGTACATGATTTTTGTTAAAGAGTCCATAAAATGATCCTAATGTTTTATCAAGGCAAAGTGGTAGGAATCAAGAGGAATTAGAGTTGTCTAATTTCCTAAATAGATTTCAAGATGTTTTTACTGATGACAGCCTTGTTACCTCCAAAAGAAGGGGGTGATGACCATACAATAGAGCTTCTTCCTAGGAGCTCACCGCCCAATAAGCCTCCCTATCTAGTTTCACAAGCTTAACAAGAGGAGATCATGAGGCAAGTACATGAACTAGTTGAGAAAGGGATGGTAAGGCCTAGCTCCTCTTCTTTCTGTTCACCAGTTCTTCTAGTGCAAAAGAAAGATGCCACATACCATATGTGTGTTGATTATAGGTCACTAAACAAGATGACTATCAAAAAATAGATTTCTCGTACCGTAAGTAGAAGATCTATTTGATAAGTTACAAGGTTCTACCGAATTTATAGGATTGACCTTAAAAGTGGCTATCATCAAATAAGGATAGTCAACGAAGATATCATAAAGACCACTTTTTGCACAATGTTTTCTCTTTATGCATATCTTGTCATGCCTTTTGGCTTGACAAACACTCTGACCACATTCAACCGTTTAATGGAGAAAATTTGTAGGTCTTACCGCAAGTTCACTAGATTTTTCTTTGATGATATCATCATCTACTCCAATTATCTTGATGAGCATAAGCAACACCTCCAGGTAAATTTTTGCAAATAGCAAGACCATTGCATGACTTAACAAAAAGGAACGTTAAGTATACGTGGATTGCAAATGAGAAAAATGCTTTTGAGAAGCTCAAAGAGAAGCTTACTTCTCAAACTGTGCTTACACTACCAAATCTCTCAAAACCATTTGAGGTCCAATGTGATGCTTGTGGCGATACGAGAGTTGAAGATTCAATTCCAATGACTAGCTATTCTACATGCCCTTGACACATGGAAGCATTATCTTTTGGGGACTCCATTCATCCTACAAACGGATCACCAAAGTCTTAAATACTTCATGACGTAAACCAAGCTCATCGACAAACAAATGAGGTCGGAAAATTTTATTTCGCAATTTAACTTTCATATTGCTCACATTGTTTGCAAGCACAATCAAGTGGCTGATGCACTATCACGACGACCAAGGGAAAATGCGGTGTCTATAGCAACTCATAATGATCTATCTTTCATGATAGATGAGTATGCTACTGATCCTGATTTCAAGGATGTTATTTCAGACCTTGCCTTAGGGAAGAAAGAGGAACCATTCACCTTGTGCAGGATGGTTATCTCTTCTATGGGAATAGGCTATGTGCTACTAACTCATTTCGTGAGAAAGTAATGTACAAATCCCATTCTCCTTCTAATGCAAAAAATAGAGGGATTCAACCTACTCTTCGGGGAGTAGAGACCTACTTCTATTGGCCCACTATGAAAGTAGACGTACAAGAGTATGTTTTAGAATGTGTAGTGTGTGAATGGACAAAGTATGATAGAGGGAAGCAACCTAGATTGCTTCAACCCTTGCCAATTCCTAATTCACCATGGGAGAGCATATCCATGGATTTTATCTTTGGATTTTCCAAGTCTATCCATGTGAATCCAAGAATATGGACAATAGTGGACAGGTTTAGCAAACAAGCACATTTTATACTTGTCAAAAAGACTAGTAAGGCACATCAAATGGCAACTCTCTTCATATTTCATATTTTCAAGTACCATGGCTTGCCAACATCCATTGTGTCAGACATGCATTCTAGAATGATCAGTAATTTTTGGAAGAGTCTCTTTGAGAATCTAGATACAAGGCTAAATTTCTCTTCGGCCTATCACCCTCAAACGAATGGCCAAAGTGAAATAGAAAACCTTACAATTCTAGATCTACTAAAAAACTATGTTACAAAAGTAGATCAACACTCCAATGGGAGAAATACCTACCCCTTACAATTCTAGATCTACTAAAAAACTATGTTACAAAAGTAGATCAACACTCCAATGGGAGAAATACCTACCCCTTGTAGAGTATGTGTACAACAACGCTGTACATATTTCTACTGAAAAGGCACCTTTTGAGGTCATAGAGCGAAGATCTAAAAGTCCCTTGCTACTTAAAGTACATGGGACGATCTTTGTTGCTGATTAGTATAGCCAAGATTTGCAAGATACCAAGTAGAATTTGTCACTCTACTCTGGGAGTATGATATGGACTAAAGAGTAGACATGCTTGTGGCATCTGATTCTCTCAAGCACCGAATAAACTATTTATCCATTTTAAAATGATGTTGTAAGGTAAAAAGGAATCCTCTACCCTCTAAGAAACATAGACTAATGAGTAAGGCTTTATCTTCTCTACCTCATACTCAAGGACGACTATGGTTTCAAGAGAGAGGTAATGTCATAAAATCTAATATCTACCTATCCAAATTCTCAAATTATTTTCTCATATTGAACTAATAATTTAATGTGGGAAATGAATGGGAACAAGAGTTAGAATATAGATATAGATCTATCTTAGCATGGGGCCAAAGGGAGAGAAGGCTACACCTCATTGAGGGTCCAAAAAGAAGATGGTCTACCAAAGAGCAATGAGAAGATAATGGAGCTTAAAAGACCTTAGAGTTAGCTTAATTAAAGACCTCCAAACATTAGTGCTAAAATTTTTTAGACATAGTATCTTTGGGTACTTTAGACCTTAGGAAAGGTAGGCCTTGTGCTTGAGGTGCTTGAGTTGACTAAGGTCCTTGAGGTGACTAAGGTGCCTTGAGGTGACTAAGGTGCCTGAGGTGCTTGATGACCAAGATGCTTGAGGTGTTCAAGTCAAACATGAACCCTACAAAGGAGGGGCCGAGCCCTAAATGTAGGGGATGAGAGAGAACACACACACACAGACACACAAAATAAAATGAAAAAGACCTCATGTACAAAATGGCATCACGCCCATGCACACACACCCATGTTCTATAGAGAGTGAGTTAGACCATCACCAATTTTTTTGCTATTATTATATGAAATTGTATCAATAAATTTTAAACTTATATCAATTTATTTGATTCAGAAAAATGGTAGGAGTATGATTTTCATATGTACACACACACACACACACACACACACACACACACACACACACACACACACACACACACACACTAGATTTTGATGTTTTACAAAGCTTGTTTATTTTATTATAAAAAAAAAAACACACACACACACACACTCACTCTCAAAGTTAGGAGACCCCCCCCTCCCCCCCCCCCCTTTTTTTGGTGGTATCTTATTATTATTTGCTTAGAAATTTTTTTGAATGTGACTCTCACCCTACCCTCAAATTTGAATGGTGGCCCTATTTTGCATTTTGAAGGCTCATTTAAACTACCTTTTCACTAGATGCACAAAAAAGAAAGTCATATAAGGCCTTGAGAAAGCTCTCATTTTCTTTCTGCACAAATCGGAAGGGTATAAATAGGATATCCAAATACATAATACTCGATCTCAAGAAAAAGTGAAACACTCGGAGCTCGAGAAGAAACGAGATGGCTCTGTTAATAATCGCGTTGTATAAGCTATTAATAATCTTGTTGTCTAAGCTGTGATCATAGGTGTCGTCGGTGTTAAGTCTGAGGGTCTGAAGGTCGGCGCTGGGGTTTGAAGTACTGAAGAGTACAAGGGTGGACTGTGTGTGACCTGGGGCTTCCGTCCTGCTGCAAGGTGTGGTAGCATGTGAGTCTTTAAGACAGTGTCTGCAACCTTCCACAAGCTGTCAGCAAGGTGGGGCATCCGCCCCCCCCCCCCCCTCCCCACCACTACCGAGCACGCTACTTGCAAGCGATTATTATCCTTGTGGGAAGACGATTATCAACAAGGCAACGCGATTATTTACCTTAATAAGCACTCTTTTGAGCCTACCTAATAAGAGAAGGTACACATGGAAATGGTGCGAGTAAGTTTTGACGAGACTGGGAGTTGAGCAATAAGCAGGGTGTGTTAAGCAGCTGGCAGTGCATCCACCCCCCCCCCCCCCCCCCCCCCCCCCCCCCCCCCCCCCCCCAACTGCAGCATTTTGATTATTATCACAGATTATTGTAACCCTTGCAGTTACTTGGTGTCGGTGAAGACTGTCACCGCGCCATGGCGAGCTCCTCTAAGCCGTCCTACACCGAAGCGATGTTAGGAAAAGAGCAGCCCGGCGCTCTCAAGGCTATTGAGCCGAGAGGCGACTTTGTGAAACCGGGCGCCGATGATAGCGAGCAAAGCTCCCTTACTAATCTGAGTAAGGAGGAACTGAAACAAAGAAAGACGCAGGTGGAAAAATACATAGAGGCAATCCTGTGTGCACTATCATTAAACAAAAGGTCACGTGAGGATTTGGCGACGCAGGAGGATGATGCTGAAGTGGCCAAAGGGGATAGAGATTTCCAAGCACTTAAGAAGGCACTTCCGAAGCATTTCGAGGTGGAAGATGCCATTACGGTGGTTTTTCTCCTTGCCATAGTGAAAAAGAAACTGGCAGAGGTAGCAAACTCTACTCTAGTTTTCGGGTTTATGGGGAGAGTTCCCAATAGAATCCAGCTCTGTAATTTGCTTAGCAGTCCGCTGGTATTGAATCAACATGGCTCGGTAATATTCACCCAGTATATAGCAAAAGGATTCGTGTTAGTTCAGTTCAATGACAATGCAATGGTTGAGAAGGTTTTGGCAAAAAGCCCGCTGTTCTTCAATTGTGCGCCGGTGTGCGTGCTCCCTTGGGACCCTCTTTTTGAATCTAACAAGGCATTCAAGGATCTCTGCCCAGTATGGGTGGAGTTTGGCAACCTCCCAGTATGACTTAGGAAGAACTTGAAGGACCTCACAGCCTCGCTTGGTGATCCATTATTTGTCCCATCTGCCAGAGCCTCAGGGGTAGCAGCAAAGAAGGTATGTATCTGGTGGGATCTGAGGAAGCCACAGCCAAAGAATTTGGTGGTGAATGTTGGGGCAAGGCTAAAGATAATTCCTCTTACCTTTAACACCTTCTATGGATCGTGATTCAAATGCAACAAATTCGGTCATTATGCGAGGGCGTGTCTCGTTGAGGTGCTAAAGCCTACAGAGGAGAGAAGCGAATCACAGGCTACCCCACAAGGTGGCACGAATATAGGAGATCCAATAAAGAAACCTACTGAAGATCTTGGCAAAGCAGAGGGTGAGCAAAATAAAGTCAACTCAAATAAATATGTGGAGAAACAAGAGCATGGCAACCGGGGGAAGGGCAAGACCACCCAAACCTATCACTTTTCATCCACCGCTCAGCAAAGAACGGCCACCCCAGTAATGCAGAAGATCGTGATGTCTCCAACTTTTAGGTCAAAAGAGTCGTTCTCTGACAGGGAGATTAGTTTTGACTTCTCTATATTGAACTTGGATCCCGAGGACACGGAAAATGTTTGCACAATCTCCAGAGCTCTCTTGACAACTTGAGGGCACACCTTCAAGAACATTTGTGAACATTTTGACTAGTAGCTGGTCGTTGCCTGGCAATGCCAGACCTTGAA